>NC_091824.1:152758634-153067134 GCF_038994185.2 Dermacentor albipictus | reverse complement strand
ACTGCACCAGCAGTCGAGTCGGTCAAAACGAACTCCATTGCGCACCTCATAAATGAAAGTAAGTTTATGTCTTTTAGTAAGCTTAGATGCAGGCCACAGTGAACTTTCTTGTTAATATTGAAATGTGGGTAAGCTGGACATAACAAGCCTTGTTGCCCTTTATTATAGGCACGTCCAGTCATATCCATTGAACTGGAGGACCATATTTTCATCCCTACTGAGCATAATGTTTGCAGATATGATTTTCAAATTAGGGCCTGAGCAGTGGCACAACCAGAGATGGTGCGGGGGGGCACACTGGGCACGTGCTTATGATGTGTCACAAGTGGTGTTTGCGACACATCAGACTAATGACAGACCTATGACATCTGTCAATAAACCAATATTATATTGATTAGTAGGAGTATTTTAACATTGGTGCTGAACGAGGATGAACAGTCCGTTATTTCTTTTTTGTTTAAATCTAAGAGTTGAAGTTAGTTTAGCAGTTGAGTGTTGCAGTCATTTACATACTTCGCATGCATTTCAGTGGGAAGACTAGGAGGTAAGACTTTCGTTTAGTGCCATGACCTTGACTGTCTTGACGTTTATTTACACCATGTACTCGTGTTGACTTTTGCACACGATATTTTTCAGGAACCCGCTTTATATAACGCAAGAAGGCAGCTGCAAGGACACAAGGATGTCAAAGAGCCAGCCCAGCGTGACTTCACGTAGTGCAGAGGAGCTCACGGCAAAGAATCAAAATACATTGCCATGCAACTTGGAAAAGAAAAGTAGAATGTGGGTATATTGGGTGTACAATTTGTCTAAATGTCAACAAAATGAAAATACAGTATGTTACGCCAAGATGAAAATCCTCACGTGCTCTAGGCAGTCATCTTTACATATTATATTTATCTAATGTCTCTGATGGGAAAGTCAAAATCAAGTATGCTCTCTGGCGACACAGTAGTAAGTGCCATTGAAAAGTTAGAAATTAGTTTTTAAAAAAAGCTGATTAGTTGTGAGAAGTGACTGCTTTTTGTTTTGCCTCTCAACAGCTATATCCACGTGATAAAATATAGTGATATATAGTGGTAAATATAAGTAAATTATACATACTTGCAATGAGCACGATACCTGTGTTCACTGTGAAAAGGAACAGCTCATGCATGGCTAGGTGCTTACATATATTTAACAGCTTTAGTAACTTACATTTCACAGCATGTGAATGCAAAGGTGCAAATGGAAACTAATGTGATTCTGTATTGTAAATGCTGACATGAAGCAGGCAGATTTTCATGTCTTCCTTCTTATCAATTTTTTACACTTAATTTTAGAATTATGGCTTCCTTTTAGGTTCCAGAAAGGGGAAGCGTTGGAGGAAGATAATCCATTGTTTAAGAAGTCATTATCATTTACGTGCCTGCTCATAAAACCAGTTCATTAGAACTGCTTGTTCCTCCCAAAGCGAAAGCAAGGAGGAATTAAGGCCTTTAACTATGCACACCGTGGTGCACACCTTACGTCTTAGAAGCCAGAGAGTCACTTGGAATTGAAAAGTATTTTAAACATATTAAATTGTGGTTTCTTCAATCTACTTGCCAACGAAGTATGCTAGTAGAGGTAGGGATGCGTTTAATGCAAAGAACTGAGAGCATCTGAGTAGAACACCTGTTCATCAATTGGCGGATGTGAACATATAGTATTAAGCAGAAGCCGCTTAGTTTCATGGCTTCTGTAGACAGTTCTTCTGGTCTTACGATAGAGTGCACAGTGAGGTGATGTATTAATCTTCCTAGACACATACGTAGTTGTTTTGAGACGCCGATTCTGTAACTGCGATAATTTTTCTTACTTTAGCGCGTCTTAACTACTTCAGTAGAAAAAAAGCTTTGGTTTCAGGTAGTTGGTTCATTGTGCAAGTATATTCATAGTCGCATGCGAAATTCACGTGCGTGGAAGGGATATTTGAAACAGGATGGTGCCATTCTCAGTTTGTATTGCTTCTTTGTTTGTCTTTTTCGTGCACTTCCCTGCCTGTACTTATGCTTATGTCACCTTTGATGCATCATATTCGTCACATCTGATTTTTGGTTCACATCTGAAGCCATGCTATACTTCAGTTAGATTGCATATTCAGCGAGTCGCAATAATTAATCGTGTAATTATGCAAGCTGTTCCTCAGAAGTATAGCATTCTTACCGTAATGGGAATGAAAAGCTACCATATATGACAAGAAATTTGATGCGCAAGATGTTAATGCCAATTCTCCTTGCAGTTTTATATTCATTTGCTACACACTAGATAATATTGTAAATTTAATTTTATTCATTTGTGAGAAATCGTAACGGTTTAATTCCAACAGCACCGGGAAACTACTTTCGTGAGGAGGCCAACCAAATCGGAAATATAATACGCCGCTGTAACGGTTTGAGACCGGGCAGGATATTGCTGCAGAACCACGACAAGAGGCACTTAGAAACAATGGGGTGCAGCCCATACTTGAATAACTTTATGCAAAATATAAACAAAGCATGCTAGACCTGCAGCCTTACATGAGAATATACAACACATTTCTAAATGCACTGTACTCTCAGTCAGGAACATCCATATGCTGTACAAGAAGTTATCAAATGAGCTGCAGTCTTAAAATATGGCACACAAAAAATGCTTTTTGCACAATTTATCTACATTACCAGCCACATGCATAGCAGCTCATCTGGTAACTTATGCGATGTGAGTGCACGCGTTTTGTGCCAGAAATGCGCTTGTTGGCCAGTAATGTGGCCTACATTTCTCTTCGATCACAGTGTCAATACTTTGAGTTTGCACATGTTTGTTCTATGTTCAACTTTCAATTGTATACTTTATTTTCGAAAAGAAGGAGCCAATTGAAATTAAAGTGTATTTATACACTGTAATACTGATGAAACTTTAGAGAATATATTACGTTTTATTACAAGATCTGTTCTAAATTTCATGGGCATCATTGTAATTTGATTTTATGTGTTTGTCAGTAGGTTCCCAAATTATTATTTGGTTTGTCTTGTGCCTGGTCAATATAATTTTGACCTTCCAATAGAGAAAATGTTTCATGTGAATAACTCAGCGACTACAGATTACATCCCATTGACCAAGCATAAGTGCAGAAGCAGCTTATGATGGAATAAAATATTCCCCACGTGTAAGTATTGCGAGTCCCTTCAAACGTGACCATGGATGTACATCGTCCATTCACACTATTGGGAAGAGTACTAGCACTCTGTTCTGAAGGGGTACAAGCACTCTGTCTGGGGGAATACAAACACTCGGCTTGGAGAAGCAGAAGTACTTGTTTTGCAGGAGTAGAAGCACTCGGACTGGAGGAGTACTATTACCCCTGTCGGGAGAGTATTAGCACTCTATGGAAGAGTACTAGCACTCCCTGTGGGGAGAGTATTCGCACTCTACGGAAGAGTACTAGCACTCTCTTGTGCTGGGGTAACAAAACTCTGTCAGGAGGAGTTGCCCTACTCTCTCTCAAAGAGCGTAGATCTACTCTCGAAGAGAGAGTGAAATATGGGAAAAGCAGATACTCCCTCAAAGAGAATGCCCGAGACTTTCTTTGTTTTTAGAGTGTTGGTGAAGCACGACTGTATACTAACAACGTGAAAGATACTAATGCGGGCCAGCTGCATGCCAAGGTTACCGGGCATGCTGCGACACCTGCCATCGCCACCAGCACGACCACCAAAGTTTGCCCCACCCGCCAATTCAGCTATCGCTTTACCATGTTATCTCTACCGCACTAGCCTCTAGGCGCGTCACTCACGTGTTCGTGTCTTTTCCACTTGCCGGACCCAATCATGGCACGTAACACCTGCTGCAGTGCGACGCGCGGGTTGAACACCACCAAGCAGTCTCCCCCGGGGGCCGTGAGATGCTCCAGGTTCCGGAGGGCGGCCGCCTTGTCGCGGATCCAATGCAGCGTCAGGAAGCAGCATACGCGCTCGAAGAGACCTTCGCGCTCGGCAAACGCGGACACGGCTTTGTCGTTTGCGATGTCGAGAAGGCGGTACGCTATCTTCGGATGTGCATGGTTTCTTGCGGCGTGATCCAGCATGGCCTGCGAGAAGGCAAGAGTTGGCAAAGATTATGAGCTGTGTTGAATTGATCTATCGATCAACTAATTGAGTGACCTAATTATTGATGAAAATATACCATACAAATTGTATGCTTTACACAACTACTGCGGATGTCTATCGATCAATGAATCAAGTCATTGATTATTCAGGTATGCGCCACTCAGAAGGTCGATCATTTAACTGATCAGCCTTGGTCGATTATTTCAATTAATTTTTCGATATTTTGAAAAGTCAAATATTATTTGAGTCAATCAATCAATTATTTCATTTATAAAATAATCACACGGCAGTCGTACGTATTATAAACGCATTGAGGATCCGGATCGCCAATGTACGAGGCTGCAGTATATCGATCCACGTGCGTCATGAGTGATAAGCTTAACGCGTAGGTGGAAAGAAAGCTGCTCGGAATAACAGCCAGTAACGCTGGTCAGAAGTCAAGATATAGTAGTTCTTACTCAATGAGCATATTTTGTCAAGCGATTCTTAAGTGGCAACGTCAGCACGTTTTCAAATGCGTACGTTGGGAAAAAAATCACAACATACTGCATTTACTGCTTATAAGAAGTTCCACAAATAGAAATAGCCTTACGGAGTTTTCAGGCATCTTGCAGTGCGAATATAGCCCCAGCACTCGGAAGGACAAACTTTGGAGACTGCCTATAGTCCTGATAACGTCCATTCTTCGGCGGCATTGCTAACGCGATAGAGTTAAGGGACCGATGTCGCTGAAGATCCGGCGTCGGCGTCGGCGGAGTTGCCCGTGCGCGAAAAAAGTTCACCGACGACTACAATACTCTCTAAAGCGAAATTTCAGATCAGCCCTATACATGTTTTCATTTCTCGATATATTGAGGCAAAGAATTTGAGAGAGACGTGTAGAAGAGTTGGCGATCGTCGAAAATCGGATCTGCAGGGTCAATCGCGTCATCTCTTATACGTGACTCGTCGAAGGATCCAGTGTAATCGCTGGTGCCACTTGGCTTGAATAAAGTAGTACACAATTCGCATCGCGCATACAATAAGATTACAAAACAGTCGCCAACCACGACAATCGAAACAAGTGCGAACGAGATCAAACAAAGCTAAACAAACAAGCACGAGCGAGAGCTGGTGGAAGCAGATAGTACCAAACGAGCGGTCCGGCTGAGGCCAGATACGAGTACGCATCGAGTGGTCTGGCGGGTTTCCCGCGCGTACGTCACTGAAGTGGCCGCTCGCATTGGTCTTCGCCATTCGCGACTCGCGTCTTTCATCTCCCATTCGCGACTCGCGACTTACCCATCGTTTCCTGCGTTCGTTCGCTCAATTATGCCGCCGACACTGCTGGCGCTAACGCCCCCCGCACGAACGGGCGCGTAAGATATATTTATTGTCGCGAAGCACTTTGAGCAGTAAGTGTTCGCGACTAGAACGTTGGAGCAGCGAGAGGTAGTGTAGCCGACCGAGCACCGAAACAAGGTTGTTCTTTCTCGTCGTCGTTGTCTCTCTCCTAGCCACAGCCCCACTGCTCACTATCTTACAGTACAATATATATATATATAATATGACACGCCTTGCAGTACGACATGCGGTATATGGGGGGTTATATTGCCACACCATTCTATCACTAAGGTTGCTCACACCTTGTCTTACATTCTTGAGAAATGAGCAGAACGAGAACAAGGTACAAACAGGAAAAACGTTTCGACAAGTGGACTTGTCTTTTTCAAAGCGACATACGCTTTCCTCGCACATTCTATACAGGTAGGGTTCTTCTAAAGAGGAGAGCAAGTAAGGAGGGTGGGCGAGCAACTACCGAAGGTGTGTAAGCGGCGAGGGCGTAGAGTTGAAACGAAAACTGTGCTCTTCAACGTTCGTAGAGGAAATTGCTGAAGTTAAAGTTCGAAATTTATTTGTCCTGCCTGCTTACACGAACTGGAGCAGAGGCCAAAGGCTACGTGGTCTGACAAAAGGCCTCTACTCCTATTACAGTTCGGCAAACAGGCCGATATACATGAAAAATCATGTATCTCTAATCATTTTGAACCAATATATCTATCACAGCAGAAAAAGAAGAGCGTAAAGAAAGAGAAAAAAATATACCAGAAGAAATATCGCCCAAGTCTTACACATTCACACAATTATGTTAACAAAGACGTGTACATCAGGCTAAGAAAAAAAATACATTTGTATTACACACAGTTATTTCTCCGAATTTTGAGAAGGACAGCCCGCAAACAAATGGCATGAAACAAAACACCGAGAGCGCATGTCTTCTCAGACGTAAGTATTAAACGTGCGAAACAATAGCAAAAACCTGAACATTATGCATTTTTCTTGGCGTGGCTGTGGACACCCTCGGAGTTCGGCCCACGCAAGAGGCCGCATTTCTACCAAAAAGCTTCCCTTCAGGCCAGCGTTTGCCGGTCAACATTATACGGTTACATATGTGGCGCGAAGCGTGACAAGCATTCAGGGATCTTTGAATGTTACCGGCCTCCCCTCTTAAAGGCAAAAGATAAGCGTCCTCCAAGCTATTTTTTTTCTTCTTTTTTTAATCATAATATTTTCCGGCGATTGGGACGTATCTTGCCCCCAAAGAATACTCCCCATCTATCATGCGTTCCGTTCCTTCATTTGACGCTGCCCGCCCGGCATTTCGAGCTCACGAACGGCATGCGTGTTATCAGCGTGGCTTTGAACTCTTGGCAATAAAGAAGCGAGCGCACGCAGAGTTTCAAGAAATTGAACGCTAGCAAGAAACATGACGATAATTCTTTGGAGATAAGCTGCACACCAAAGTGTGTTAAATTATTTTAGAGTGCACGTTCCATTCAGCCAAAAAGAGTAATAATTTAAAATACAACACGGCCGCATGCAGTATCACCAACTAGTCAAGCGTAATACCTTGCCCGCGGCGATTAACTTGCAAGCGACAGCTGTACTCTTTACCTGTGAGATATCGACCGCCACCAGTCTTTGCAAGGACGAAGGAGCGTGTGGGAGCAAATAGTTCTTGGTGAACTTTCCGGGACCACAGCCGACGTCCAACCACTGGCGATCCGCACGCTGGGCACCGTTCTCGACCGCAAAGAAAGAATCCTCGTATCGCTCCAGAAGCACTTTCATGGCCTCGCGGTTGTGGTGCATGACAGAGTCGTAGCAGCCTGACACGTCATCGGCGTCGAACACCATCTCCGCGGACTGCCGCTTGTCTTCCGCAGGCCCCGACATTTTGACCGATCGTTCTGCGTAAGTGCCACGTTGGCAGCTTGTACATTTTTTCATGTGACACAGTGTTAGAACGAGCATGGAAGTCCGTCGAATCAGCTGAACTTGACAAAAACATAACAAAGCAGACATATACACACATCACTGAAAAAAGATGAAATGAGTGCCTGAGTTACTGCAATAACCATTCTCTGCAGTTTATAAATCTGCATAACATACGAGATTGCTTTCCCTTTCATTTCTTCTTTCCTTGTTCTGTACAGTTTAGGGCTTACCAACCATCTCAACAGAATAATTTAAGCGCACTGGTGACACTACACCAAAGCGGACCAGCTGTTGCTCTTTCTGCTGTCTTTCAAAATATAAAGAAAAATGAAAAAGGAAAGAACAAAATTCCCAGTTCCGTCTGAAAGGCGAAGCACCGATTGCGACAGCAAATTAGTAGATAGCTGTACCAAGTAAGGATAGTAGTTTTATCGGCCGTATAAACTTCTAAACATTCGCTTGCTAAATCAATTAACAATGATAGAATGCTTAAGCGCGGCTCAACGAAGACGTAGAAAGAAACAGACACACGGAAACAGCGTTGTCTTTATGTGTCTGCTTCTTTCTACGTCCACGTTCACACGCGCTTACACAGTGAATCATAGATTCAAACTAACTAACCTGTCAACGTGTTTTCGCTAAATTAACCAGCGCAGTGTCACGCGCACATAGCTAAATATGAAGACACATTGCTCGATGACAGCGGAAAGTGTCTGTGAAAATGCTGGAGTTAGAAATTGCGGCATCAGCCACCAGCCAATTCACTTCCGTGCATTTGTCGCTTTAACGCGTACGAAGCGTAGAAAACACAGTGCATACGAAGCTGCCGGCACTACGCGCACTCTGCAAACATTGCAGATCGCTTTTAAGATGAGGCCCGCGCGGGCGCACACTTTGACCACGTCGCAGACCGCTTCCAAGACACATAAGCGCCGGCAACGCGGCTACGGCGTCCGCCAAAGGTGTCTACTAGGGTGTCCGCGATTCGCGTGGCGAACCAAAGCTTTGGGCGAACGCTGTAGCAAACGCCGCGGTTGTCTACAGTCTGCACAGAGCGGTGGGTGAGAAGGACATCAAGGCAGCGTAGCAGTCACCGGAGAAGTAGTTCAGTAAAGTGGAAAGTTGGGCTAGGTGGTGAGTGATCATCATACCTTGCTGGTGAAGCAGCGCAAAGACACGGACACAGTGAAGACAAACAGGAAAAGACGACACTCGCTGCACTCGAAACAGGAAAAGACGACACTCGCTGCACTCGCAACGAGTGTAGCGAGTGTCGTCTTTTCCTGTTTGTCTTCACTGTGTCCGTGTCTGTGCGCTGCTTCACCAGCAAGGTATGATGACCGGAGAAGAACGCTCCTCCTCCTTCGCCTCACTCCCCTGCCTTGCGCGCCACAGGAGAGGGCACGCATCCTGGCCGCGTTCCTCGCTCGCGCACGCGAGATTTAACCGCGTTCGCCGGCTCACCCTCACGCGCTTTCACTCATACAGAATCTCACGGCGACGGCGACGGCACAAATGCCGCTGGAGTGTCCATATCGTAGCTGTCGAAGTAAAAATATACATTGTATGCAGTCCACGCTGTGAAGGTGGTTCGACAGCGAAGCTGTAGATTACAGCTAGAATGATTACCTATTGTTACATAGGTTGAAATTATTCACGTGCCGGCATTCGCATGTACTTTACCTAATTATTAGCCAAAGACGTTTGGATGGCTTGCGACTTGCCTTGCGCCTCTACTTCGCGCACCTACAAAAATTGGATCAGAGAGAAGATATATTCGCCGCACCTCGTACACACGTTGCTCTTCAGGAGCCCTAACAATACGTGACTTTACCATAGCACTGTCACAACACAGATTAGTTGCTAGGCCGGTTTTCTACGTAAGAAAGTGTACTTACGTCACTCCCTGTTTCGTATGCTTCAGTCAAGCTGCCGTTACAGCGGAAGCTTGCTCAAGAGTAATATTTACCTGCAAACGTATGCGGGGAGCGCTACGTGCTTCGCATTGCATGTAGGCACAGGAGCGCCTTATCTTCAATTATGTGGCTCATTTGTTTGTTTTCAGCTTTTTTGCTGAAACGTATGCTAATCTGTATGTTGTATGCGTGATTCCAGGTAATGTATGTACAGGTCGCTTCACCTAATTAATTGAGGAGCCATTTCATTTGGGGGTATGAGCCACAAACCATGATAGTTTTCTGCTAACGTTGCACCACGAAGAAATCCCGCAATCCTAGCCATAGACATAGACCACAGACAGCTTCGTTGTAAAACGGTGCCCCCTGGTTTAGGGTAAGTTATGGACGAAAAAGTGCGCACAATTCAATAATTCAGTCATATTAGCATTATGACACACGGTGGTTGCTCAGTGCCTATGGTGTTGGGCTGCTGAGCACGAGGTCGCGGGATCGAATCCCGGCCACGGCGGTCACATTTCGATGGGGGCGAAATGCGAAAACACCCGTGTGCTTAGATTTAGGTGCACGTTAAAAAACCCCAGGTGGTCGAAATTTTCGTGGTCCTCCAATCCGGTGTGCCTCGTAATCAGAAAGTGGTTTTGGCACGTAAAACCGCATTATTTAATTATTTTTAATATTAGCATTATGATAGCCGCTGTACCAAATGCATGCAATACACCAAGCTGCGCATGGGAGGGCAGTGGTGCAAGCCTGTTAACGCACTGCGCAGGCGCCAACATTTGAAACACAGCTATTCCACTAGTGCCCACACCTGCTACAGGTAGCCCCCTCAACGTGCACCTTGGCGCTGCCAGGGCGCACCTTAAGAGCGATCCCAGGAGGTCAAAATTAATCCAGGGTACCAACTACGGCGTGCCTCATCACATGGTGATTTGGCGCCCTAAACACATCAATTATTTCTTACGAACGTTCAAGGCCAGGGCTTCGCGTTTGAATAAGGATTCAAGATGTGCGCTTAAATTTGCAGGCGTGTCGGCGAAAGGGCGCGGTCGCTAGTTCCAAGCGCGGTAAGACAGACGCCCATTTGACACCGTTTACGCTTGAATTGCTGCATTGCTTGGCGCGGGGACTCATCATCACGAGGAATTTTTTTGTTTAGAAATAAAAAATAGACCTCACAAGACATACGCTGCTTTAAAAGCTGTTACCACTCGTTTTGCCACAGCGGCCACAAGTTCTCCATGGACACTTTATCGATTATGCAAGTTTAATAAAGGTGAGTAAACTAAAGACAACTGAATAATTGTTTGTGAACAATGAATAAAATAGTCATGAGTTGTGTGAGCAGCCTCCGTACACAACATATAGTGATTACCGTTCACGTAAAGCCTTCCATAGTTCTGTTGTCTTTTATTTTTTTGTATATTTATTGAGACAGCCTGTACAGTCTGATGGCTAGATGCGCAAGCTTGCCCATGTGGATGCGCGCAAACGCTCATCCACCGATTACGACTCGGTGTGGCGTACACCCACCGGTACCATCACAAGATTGAATGAGAACGGGACTCTGACTGTAACGTCTGTGACATTCACGAGACAATACCTCACGTACTTTGCGTGTGACCTCAATATGCATACGAGCGAAGGACTCTTAAGTCTAGTGCTGTCCACCAGGGCTCACGTCCCTTTTCGGGAGAAAAGCTTTTATGCGCAAGGAGAAGGCTTGGCCATGCCCAACGTGCCATAAAATCACTCTTGAACTTTCTATGCGAGAGTGGTTTAGACGGTCGTCTTTAGAACCTGTGAGACGGGAAGACGGTGCCAAATGTGTTTGCGTGATGAAGTTTTGGTGAGGATATGATTGTTCCTGTGTGCATTGTGTTTAAAGCGCGCATCTGCATATTGAACGGCATGTAAACAGTAGCTCATTGTACCATGTCGTTATCACCTACCGCCTACCTATCCGTGCACCTCCCACTTCCCCTTACCCCTGCGCAGAGTAGCAGGCTAGACGCACGCTGTCCACACCGACCTCTCTTCCGTTCTCTTATTAAATTCTACTGCTCCTCCGATACATAAATTCGTCAATGGAACACTTGTAATACTTGTAGTAAAAAGCCACAGCAAATGATGTAATCTTTAATAGGCAAATACAGTATGTCTCTCCGGGCTAGAGAATCGTACTGATAAAGCTCACGGAAGTTACGTATGTTTTTGCAGTTGTAAAGTTGTGCATTTGTATACTTGCTGCTTAATTGAAGGGAAATGAGACGTCCACCGAATCGTAGTAATCGTTTCAAAGGGACGCAGTACGGGTTCCTCGAAAGAAAAACCGCGCAGTTGAAGAAGAGATCGTCGTGGTCCGGGACTCGAACCCAGTTTCATCGCCTTTCCACGGCAGCCGCTCTACCATCTGAGCTAGCCAGGCGGCTAGCAGATGGCAGTGCGAAGTGGAATTTCTCAACAATGCAAAGCAAAGGCAAGAGTTTGACGTAATAGTTCTGCGGAAACCCGCAAAATGGAGAGAAGTAATTTATTAAGGGAAAATGAGACATCCGCCCAATCATAGCTATTGCTACAAAGGAAGGACTAATTTTTCTTCAACTGCGAGGCTTTTCTTTTGAGGAATCCGTATGGGTTTCCCTTGTAGCAACTTCTTCGATTGCATGGATGTCTCATCTTCCCTTAATTAATTCCTTCTCTCGACCTTGCGCGTTTCTGCAGAACTATTACGTCATACTTGCTGTTTAATTTAACTTGAAATTGATGATATTTTATTTATTAGTGGGCAAATTTTGAGGACTGAAACCGAGAATTTCCTCTCAACAGTTGAAAGAAAACAGCCTATGTATAAGCTATAACAAGTTTCACGCGTCTAGCGTTTACATAAGTATCAGGAGTTCACCGCGAATTAAAGCAACAGTGCGCGATAGCAAATGAAATATGCGTAGTTGTTGTGTTCTTATAGAAGGTCTCATTCATTCCAGCCGCAGTTGATAGGAGCATTCATAGGATGGAAGGAGCACATGGAACTTATCTTTTTGCATCGTGTTTTTTCTGGCAGGCACCCAATTTAGTGTCCTTCGAGGGGCTCGCAGACGCGCTCATTATCTTACGCCAGGTGCCCGTATCTTTAACAATCCTGTGTGACCTGTATCATCGAGCGAACGAATACACTGCGCAGATATGCCTGGCGACGCAAGACATTGTGCCGGAGTGTCTTTCATATTACAAAACGGCCAGTTGTTGAATGGCAATCCATTGGCCAGAAAAGACTTATGTTGCTCGTCATTCTCTCATCCTTTTCTTCACCGGGTGATGCACTTTAGGAATACTTTTCTTACCTGTAAGTATAGGTACTCTCGACAACGATACAATTTTGCCCGTTACTTCAAAAAGGCATTCGCTACATTTAAAAAAATATATCTTCGGTATTAATACAGCACTGAATAAACTTGCCCCTGCTCTGCAATCATTAGCGCATTTGTTTCGTGCATCGTATCGTCATCCTATGCAAAGGCAATGACGTTTTGTCAAGTGATGTATAACATAAACCTAAAGTGTCGAAAAAAAGTACTTCAGGGCGTTCCGCGCAAGGTACTTGTGTCTCCGATAAGATTGCGCTACAACCAAGGACAACAGAAAGGTGCACTGTTGCTGTAGTGCAGAGTTCATATCCTCCCTAAGGACAGCAGTAGTGCCCCACGAGTCCTTCTTTGGCCATCCCTGGCTTTTACGCCAAAAAACAAAACAGATGTGTCACCTGCACTGTCTCACGAGACAACTGTTTTAATTCGCGAGATACAACATTTGACATCAGTCAAATAGCACCAAAAATAACAGTGGCAAACTAATTCAGCAGTTCGAAGTCAACGACAGGAGTGGAAGGAGAAAGAAACGCAAGTTCCCGTTTTTCTCATTGTTCATTCGTGTACGGTTTTTGGCGAGGTCTTTTATAGTGAAACTAAATGTTACATTGCGCAAAGTAGAGCGGGCGCATAGCTTGTCTGTGTACGACACGTACTCGCAGTGATCTTGCCTGGGTTATGTACGCCTCCCTGTCTATTTACTGTTTCACGGAACAATTCTATACTGTTGTGTTTCTGGCACCCTGATTGTATTCGCACCCTGATTCCCTGATTGGAGCTTAAAACTGTGCGACATTCTTGGTCAGCGGAGACACCCTGCCAGCCCAATGAATTCAATCAATGCGCTTGTAACATTTTTCGAACAACAGGCGCTGATGAGACATAATGTGCTGTGTGTGTGTGCGTGCGTGCGCGTGCGTGTGCGTTTTTGTGTGTTTGTGTCTGTGTTTCGGGTAGAAGCGCATCAAATCAAGTGTTCCAATTGAAAAGAATCAGATGTGAATGTTACATCCTAATACTGTTCAAATGTGCTGTATAATGTTTTATTGCTTGTTTCTCTAAGTTTGCAGTAGCTGACATGCAAGACATATGACATAACTGCTTGGATAGCGATGCATTGCGGTGCGATAACGGGGTTCGTTGTTCATATATATATATATATATATATATATATATATATATATATATATATATATATATATATATATATATATATATATATATATATATATATATATATATTGTTGCGGGAAGAAAGCAGGCCCACGAGTGTAAAATAACTTATATTTACAAATGATGGATATGGCGTTCAGGCAACCGCCAGACTTCGTCTTTCTCTAGTCCAATTCAACGTCTTCCTTCACTTCACCGTAACATCACCCTCCCGGTGGGGGAGCTCCGTCCCGGTGCAAGTTAAACAGCCTCACTTATTGGGGGGACATAGGGCTTGAGCCTGGTGACGTGAACAACATCACTGGTTAAGTTGGGAGGCACGGAAGGCTGACCGAGTGGGGCGATCTCGTAGGTCACGTCGGACAGTTGGCGTAAGATCTGGTACGGACCAGAAAAACGGGACAGTAATTTTTCCGACAAGCCGACACGACGTGAAGGCGTCCAGAGAAGGACAAGGGAACCAGGTGAAAAATGGTGGTCTCGGTGCCGAAGGTCGTAGCGTCGCTTTTGAGAAGCTTGCGAGACTGTGAGGCGATGAAGGGCGACATCTCGGGCCTGGGCGGCTAAGTCAATAGCATCGCGAGCGTAAGCAGTGCTGGGTGACTGTACTGCGGAAGGTAGCAACGTGTCAAAAGGCAAGGTGGGGTCGCGGCCGTACAAAAGGAAAAATGGTGAAAATCCGGCAGTGTCGTGACGGGACGAGTTGTATGCGAAAGTGACGTATGGTAAAGCGACGTCCCAGTCGCGGTGATCGTTGGAAACGTACATGGCGAGCATTTCAGTGAGTGTGCGGTTGAGTCGCTCGGTGAGGCCGTTCGTTTGAGGGTGGTACGCGGTAGCAATCCGATGTTCTGTAGAACAGGAGCGGAGCAGATCATCAACGACCTTCGATAGAAAGTAGCGGCCGCGATCCGTCAGCAACTGGCGAGGGGCGCCGTGGTGCAAGATGACGTCTTTTAGTAAGAAGTCGGCGACATCTGTAGCGCAGCTGGTTGGCAGGGCTCGTGCGATGGCATATCTAGTGGCATAATCGGTTGCTACAGCAATCCATTTGTTTCCTTTGATGGAAATTGGAAACGGACCAAGGAGGTCGAGGCCCACACGGAAGAAGGGCTCTGTAGGTATATCAATGGGTTGAAGCAAACCAGCGGGAGGCATAGCAGGCGTCTTCCGGCGCTGACACAGGTCGCAAGAAGCGACATAACGGCGCACAGAGCGATAAATGCCAGGCCAGAAGAAGCGGCGCCGCAGGTGGTCGTAAGTACGAGTGACGCCCAGATGTCCAGCAGTAGGAGCGTCATGAAGTTGCTGGAGCACGGTGAGTCGAAGGTGCTTGGGGACGACTAGGAGGAGCTCCGGGCCGTCAGGACGAACGCTACGACGGTATAAAGTTCCATCACGCAAGGTGAACATCCGAAGGGACGGGTCATTGGGCGAGGAGCTTAGGCGTTCCATAAGTGTTTGAAGAACAGGATCCTTGCGCTGCTCGTCGCCAATGTGGAGGAAGCCGGAGAGGGACAGAATACTGATGTCCGAGTCTGCATCGGTATCGTCCGGTTGATCCACGGGATTGCGGGACAGGCAGTCAGCGTCTTTATGCAGGCGTCCTGACTTATATATAATAGAAAATGTATATTCTTGTAGGCGCAATGCCCAACGTGCAAGTCGTCCAGTTGGGTCCTTCAAAGAGGAGAGCCAGCAGAGGGCGTGATGGTCGGTGACAACGCAGAAGCTCCGACCGAAAAGGTACGGGCGAAATTTCGCGACCGCCCATACGAGCGCGAGACATTCTCTCTCAGTAATGGAGTAATTTCGCTCGGGCGTGGAAAGGCGGCGGCTAGCGTAAGCGATGACACGGTCTTGGCCCTGTTGACACTGAGCGAGGACAGCGCCGATGCCATGACCACTCGCGTCAGTTCGTACTTCAGTGGGCGCAGAAGGGTCAAAGTGGGAGAGAATCGGGGAAGTGGTAAGCCGCTCAATCAGGGTAGAGAAGGCTTTCTCCTGTAGCGGTCCCCAAGAGAAAGAGGCGTCTTTCTTAAGAAGGTCAGTGAGAGGGTGAGCGATGTCCGCAAAATTTTTCACAAATCGCCGAAAATAAGAGCATAAGCCCAGAAAACTACGGACATCGTTCGTTGAACAAGGTACAGGAAAATTTCGCACGGCGTGAACTTTCTGTGGATCAGGTTGGATTCCGGCGGCGTTGACGAGATGACCAAGCATGTTAATTTCACGGCGACCGAAATGGCACTTGGAGGAGTTTAGCTGAAGGCCAGCCCTGCGAAACACGGAGAGTATGGTTGTGAGGCGCCGCAGGTGGCTCTCAAAGTTCGGCGAAAACACAATCACATCGTCGAGGTAACACAGGCATGTAGACCACTTCAAGCCGCGCAAGAGAGAGTCCATCATGCGCTCGAATGTAGCTGGCGCATTGCATAATCCAAAGGGCATGACTTTAAATTGGTACAGACCATCCGGTGTGACAAAGGCGGTTTTCTCGCGGTCCATCTCATCGACGCTGATCTGCCAATAGCCGGAGCGGATGTCAATTGATGAAAAGTATTGGGATCCGTGAAGGCAGTCAAGAGCGTCATCAATGCGAGGCAAGGGATAAACATCCTTCTTTGTTATCCGGTTGAGGTGACGGTAGTCAACGCAGAAGCGCCACGAGTTATCTTTTTTCTTTACTAAGACAACCGGTGATGCCCACGGGCTACTGGAGGGTTCAATGATGTCCTTGTCCATCATCCTGTCTACTTCTTTCTGTATGATGGCCCTTTCTGTTGCCGAGACACGATATGGCCGCCTATGAATGGGGCTGGCGTCACCGGTGTTGATGCGATGCGTGACAACAGATGTCTGGCCAAGTGGACGGTCGTCCAAATCAAAGATGTCCCGATAAGATGACAGGAGATGACGAAGAGCTGTTGTTTGCTCGGAAGGAAGGTCTGGGGCGATCATCTTAGAAACATCGTCCGCAGGCGTCGAGTACGAAGGAGTGGATGACAAAGGTCCGTTCGTACTGAGGAAGGATTCAGAGGTCAAAAAAGAAATCTGAAATTCTTCCAAAGGAGTGATATGCGCTATGGCGATACCGTGTGGCAAAACATGTGACGAGAACCCAAAATTGAGGATGGGCACGCGAGCGCAGTTTTCGCGGATCCGAATTAAGGTGCTCGGTAGGGCAATATTACGCGACAAAACCACGTCAGTAAGTGGCGACAGGACGTACTCGCCATCAGGTACGGGAGGACAGGGCGTCAGCAGGACATTTGTAGCAGCCTATGGAGACAGCCTTGCAAATTCAGCAGCACATAAGCGGTGTGGAGCACAAGTGGTTGCGTCGGCAGGAAGCGGCAGGTCCAACTGTACAACACCTGCGGAGCAGTCAATTTGGGCAGAGTGTTTCGAAAGGAAGTCGAGGCCGAGAATTAGGTCGTGTGGGCAGTGTTCAAGGACGATAAATAGAACAACGGTATAATGGCCCCCAATGGTCACACGTGCTGTGCACATTCCAAGGACAGGTGACGTACTCCCATCGGCGACTCGCACGGTGCACGGTACGGCGGGGGTCAGAACCTTTTTGAGCCGGCGGCGGAGAGCAGCGCTCATAACTGAAAGCTGCGCTCCTGTATCAACGAGAGATCTAACAGGAACGCCATCGACTTCAATGTCCAGCAGGTTTCCACATGTAGGCAGGGTCAATAGAGGATTTGTGGGCCGGGTCGGAGTTGCAGCTTCACCTCCGGGAGCTGCACCGCCTAGTTTCCCGAAGCGAAGCGACCGGTTGCAGAAGGGGACGAAGAGCGGTGAACGAGAGGCGAACGGGACCTACGACCTTGCGGAGACGGGGATCGGCTGGATCTTGGTGGAGCACTGTCGGCGTTGATGTTCCTAGTCGGCGTATAGGGCGAGAAAGTGCGATTGTCGGGTACTTGGCTGTAGTGACTCGGAGACGACCACCGAGGAGGCGACGACCAGTGGTTGCGGCAATGACGGGCGATGTGTCCAATACCGGAACAATTAAAACAGATGGGTTTATCATCCGCTGTGCGCCATTCAGCTGGGTTGCGACGGAGTGGTGGAAAGCTTTGCGTCCGGGAGCGAGCGGTCGGAGAAATTTGGTAGGTGTTGGTATGGCGGACTGAGCAGAGAGATGGAATGCCCAAACTTGCTATTTCCTCCCGAACGACCGCTTGTATAAGGGAGATAGCGGGTACGCTTTCCCGACAGTCTGAACGAACAGGAGCCGGGGCCATGGCCTCAAGCTCACGGCGAACGATGCGCGTTATTTCTTCCGGTCCTGCGGGCTGAACGAACCGCGGCGGGTCTTCGCAAGAAGATGTCGCGGCGGTATTGGGCAACCGGTCGAAAGTTTGAGTGACGCGGCGGCCCTTCGCTTGTTCGAAGTGCCGGCACTCCTTAATAATTGCATCCACAGTGGCACAATCCTTACACATCAAGAGATTGAAGGCATCGTCTGCAATACCTTTCAATATATGGCCAATCTTGTCTGCCTCGGTCATGTTGTCATCAGCCTTGCGACAGAGGGCCAGCACATCCTGTATGTACACGACATAGGATTCTGTGGACGTCTGAGCGCGGCACGCAAGTTCTTTTTTAGCTGCCAGCTGACGACCGACAGGTCTGCCAAACAGGTCTCGCATTTTTTCTTTGCAAACATCCCAGCTCGTTAGGTCAGCTTCATGTGTGTCATACCATTGCTTCGCAGTTCCCTTCAGATAAAATATTACGTTTGCAAGCATCATTGTAGGATCCCACCTGTTGTTGTCGCACACTCGCTCGTACATCGTAAGCCAGTCCTCGACGTCGACGTTGTCCGTGCCACAAAATGTTCCCGGGTCCCGTGGGTGAGTGAGGATGACCGTGGGCACGGGCTGCCGAGGCGTTGTCGCTTGTGTCGGTTGATTTGCCATTGTGGCAGCAGGTAGATGACGTCCGCTGCGAAGTTCCGTGGTGGTACCCCGCACCTTCCACCAAAATGTTGCGGGAAGAAAGCAGGCCCACGAGTGTAAAATAACTTATATTTACAAATGATGGATATGGCGTTCAGGCAACTGCCAGACTTCGTCTTTCTCTAGTCCAATTCAACGTCTTCCTTCACTTCACCGTAACAATATATATGTAGCGTTCCTATTTAAAGGACACAGTAGACGTAAAGCATTGCTGTGGAACTGGCGTCCATCTTGTCTACATTTTCTACAAAAGGTATGAGCCTTCGAATAGAAGATGAAGAAGCGCGAGAACCGGGAGACAGGAGAAGAGAAGAATGAAGTGGGAATAAAAATGTAGACAAGATGGACGCCAGTTCCACAGCAATGCTTTACGTCTACTGTGTCCTTTAAATAGGAACGCTACATTATTTTGGCGCAGTCGACAGCGAACTCCAACATGTGGGTGAGATTTTTCCTTGAGGAGACCTCCGCGGACAAGATCATCTTTTCGAGATACCAAGCTGAAGATGAACCAGCGGTGGAACTACCTCGCGAACTCAACTCGGCAGAACTCATGAACCTGGTTTTAGAGAAGGCTTCCATGGACCCTGATGAACTACGTCGGAAGGGTGCTGTGAACGTGAACTTGCCTCTGGTGATCTTCGACGAATTAGTTCTTCAACCGATGCGTCGACAGGACTCTGGATCACAGTCGTCGACGGAAGAGGTGAGCCTCGTTTTGAAAGCACTTCGGCTACAACAAGAACAGATTTCGCAACAAAACCAGCTGGTGACATCGCTTATAAGCTCTTTAAACGCTGAGAAGTCAGTGACTAAATTTGTAGAACCCGATGCATTCGACGGCATGTCATCAAGTCCAGAAGGTTGGCTTGAATTCTATGACTATGCTGCTGGGAAGAACAACTGGCACTCTAATGAGGACAAGATTACTAACATGCGTAGTTACTTAAGCGGTGTTGCACGGAAGTGGTATGATTTGCACATTATTGAAGAGGCTGGCAACTCTTGGAATCAGTGGAAAGAAAAATTCTTGACGACATTCCGAAGCAACCCAGTGCAAAGGTGGGACGCCGCGCTTAATTTCAAATTCAAGCAAGGCTCCCTTGTCGAGTATTTCTTTGACAAATTCCGCCTTTTAAAGCTGGCCGAGCCTCTGCTTCCTCCGTCTGCCGTAGTAGCACTAATAATGCACGGTCTGCACGCGCAAGTCCTGAAGCAAGTGCAAATACGGTCACCTAAAACTATGGACGGGCTCCTGGAGTGCCTTCACGACATATCATTTACTTCAGAAGAAAATATAAACGCTAGCTCAAGCGGTCGCTTCACACGGTCCGGCGCGGATTGGTCAAGCCGTAATCAGCGAGAACCGCGCCGCCTTGCAGGCGGCACAGAGAACTTGGGTTGGCGCGCTCCCAGAGGTCGGGTGCATAACGTCGACAGCGACCCCGTTCCCCTCCTTTCGGACGCTGAAGAGGCTCCGACGACAACAAAACTGATAAACAAGGGTGATCAGTCCGACCCGATGACCACAACTGAGACTGTTTATTTAACTTGCTCTAGCCTACTTCACATCCCTGTCAAAGTGGGAAACAGACATATGATGGCTTTGGTTGACAGCGGTGCCTCTGTGTCTATAATTAATGCCAAGCTGGTAGATGCAAGTCACCTGCATAGTGGAAGAGTACTACGGGTGCAAGGCTACGACGGAAAAGTGACAATGCATAATCAATGGGCCTCAGTAAACATCGAGTTCCAAGGTCATCAAATAGAGAGTGAAGTACTGGTGATTGAGGGGGTGACGTATGACTTTCTGCTATCCAGACCAGATATAAAGAAACTAAAAATCAACGTTTACTGGGACGATGCTGTTTTAGTGGAAGGACTATCAAGGCAAGAGACACAGCCTGATAGAAAAGATAACCTGCGAGTTGTCAAGTGCGCGAGGGATATTGCAACGACCTATCCTGAACTGGTATGCATAGGAAGCTACCCACCAGCGATGACGTCACACAAGGTGCCTTTCGAACTAACCGACAAGACTGTCATCCGAAAATCGCCTTATAACATGTCAAGAGAGCGCAAGATATGGTTGAAGAAGGAATTGCAGGAGATGCTAGACGCGAATATAATCCGGCCTTTGGTGTCACCCTTCGCCTCTCCCATAACTATTGCGCCGAAAGAAGATGGAACTTTCAGACTGTGCACAGATTACAGGGTTCTCAACCGCCAGACAGAGCTTATACCATTTCCCATGCCGAAGATAGACACGATTATAGATGAGACAGGTGGTTGCCGATGTTTTTCACGTATTGACTTGTGCAAAGGTTTCTGGCAGATCCCGCTAACCGAAGAAACAAAAATGTACACTGCTTTTATCACGCCCTTCGACCTGTACGAGTATAACCGGCTTCCTTTCGGCTGGAAAAACTCACCAGCATGGTTCCAGAAGATAATGAACGAAGTCCTGAAGCCTTTCCTAGGTGTCTTTTGTAACGTGTACATCGACGATATTATCGTCTTCTCCAAAACAGAGGCAGAGCATCAGGAACACCTGTCCCAGGTATTAAATGCCTTGAGCTTGGCACACCTCAAGGTTAATTTTAAGAAAAGTGCGTTCTTTCAAAGAAAAGTTGTGTTTCTTGGAAGAGTCTTTGATGGGACTACCAAAAGCACGAAACAAGAGTCCGTTGAGAGGATATCCCAACTGGTAAAACCATATGACGTCCACTCATTGCGTGTGTTTTTGGGATTAGCAGGACATTTCAGACCTTTCATAAAAGACTTTGCCATAAAAACAAGATGCCTCACGCGCCTAACGCAGAAAGCAGTTCCATTTGTGTGGGATGAGGAATGTGAGAGAGTCTACCGTGATCTGGTGCACAGAATCTCTGCTGACCCTATTCTACGCATACCAGATTTCACTTTACCCTTTGAACTGAATACCGACGCCTCACATTATGGAACAGGTGCAGTCTTGTACCAGAAATGTCCAGAAGCATCCGGCCGAGAAAAGCGACACGTAGTAGGCTACTACAGCTACACCCTCAAGCCACCTGAAGTCAACTACACCACTACTGAAAAGGAAGCGCTTGCAGTCCTTAAAGCAATTCAGTACTTCCGTACGTACCTAGAAGGTGCGAAGTTTACTTTGTTCACCGATCACCAGGCCCTCACTCATCTCTTGAATATGACCCAACCTAAGGGACGTATCGCCAGATGGGTGAACTATTTGCAGCAATTTGATTTCACCATCTCCCACAGACCTGGACCCCTTTTGACTGATGCAGATGCATTGTCTAGACTGATGATACAGGCCGAACAATCTGAAGAAATCAATGAAGTAAAATTGTGGGAAGGCACTGAACAATTGATGTTTATGGAAGGTCGCTATCAAGTCCCGCCAACGCTGATTTCAAAGGTTCTTTATTTGTACCACGATAGCCCAGAATCTGGAGGACACGACGGATTTTGGCGCACCTACAACAAGCTAGTCAAGAGATTTACGTGGCCTCACATGAAAGAAGACGTCAAGCAATACGTTCGTTCATGCCACCTTTGTCAAGTCAACAAAGTGAAATATAAGCAGCCTACGGACGCCATGATAATACCTTGCCACTCGAACGTGCCTTTTGAAGTTATACACCTTGATTTTGCCGAGCTGAATAAGAAACGAGAAGGAGTCCGAAAAACGCAAGCTTTTCTTCTGGCCATAGATGAATGCACCAGGATGGTCGCGGCACGGGCAGGAAAAGAAGATGCGAATAGTGTCATCGCCCTTCTCGAACGGGAAATGTTTAGGACAACCAGGACGATTGTATGTGACAACGGTCCAGCGTTCAAGAGTAAAAAGCTAGCAAGATGGGCTCGAGACCATAATATATCAATCAAATTCTGTGCGCCATACCATCCCGCAGCGAATGGGCTTGCAGAGCGTGCTATACGAGATGTAAAACAATACATCAGGATGTACGATAGTTTCCCTGGTGGTTGGAAATGCTCTTTAGAAGCAGCTGTACGACATCACAATCGCCCCTACACCAGTGGCTTGGGATGTAGCCCGCAGTTCGCTTCTTCAGGAGAGACCCCTATTCTTCAGGCGGACCGTGAATTGGGGCTGTTAGAAAATCTCAAGATCGTCGAGGAGAGGAAACAAAAATCGCAGGAGGAGAGGTACCGTAAACGAATGAAACAAAATTTTGACAAGAGACATTGCTTAGATATCCCAGACATTCAAGTCACCGACCTCATTCTAGTTAGGAAAGGAGTAAGAGGATCCAGTGCCAAATTTTATGGTCCTTACTCTGTGACAAAGACAGCCACTCAGAAAGGAATATTGAAGACAGTGTGGTACATTGGTGAACGGGGCGCAGTTGAATGTGCTTCGATTGGAAACGTTTTTAAGTATTACCCCAGGAGGGGTTAGCAAAAGAAACCTGGAAGGGTGAAGCGGTATGAGCCTTCGAATAGAAGATGAAGAAGCGCGAGAACCGGGAGACAGGAGAAGAGAAGAATGAAGTGGGAATAAAAATGTAGACAAGATGGACGCCAGTTCCACAGCAATGCTTTACGTCTACTGTGTCCTTTAAATAGGAACGCTACATTATATATATATATATATATATATATATATATATATATATATATATATATATATATATATATATATATATATATATATATTGTGATGCAGCAGTTATCCCGACGTTTATTACGCGTCGGAGATGCGGCGAACTGACCACGCCCAAAGCACGGATCACACAAGAGCGAGCCCCACAAGCGATGAAGTAGAAGAACCCCGTATGAGCCCCACATGACGATGATCATGTACAGTGAGTGAAGAAACTTTCTTGCAGGTCACAAAGTATAGCCATATATATATACATGAGCATAAAGCATCACGGGCCCAGTGGTACACGCAAGAACACACGTACGAAATGTACGTGAATATATACTGCTGCCTTTAAGAAACCCGTCGCGGTGATTTCGCAACTGTGGTGTTACACTGCTAAGCACGACGAAGGGGGATCAACTGCTGGCCGCGGCGGCCGTATTTAGATGGAAGCGAGATGCCAAAGCGCTCATGTCGCGTGCATTGGGGGCATGTTAAACATCCCCTGGTTGTCAAAATTATTCAGCAGCGCCACACTACGGCATGCTTCAGAATCAAATCATGTTTCAGGGCGTAAAATCCCAGAATTTTATTCATTTATATGATAGCTGTTCTTTCAGTATTAGACACAGAATATATTTTAAGACAAAACAACATACCTGTTCAACTTTTGTGGCTGAAGCAAAGGTTTTATGGTGTTTGTGAGACAGCTGGGACCCAGGCGCACGGTGGCAAGCGCGGACAAGACTGATAAGACATTGTCGCTGAGTGTGCGACACAAAGGACCATGGACACGACGAGATTATTTAGCTGTTTTGTTTTTCTTTTTCTTTTTTTAAGCGCTTGCACTCCACCCGCCGCGGTGTCTCAGTTGCGCTTACGGCCGCAGATTTTATCCCGGAGGCGGCAGCTGCATTCCGTTGGGGGCGGAAGGCAAGAACGCTTGTCTACCGTACATTGGGTGCAAGTTAAAAAAAGACAAAAAAAGACGGGATTCCGCAGTCGTCCACTGCGGCATGCCTCATAATCAGATAGTGGTTTTGGCACATAAAACCCCAAACTTGTTCTAACGCGACAGCGTTAGGGGCCCCGTGTCGCAGGAAGTCCGGTGTCGGCGTCCCCGCGAGCGAAAATTCCCGTATATATTTAGGTATACGTATATTCCACGCCTTGCTATACGGCGTGCGATATATGCGAGTTATTTTGCCACACTATTCTGTCAAAAAATGTCGCTCACACCTTATCTTACATTCTTGACGATGTTATTCCTCGGAATTTTGAGAATGACAGCCCAGAATTAGTCATGAAAGAAAACACCGACTGCACATGCCTTTTCTGGTGAGTCTTCTCAGACTGATATATTAAAAGTGCGAAACAATAATAGAAACCTGTAAATATGTAAATTATTTGGCGCGGCTGTGCACAATCTCCAGGATCGGCTCAGGCAAGAGGTCGCCTTTCTACAAGAAACCTCGTCTTCGTGATTAGCGTCCGCCGCCAGTGCTTCACGATAAACATTACGGTTGCATAAGCTACAGTTGCCGGAAAGGGTGAGAAGCAGGCAGGGATCACTTAATGCGATCGTGTTCCACTCGTCCTAATAGTGCGCTGGCCGCTTCTTTGTACGTGCACGTAACCGTTTGTCGCATACATGTTTAAGTGAACCTTCTAGACTTCGCGCTACTCGATATAGCAGTTTACTCCGCTTAGCCCCAGCAAGACAAAACGTACTTTCTTGCATTGTTCTATTACCCTCGTAAATCAACTTAAGTACAACGGTATACTGGGATACAACTTATTACTGAGACAAGGATGTCCCGAATACCTTGACAGCGCATTTGGTTTCTTGGAACAGGTATTGGTTAAGCCACAACAGGAAAGACAATAGCAGTAACATAAGTCAAATTTAACACTCGGTTATGTATGCTGTATTATTTTACTGCTGGAAAAAAATAATTTTATCTTTCCCAGTTTAAACGAACGCGGATGACAATGTGGGAACGTTTTCATGAGCGCTTTTATTATTGCGCCCTTTGCCTCCGTATAGAGAATTTCCTTGATTGCGGCAGAAATTTCTACAGGAGTAAAGAAGTCACGCTAAAGGTGCTCCGTAGGTTAGAGCCCTCCATTCGAAAGCGTCACTCAACATTTGTGCGTTAGTCATCAAGGCAGCCTTCATAAAAATATAAAATGAAAGAGGAATACCTGCGACTGTAGTGCGAAAAGTTACAAGAGGGTAACCACCTGCTTGCCGGTCAATCTTCCTTAGTGGATAGGAGCCAGCGTTTGGAAAAAAGCACAAGGAGGATGACCGCTTAACTTCCGGTGATACAAACAGAGCACGTGCTATCGAAGCATCTACATCGACCATGTATTACAGCGAATGATTTACACACCCGTCACTCCTGGCACCATGTAATTAATTTCCCGGAGTTTGCCAGTGGGTAGACGGCGCTCTTACATCGCTCAAATATTTCACTCCGCGGTTTAAATAGTGCGTCGGGGGAAGTAACTTATTTTATTCGTCCGGTATAGAAACGAAGCACCACCGGTTATCTACGTCTTCCATGCTATAGTAAGCTAGGTCGACGCCCACCATTTTTTATTCTGTGTGGAGCAATCGACGCTGCTGCAGCTGCAATTGTTGCCACAAATCGGCCCATGTACGCATACCCGCAAGAGGGATCGGCCCCACTGCAGGCGAAAGAAAATGTACACAGCAAAGTGAAATAACGAAAAATGAAACAGAATAAAGAAGGGGGCATCGGATGACATAGGGAAAACAGTTCTAATAGCGCAAACTTCATAAAGAGGTTCAGTACACCAGGGTCGCCACACATAGGAGCCTAACTTTCCAAACGCTTCAACGAATTTATGTAGAACTGCTATAATAAATCAGTGTCTACTATCAACTGTCACGCACCAAAGGACAATGACATTTATGACGAAAAATTTAAGTACGAAGAATATTCTGCGGAGGGAGAAGTGACGGTAGAAAAGGAAAAAAATGAAAGATGAGTTGTTTCAAGTTCGTCACGAAATAAATAATTATGCAGAAACTATATGTAGGAACTCTACAGTGGAAGTTTCATAACGTCACCTTGCTTTGTCGTGAAAAGTATTTGGTCATCTTCCGCAGTAATTAAAGGTGTCTGCTTTTTCTTTAGCTACCTCGTTTTCTTCGTGGAGTGAGAAACCATGAAAATTCAGTGTCAGTCAGCTATGGTTGATGAGCAGGTGGCCTCACTGGAGGCAACTCATGCGCTACAATAATGTTCGACATATTCTCTGCCTGGTGAAATCTCCGAACCAATCGATTTAGTTCACTCGCTTTAGTTTGTGCACACTTCTTTCGTAAAGGGCAAATTACCCAAGTAATACAGGTATATATAACGTGCCGCACGCAAAGTGCCTTTACAGTGAACATTCTCTAAGTGCACGGGACTTTGCGAGGTCCACCTTCTTCGTTCGTGTCACGTCGATCTCGGTCACCAAACAAATTAACGGCAGTCCCGCCTATTGGAGAAGCATTGCAAACGATAGCAAAGGTTTGGCGCATCGCTGAAAGCGTTTGGGAACGCTGGCGTATACGAAGCCCTCACATACGCACCCCTACTTGAGTGTGTGTGTCCATGTGAAAGATTTCTACGCTGGCGGGATAAGAGCGCCACCAGCGGCGTCGAATGCGTCGCACCTTCAAGATGCATGCCATGAGATCGAAGGAAAACCGCCAGTATTCTTCAGTGCCCAAAGAAAGAATTAGTTTTAGCTTGACGTATACCGCATACGTTATGCTCAGGTCAGCGTATGCAGCACGTGGGTGTGGTATGCACAAAACTCCTGGACAGGAACGCTAACGTATGTGCGCACAACAACCGCGCAAACTGTGGATGCCAGAACGCAGCCGTGGCTCTGGCAAAGCTGACTGAGCGATGCTTGACCGTGCGTTACCTTGGCTTCTTCGCTTTTGCAGCCGAACGCACTGTCCGTCTTGGGAGAGCTAATCCTCTACGCCCGGGCCGCGCATACGCGTCCGTACCGTGGAGGTGGCTGCACCAATGGTGAAGGGGGCAAAGGCGCCTTCAGCAGCCGTGTAATTACTATCGCAATGAAACACCACTGCCACAGACGATCGAATCGTGCCGGAGGGGCAATGTGCCTATGAGGGTCGAATACACCAACCATGGTGCTATCACTGCGTGCTGAAGAGTTCTGTGTTGAAGAGCATGCATAACGCAGTCTCAAGCAGTACCATGAAATACATATCGCTACATCAATTTCGATTTCGAAGTTTATATTTGAACCGTTCGAAGAGTGGGGCAAAATTGGTGATGAGTGCAGGTCTCCAGATTATTTTGACTACCTGGGCTTCCCTTCCCGTGTGTCTATATCTAAGTACACCAGGGTTTTTACATTTCCCCTCGTCACATTGCGGCTTCCGCATTTAGGAATCGAAACCGCGGCCTCGTGCATATCCAGCTTTTCTGGACACGTACCAACTAGCGCCCCAAGCGGCCCCGGCACGAAGCTAGCGCGTTTTCAATGGAACAAGCGGGTTTTTCGCGAATAACAAAAGCTGCAGGTCGATTATCAAAAAACGCAGGTGACAGACGTGTTCTGGAAGACAATCCACACGAGCCAAATGCAGTGATCACTCTATGGCACGTAAAAATTTTGTTCCCACAGCACTTAAAGTTTTAGCAATGGAAGCCTATGGAAACGACGAAAATTTGTGCTCGATTTTTGAGGCAAGAACGATGACTGTAATAAAACTATGCCGTCTATCGTAATACGCAGTGCAGCGTATGTAGTCCGCAGACTCAGCTTTCGATTGACGCCTCTCTCGGCTCTCCACATATGGCGTAAGATTGTTCCCGAAAGCGATTTTTGTAACACTGTCGTGAAAATTGCCGTGGTATCTATAAAAACATGAGCGTACCCCTTGGCGAAGCCTCGGTAGCCGTGGCCGAGTGGTAGAATAGCGAGCACCTTTCGTCCCGCATCACGGGCGGCCGTGGTTCGATTCCCCCTTCGCAGCGTTTTTTTTTAAAGCAGCATAGGACCTAGTTTTGTAGTCTCTCACTAGATGGCAGAATCACAAAACCCAAGATTTGCTTTCGGTTTTGGTTTTGGCTTTTCAGCAGCGCATTTTTTGAAAGCCGCATAGGGCTTATAGTCTCCTATCAAATGGCATAAACACAAAACTCTCGAATTGCTTTCGGTTCTGGTTTTCCAGTGGTGCTCTTGAAATATTATGCTTTCTGTTTTTCCTTCCGAAAACGTAGCAGTATCGTGTTCATTTGTTAAGTCATCGCTTTTATGAAGGTTTTATTCATTGGACAACATAAATAGAAGCTTGCGCATGGCTTTGTGTTATGAAAAAAAAAAAAAAACTTTCGTGCTTGTAGCGTGGGACCTGCAAGAACAAGATGGCTATTCTTATTGCGTTCTTCTGGAAGGTCCGTTTTCTTCGACTTTCGGCTGTCCTTAATGGCACACACTCCGAGCGAATGACGTCCAGCTGTGCCACAATGTTACCCGGTGGCCAGTGCCATTCCTATGCAACATTCGTGTGGAACAAAGGGTCTGCTAGGCTGAGTCGCTGCCAGAACGTTAATTATTTCTAAATATTCATCCAAATAAGAAATGTACCAACTAGGAGATGTGCAGCGTCTGGATTAGTAGCTACTGTTAATGTGTTCCCTACAGCCAAGTGGTATCAATCCGTAGGTGTGGCCGTAAAAAACCATTTGAATAAATGTCCTTCGTTCGGTGCATTTGCTTTTAATGCGCAGCATTCTTTGTCGAGTACCCCAGCGATTTGGTAGCAAGATCGTGCAATATCGTACCTGTAACGCCAAAAGCTTGACGCATTTCCCATATAAATAAATAGGTCTTCATAAAAAGGGTTGGGGTGACCAACTTGAAATTGGAAGTGGCATCAGCATAAATTTGGGCCAAGGTGAATTTAGCAGTGATATGGGAGTGGCCCTACCTAAATTTGGGGTGAAATGGTAGTGAGCCAAGCTGAATTTGAGGCTGATACGGGGGTGGCCCAACCTAAATTTGAGGTGATATAGGGGTGGGTAAGCCTAAGTTTGGGGGAATATGGGGGTGGGCCAGCCTGGATTCGGGGATGATATGGGGGTGGGAGAACCTAAATTTGGGGGTGATATGGGGGGTGGGCCACCCTAACCATGGGCGTGATATGGGGCTGGGCCAAGCTGAATCGAGGGGGGGGGGTAGGGGGGCTAACCCAAATTTGGGAGTGATTTGCGGTGGGCCATCCTAAATTTGAGGTGATAGAGGGGAGGGCCAGGCTAAGTTTGGGGCTGATATGGGGGTGGGCCAACCTGGATTTGAGGATGATGTGGGGGTGGGCCAACCTAAATTTGAAGGTAACATGGGGACGCGCTAACCTAACCATGGGGGTGATGTTTGGCTGGGCCAAGCTGAATTGGGGGGGGGGGGGGAGGTGATGGGTGGACTAACCTATATTGGGGTATGATTTGCGGTGGGCCATCCTAAATTTGAGGTGATCGAGGGGTGGGCCAGCATTAGTTTGGGGCTGATATGGGGGTGGGTCAAATTCGATTTGCAGGTGGTGTTGGAGTGGGCCAATATATATTTGGCGGTGTTGTGGAGGCGGGCCAATCTGTATTTGGGGGTGATATGGGGTGGGTCCTACCTAAATGTGGGGGCAATCTCGCGGTTGGTCAATCTGAACTTGGGGTCGATATGGGGGTGGGCCAACCTAAATTTTGGGGTGCTTCGACTGGAATTTTGGGGGACGATTCATGGAAATTCGTGGGTGGACCAACTTGAAAATTAGGGGTGGCCCAATTGAAATTGGGGATGGGCCAACTCCAAGATTAAAGCTGGGCGAAAAAAAATCGGGCGTGGCCGACTTAAAATTGGGGGCTGGGCCAATTTTAATTTGAGGGTGTGCCAATTTGAAATTTGGGGGTGGGCCTATCTGTTGTTTGGGGGTGGGCCAGTCGAAATTTGCGGGGCCTGTTTACGAATAGTTAGACAACACCACTGGTGTTTCTGCAGCTTTTTCATCATCGGAAAGTATGTATATTAATAATTGTTACCTGATACTCCTCAAGGTGAGCTACCACTCGAGCCTTCCCAGCCCACTGGGCTGATAATGTCACAGAAGTACTCTCATCGTGACAACTGCGACGTTCAATGCGGAGATCACATGAGCAAATCGCAGACTGAGCTGACCATTTTCACACCAATGTCATTGGTAACACTACTCGCTCGTGCTAGAGGCAACACAAGCTGACAACTATCATTATTCAACTTTCACTCGCACGCTAGTCGACACGGTCTCAGCGCACTATTTCTCCAATCATTGGATAGAGCCTTGCTGGATGTTTTACTGTGATGTTGCGTCGTTTTTCACGTAGGCCGTCTCCCGAAAAGAGAATAGATTTTTGAGATTGACGAGGCAAGCTAGTGTATAACTCATACGAAGCAAATGTATAAACGGTTATAGTAATTTTTCAAAAATGAATATAAGTAAATAAGATTTCAGATGGTATTGTTTCGACCGGGCATGACAACGAGTTTTTCCCGCCTGTCACAGTGCTTTGACCGAAAACCTATTCATTTTGTTCAAACGTGTTGCCCAATACTACATCTGCTAAATGTAGAAAAGTGCGGTGCGTGGTCACAGCTTCAAAGCCAGTCTATTTTGTGTACGGTTGTTGATATTGTAGTAATGTGGAGTTTTCTTCTTTATAAGAGCACAAAAAGAAAAATATAACAGATGGTAGCTAAGCGCAAAGTAAATTGGAAGATCTGAAACCAGCAATTATTTTTAATTTGCGGATTGGTCTTCTCCGCCGGTAGATCGCTGTCGCATTACTTCAAAGAATTTTGTTTGTGTGCAACTGCAGCAAAAACGAAAATACTACCATTTCATTGCCAGGACCTTTATGCCCTCCACACACACAAGAAGGACACCAGATAATTGGCAATATCAGTTTATAAACTGACATTGTTTTGCTAATTTCAGTGTAGCGTGGTGCCTGCGGACGGAGTATTTTATTAGTATCAGTCCATTGTTAGCAGTGAGAAGCAGTTCGGTCTACCATTCCCATGAGGGCATACTAGCCATTGTAGCGCTTTACTGTAGGACAAATTAAGTGCTAAAAACTTGGTGTGCCTTGTCGTTTCCGCAGGTCGTCCATCCATTCTGTTATGGTGACGATCAACATTGTGTCCGTCAGGCCTCCTCCTCATTTTTAGCTTCACCATCGCGAGAGTGGACAGAGAAAGGAAGCTTTCTTCACAATCAGCCCCAGCGGGATTTCACCACTCGTAAGTGCTGCAATTTGCATTCAGTGACTGGGCATGCTAAGCACATCCTTAGGTTCACAATGACTAGAGTACGCAGAAAAAGTAGAGCTTTGGTCGCTATCACTACCACGAACCCATGTCAATGCAGATATAAGTACGTGCAGGGGCTGAGTATGCTAACCTCTCCGCTACCACCTGCTTCCACCACCTTAGATTTTCCAGGCATACCTGCTTCTTGTTTTCATCGCAGACGCATGCAGGACAAACGCGGATAACTAAAAAATCTCAGTGCCCTTCCACTCCGTGAAGAAACATGACCTGCAAAGCTGTGTATGTGGGTCCCTTAATGGTGAACTGCACCTCCACCGTATGTCGGCCCCGCATTGCACTGTTTTCGGGATCGGCCCACGTAGGGGGAGTGCTTAACGCCTGCTTCACCTCCGCCGCGGGTCTCCCCGGCATGGCGTTACATTCGGGATCAGCCCACATATGGGGAGCGCTGAACGCATGCTTCACCACCACTGCGGGCCGGGCCGGTATTACGCTACCTTCAGGATGTGGCTCTACACGCGAACGCGATAGTGGAGAAAGTAGCCCTTAAGAGGAAGCTTTAGCTCTGGTGGTCCTATCTAAGTAAATGTAAAAGGAGAATTCGTTTTTCTCGACAGCCACTGCATCTAATTTGATAAGGTTTGTTGCATTTAAAACAAGAACTTAAAATCTAGTGTCTGTTGGTTTCAAATTCTTGAATTAGGTCATCATTTGTTTATTCAAAATTGTCCAAAATTGCAAATTTTAGGAAAACGAAACCATCAAGTTTACAACGCTCTTCCGGCAAAGAAAACTGATATCAAAATTATGTACATTGCATCTAACAGCACATCTAAAGCAGACAAAATTGATATATTACGCATGAATCTTAAAAAATTTAGTAATATGGAAATACAGCTTTTCCACAACCCTTGTTCACAACGTAACGACTTCACGTAAGATATAAATCGGCATATTGGAATTGTCTAATGGATGCTGTTTACAGAACCGCGATATCAGTTCTTGATCTGGAGTTAATAATTTGTAAACTTCGTGCTCGTGTACTTTTCGCACTTTCGAATTGTTGAATATCTTTTACCAAAATTCAGGCCCTAAATAGAAATTCCGCTTCCGATAGTCACTAGAATTTACCTTTCTCTCCAGAATCCAACAAATTTCATTAAAATCGGTCCAGGGGTTATCTAAGAAAAGCGTTTCGGCGTTTCACATCTATTTGAATAGGCCGAGTCCGAGTAGGGCCCGTGTTAAAGCTTCCTCTTAACGACTTCGCTGTAAAAAAAGAATAAAAGAATAAAAGAAAACAAAAACGCTGCATCCATCAATATCGCTGGCTCAGATTTCGTCATGATGGCACCGTCCCCATCGGCACGGCTCCGTGAGCAGCTACCAAGCTGTTAACTTTCGTTATCTTCCTTCCCTCGGCGGCCGCGCATTGTCTTGATGCCAGCGGCGCGCTAAATCTGCACCATCATTTCGTCATGCATCGCTTCTGCGACCAAGCAAGCTTTCGGCGGCACACGTACACTGCCGCATTGGCACCAAAACTTTAAACTGCTTGCTTTCGAGAAAACAGCATGAATAAAAATGGAAGGCGACTATAAGGCCACGTGGAATATGTTCGCGGGCCCATACTACTGATGACAGCATCCCGAAAGGCTAGATGTGGTCAGGTTGGCTTTACAGGTTTGGAAGGAATGACTGACGGTCTAGCTGCTTCATTATCACATAAACAGCGCTTGAAGTTGTTAGCGCAGTTTGTGTGTGGTTCCTCCTTTGTGTCCCGTCGTGAACTGCTGTTCTTTCTGTGGCTTTACAGATGTTCCTTTTCTGCGTCAGTTACGCCTTCCAAGAATGTTTACTTGGAAAATTTTTGTTTGCATGGCTCTTACAGAAGCATGTTTGGTCGAAAGTTTTTCGATTGGCTGCATAATCACGAGGACGGGCTCCAAACTTCTCATTTTCTTTAGCCACGTAAGAACCATTACTGAAAATTTAATTAACGCAGCTTTGTTAATTACGCAAACAACTTCTCAACTTACTCCGCATCTAGAGATTACCAGTCTGACCTCTCGAATGATAAAATGATGTTAACATTGTTTGTATCATTTCAATAGTTTTGTTTCGTGCAGTTAAAAGCAGCCGGCATATTGATGGTGTTGTAGACTTCTTATAAAGTAAGTGTGAAAGCTTAGACAGGTTATCTTGGCACTAATCAACTTCATGAGCTTAAGCACATGTGCCGAACCTTGCACGACTGCCTTTACAACCGATTCTTAAATATTATACAAGAAGCACCTCAGCGCTACGGTACATCCCACAAGGCGTGCGAGAACATTGTGTGCGCTCCCGATTAAGCGCCTGAGCGTTGGTGGCGTCAGGCTCGCTTTCCTGGCATCATAAGGAATAAAAACTGCTGCCTGGAGGAAAGCATTGGGTACATTTTCAGTACTTTCTAACATATGGATCGCACGGATGTGCACGTTACAACGAAAAGTAGTGAAATATTAAGATGAGGCTTTCGCTGGATGTATTTTAGCTGTCTAATGATAATATCTAAAGAAAAAATACTGTGATTTTGTGACAAATAATGCTGACATGAAATATGAGCTCCGACACAGTAGCCGTGGTGGAACTGGCCCCTGGACTATTGGGATACATTGAACCACGATACGCTGGTTTGATAATTCGCGCTTGAATTTCCTGTATGTCGGCGCCGCTGTGCAGTGTTGGAGGCCCTTTTTAAACGACAAGCACTATTTTTCAGCTAATATTGAAAGCAACTGTATTCCTTTTTTGGGGAGGGGAGCTTTTTTTTTTAGCGTCTAACCACAGTTCCAAAGTTATCAGTTAGCTCAAGATGCGCCTGCATGTGTTTCTAATATCCAGTATGTTGTCATGGATTCAATAGCGAAAGAGCGTTATCTTATCAGATTGCGCGCGTGAAGCGAATACTGGCCTACATTCGCCGTCACATTTGAGGACCCGAGATTGCGCTGCAATGTACGAGCATTTCAGTCTGACGAACTGACGCCTTGATCCGTAGATCGGAATCAGAGGAAGCACTGCGCGCAGCCATCGTTGCGCTTTGAGCGTTTTCTTTTCCAGCGCAAGCTCACCTTATAATGAGATATATTCGTGACTCACTCTTTGGAAGTGTTTTGTTCTTGACATCCCTACAATGTGAGAGTACAGAGGCGCTCCATCTTCATAGATTGAATACTTGGAAACGGACTAAGCCTTTTCTTGCGTCTGCGTTTACACACTTACCGCATCAATTTATTTTTTATAACCTAATTTAGGAGGCTGTAAAACACAGCAACCTTTTATTAACAGGACATTTTAATAACACAGAAAATATAAATGGTTATTAGTCGGCTTTCACCTCATGGTAAGAATTTCAATAAAGATATTTTTATGATAATTAAAAGCCTAACCTCTTGACAACGTTTAATCTGAATTCCTCTTTGCAAGCTGATACAGACTTGCAGGTGGTTCGTATCGGGGGCCCTCAACATATGTCTAACCGTCAAAGAAAGAGTTATTCCGAATGTTTCATTTCAGGAAGGCGTGTTACCCTCCTGTCTTTTATTCCCGTTCGCAAACACGCATAAGACGAAAGTGCTGCGTGAAGAGCGTCGTTAGTCAAAACCAACGAACTAGCGTAACTCACCTCGCTTATATCGCTGTCATTTAGGCTTATATAAGAAATATATATATCTTATATGGACGCATCACGAATCGAAAAAGAGCTGTCCGTGACCAGCCCAGCTAGGTTTCTTTCATTGCGTACTTCGTAGTAGCGGCTAATAGTAGCTCACGAAGCAGAGCACTGAGTGTGGATATTGCAGAGAAGGTGTTCTATATACTGTCTCGTCACCCACCGAAAATTGCCCGCTGTGCTACCGGCCATTCCTAGAAAATTGTATATGTGACGCCCAACCATTTGCAACACCGCAACTTTGTTTTGCGATTGGAGAGTCCAGGTGAGAGAGAGGGTGGTTATGTAGATAAAGACAAGCTATTTCCTGCAGTCACACAGGAATGCATGAATGAATGCCTTCATTTATTGAGAAAAAAGAAGAGCAAGCATCAGTGGAAGCACGTCTCAGCAGATTGGGAAAGAAGCGGGGGACAAAGAGTAAAAGCTGGAGGCCGGGTGGCAGGCGAAGTCGCAGTTTAGGGGCGAGAGAATATAAGCGAGAATTGGTGAAACCAGTTGAATTTTAGTGTAGATCTGTGATGTGCGAGTAAATGATTGGAGTCACCGCCAAGCATCCGTCATTTGCGGTAGTATAAGCACCCGCCGCTCTTGGTAACAAACGTTTACTGAAAACCAATCTTCGCAATTAATTATTCATCAGCCATACCTCGCCACGTATTTCTTAGTGGCAGGGTCAGTGGATTTCAACTACGCTGTCGCGACAAATTACGACTGTAACGTGGCGCTTGCGGTTACGGTTGCCATACTCGTGACTCTTACTATTGCGCGAATACTATAAACATGGGTTTACTGCACAAGTTAGTGAACAGACATTTTAGAACCGCGTTTCTCACCTTACATACGCGCAACGCAATCACCATTGCAGCATGTTACGGTGCGCGTCCCTTCAAGACAGAGACGAAAACAAAAGAATGCGTTAGAAGACAGGGTACCGACTTGGGCCTCGTGCCAAACATATCCAAGCCAACAATATTTATTTTATTTCAATACCCTAAAGGCCCAATGCGGGCGTTACGTAAGGGGGGGATTCATCAAAGAAAACTTAACAATATACAACACAGAATATAAACGGCTGAAGACAGGAATAAACAAGTTAATAAGCCAGGTACAAGTTAAGGGGAAGAAATAGCTAGGAACAGGTACTGAAAAAATGCACATGTGGCAAATCCCACAAAACAAAACAAAAATCGCACCTTCAGAAGTTACAAAACATGTCATCCAACATTCCACGGAACGTTACGGCCCACACGCACACACTGAAAAAAAAAACGAAAAAAAAAACGCACATCATTCTAAAGTGGAATTTTCTAAGTATGGGGGGGGGGGGGGGGACCAAAGAGCTGTTTGACATGATGATGTTCCAGCGATAGCCGCAATGCTAGAAGGAAGCGAATCCCACTCTTCAATAGCCAGGACCAGAGGTGAGCATTTGTATCGTTCTGTCCGAGCGAAAATGGGTTTAGTCTTCTTCATGTGATCTACACGAGCCGGTGTGTGCGGCACCGGGAGAAGATGTGAACTTGCGAATGGTGTGTTTCTGTGGTAGAGAGTATGGAAAAAAGATAAACGGCTGAGTTTTCTGCGCATGACCAGAGGCGGGAGACGGAGCGATATTTTCAGTACTGTTACACTTTGATACCGAGAGTAAAGGAAAATGATGAATCAAGCAGCCTTGTTTTGTATACATTCCAACATGTTAACAAGATAGGTATAATGAGGGTTTGAGATCACGTGTGCGTATTCTATCACAGGCTTGATTAGCGCGTTGAATGCGTGTAGTTTTGTATCCTGGTTGTCTTGGCGTAGTCGGCGTTTAAGAAGACCAAGTTTCTTTAAGTCCTTGGTAGTAATCAGTTCAAGATGAGTGCTCCAGGATAAATAAGAGCTAAAATTTACACCGAGGTATTTTACCGACGCTGAAGTTTCAATGATAGTATTATTAACTGTGTGGGCATTAGGAGTCGTCTTAGCAGCGGAAGTAAATTTGAGATGTATAGTTGTGTCTGCGTTAATTACCATCTGCCCTACCGCACCAATGAGTTAGCTCATCAAGATCAGTCTGGAGAGCAATGATGTTAACAATCATGCCGTCGTCATGCAAAGAGGTTATGTATTTAAACTTCTCGAGTGACAGTCCAATCCGCCACCTACGGGAGCGCTTGAAGCCGCCGGCGGCCATATTGTTAGAGGAAAAGGAGCACGGCTACAGTACGTGGCTGCAAGCACGCGCGACGCAACTGTGCTTGCCGTTCTGCGATGAAAAATCAAATGAGACTCCTTTAGGAAGTATATCAGTCCGGCATTGTGTGTCGCTGTTGTAAAAAAAAAAAAAGAATGTCATGGTGGTGGGTGTCTTGTGTTCTGTGTACAATATGTTGCGAGAACTGAAAAAACAGTCGTTTCCTGTTTTCTTCATTCAGTGACCTGCCGCGTGCATCGGCACTGTGATGCCCTTTCGTCGATACGTGGTGCCGGGCCGTACTGACAAAACATGACCTTGAAATATAGTATCCATATGCCATTTCTTAAAGAAATCACTATTTGTGTTAATGAGCATTTTTGCTTTAAACCTAGTAAACAAGAAAAATATTCAACGGTAGGTCTCATTTTTGTCTGGCGTTTCAGTTCTAGCTGAAAAGAGTTGGTGAAAGCAACTCTTTTTGCGGAAGTAAACAAAGGAAAGGGATGTAGTGAGTTGGCCGCCCTTTTCAAGCTTTGCTTAAAAAATGCATGTGGCAAAGTATGACGCACCAAATAGTATATGCCAACCCAAATGAATCAGCGCGGTCATACTTGCGCGACATGCCATGGTGGCCTGCCACCAGGACATCATGAAGATGCAGCGATGACAGTTTTCATTGGGTACTTGAGAATAAAAACGAGCACATCAGAGACGTCCGAGGGATGTTTCTACGGTATAAGAACACATCGCTCTCCCCCCCCCCCCCCCCCCCCAAATAACTAAATCACGAATATAAGCTTACGAATAGGGGCATCATAAGATCGAGCACTAGGGCACTTGTTGATCTTGTTCAGGATGACGTCAGCGTTTGATTCAGCGTTTATTTCTGAGAAAATGAGTTGAAGTTACGTTTATTTGCATCACAATGGTGAGCGTAATCAGGCAAACATTGACAGCATTTCATTAGAGGGTGCCTGACTACTATGTGGAGATTACGTTTAACAATGACAACAAACACAGAAAGCTTTGCTTACATCGATTCGCACATACGTGGGATCCGCATAATTTTGTGACTGTCAATTTAGATGCTTCAGAATGGCGCTCATTAGCGCAACATTTCCATCCACAGTGAGCATAAGCGGCTGTCGTATCCACAGTAGAATTGATTTAAATAGCTGTAATCCCATGGACATATCGTCGCCAACTTCCGTGGGAATGGAGTCGTCAAAATGGAATGCAGGTGACAGGGAAATCAGCAGGTTGGTGAACGGCAAAAAGGCGGAAGCTTGCGCATGACCTCAGGGATATCAAATGACTTTTTGAGCAGCTTGGTCAGGGGGCCATGCAATGGTTTCCACGTCTATTAAAAATCCTCCAAAATATTAACAGAGGCCGACAAAAATGCGGGCATTTTGGGAAAGGTGAAACCGCAGGAAATTTCACGACAGCCTCAGCCTAAATATAAAACATGACTTAAAAATAAGAAACCATAAGGTTGACAGGGTGGCCAAATTCTGGTACAAATAAATCGGCTGTTGAAGCAGTTCAGCTGAAACGCAATGGTGCGAATTAAGGCGAGAATGTCGGCAAGTGTTGAACAAAGGTCCAGTAGGTCCTGTGGCCGACGCCAGCGCTCGGCGGCTGTCAAGCGACTGCACGTATTAGCGAGATGCCTGGTCGTCAGTAATTACAGTATGATTCGGGTCTGAAATATTGGACGCGGACTCCATCACACTGAATACAGTGCATTCTACGGTGTCATTCTTGGACAGATGGTACCTATTCTCCAGCAATGAGGATGGGAACAAATTGTCTCACGTGCCGGCTGTCACCTTCGCCAACATTCCTTTCCCTCCGTAGTTGCTTAGCTTTTATTGGGTTCGGCTGCTAATCACGAGGTCTCGGGATCAAATCCCAACCACGGCAGCCGTATTTCAATGGGTGTGAAATGCGAAAACCCGCGTACTTAGGGTTAGGCGCACGTTAAAAACCCCAAGTGCTCTAAATTATTCTCGAATCTTCCACTGCGGCGTGCCTCATAATGAAATCGTGGTTTTGGCAAGTAAAACGTCATAATGCGTTATGTAACATTAGTTAAGGATGTCCTGGGCAGTCGCACAACTCTTGAATACAATTAAGTGTCAGGAGTTGCGCGTGAGGTCCTTGAATATGTCGTCATCATCATCATCAGCCTGGTTATGCCCACTGCAGGGCAAAGACCTTTCCCATACTTCTCCAACAACCCTGGTCACCTACTAATTGTGGCCGTGTCGTCCCTGCAAACTTCTTAATCTCATCCGCCCACTTAACTTTCTGCCACCCCCTGCTACGCTTCTATTCCCTTGGAATCCAGTCTGTGTATAATAGCTGTGTCTTACCAGTACTCACCTACGGGGCAGAAACTTGGAGGCTTACGAAAAGGATTCTACCTAAATTATGGACGAGGCAACGAGCTATTGAAAGAAGAATGAAGGGTGTAACGTTAAGGGATAAGAAAAGAGCAGATTGGGTGAGGGAACAAGCGCGAGTTAATGACATCTTAGTTGAAATCAAGAAAAAGAAATTGGCATGGGCAGGACATGTAATGAAGAGGGAAGATAACCGATGGGAATTAAGGGTTGAATATGTGGATAGCCTTTATGGCGTTCGATAGCTGCTAGTCTACATTGCGGCTATATATAATAAAGGCGGAACGGCAACATGGTAGAGAATGTGGAGAACATACAAATCCCGTATATATTACTGCACAATAATTTTAAATAGGGTTCTTGCTTCACGCACGTGGATAGCCGCCATAGGAGACTGCTTTGGAAACTAACTGCAAGTACTGTATATGTCGTACCCAAGGGTTTACCTGGCCTGGTGGGCAGTAAATGTGACGTAATATTGCGAGCAGCTTCGGCCGTAGCATTCTAACGGATGAAGACACAGACTGAAGTGACTAGCGCAAGAGTGGACAAGAGAGAGACGCTACAAGGAGAAGCTCCCAGTTGGAAGTTTGCGCTTATCCTTGTCGCCTATTTAGTATCCCGTGTCCACTCTTGCGCTTGTCACTTTAGCATGGAATACCAGCTAGCCCTCTCTCACACCCTGCGACGACACAGGGACAGTTTGCTCAACTCTTGTTTCATGACTTTTGTGTCAAGGTGAAAAACCGACATATCCATGTATATGTCTTAATACTTAAGCACATCTAGATTTGCAGCTGCGGCGATAGCCCATGAGTGCGCATTGCAAAGTCGCTAGTGAAATAATTGTGTGCACCTTAACGAATTCGATAAGGGAAAATCAAAATCCATCCATGACGGCGTCTCTAGTAGGCGCGGTGCGATGTTCGGACGTTAACAATGTATGCGGATTGAAGAAAGGCTGCCCCGAAGTGCTTCTGACGGTTAGCTAGGCTAGCTTCTTTACTCCGTAGAATGAAAAAAAAAAGAAAAAGAAAAGGAAAAGAGAAGAAAAAAAAAGAACCGAATCAAAAGTCCAGCATCAACAATTGCTCGTCGCGAGTAAACGCTGGATGACGAGCAATTTCCAGGCGACGAGTGAATACGCTTGATCAAGAACACTGATAACGCCGGCGGGACAAGCATTGTGGCGAAGTTCCATGCGCAGGGATAGCTTTTACTTTTTTTATTTTTGTTTGGTTGACGTCATCACGCGTCACCGCGGGAAGTTTGAAAAGTTTAAGGTGAGTACGCCACGTGGTGGCATTCACGCGAACTAAACCCTTGTGTCCAGAAAAGCTGGATACGGTAAATGGCAGAAAACCATAGCCACCAAGCCACTTCGGCGAGTAGAGGCCGTGAACAAAAGCAGCAACTTGTAAAGAAGACACCCTGTTCCCTTCGACTACTTAAGTTGGCAGTGCAGAGCTGCCTCACTGCCACTACAAGCAGGGAAAAAATATACAAGTCTTGTAATCAGAAGTTGAAAGCTAGCAGATATGCTCAGAAGCCCCTGATCACAACGAAAAAAAATATACAAAATACAATATTTACCTTGCCTTCATGATACGCGTTGTGCAAAATAACAAAATCCTCGTAGTTACAATATCATTTATACCGTGTTGTTTCACTGTATGGTTGAAATACGCGAAAGGAAAGGTTCACGGAGGCTGTAGAAGAATAATTCACTATATTGATACTAAAGCTCAAAAAAAAAAAGAAACGCATACGCTTCTGAAATGGCAAATCCTATTCATGGGGACACCAGCAACTTTGACTTCCTATGGATCATATATTCACTCCCAATTCATATCAAGAATGAAGAAATCTGGGTAATATTTTATAAACATTTGTGAACTATGACGAAATTCTAAAACAGCAAATGTCTCCACAGTACCGATTTTTGTTAAGCGTGAAGTAACACATTTTATGCAAACGATCAACATTCTTCATAAAATAAATGCTTTCACACTTACATTAGGGAAACATCTGTAAAAGTACGTTACTGTAGATTTGATTAAATCTGTTTGTATAGGTTCTCAGCCTATGCTCTGTTTGTATACTTCGTAAGTAGTTACCAACAATACGTTTTATCCTCTTCTGGAAGAATTCACCAAGACCGGAAAAAGCTGTAGGTGCCCATACAAGGTTGCGCTGTTTAATTTGAAGCAAACATTTTTTGGTATATCGGTATGTCAACTGAAGTACGAGGTATCTCGGTTAATTACCACACCAGTTATAACAATAAATTCTTGCGCGAAAATTGGAGGATGCTTAAGCTTCGCCTTCAAGAGTGGAGCGTGATAGCGTTATCGCACCCTGTTCGCACCACCCACTCATTCGCTCGGCATGCTCTTGAGTCACACATCGGACTTTGCACCCACACATCACGCGGTGAGCGCCGAGCAACGCAGCGTTCGGCGCGGCAACGAAACGTGCACCTGAGCAAGCGGAACGAACGAAATAACTCGATGTTTTGGAGGGAGAAACGATCTAGGCGAGCCAAACGTCGCGATCGGCACGGACAGCAGGGCCGCGACGCGCCATGAAGGCGGACGCGATCATGGGGCTGACGCCTCGATGGAATCTTCCTCTATCTCGCTTGGGAGCCCCACGCAGACAAATGACTCCTCGCCAGCAGCATGGCACACATCGCAGGGAACGCTTTCCCACAGACGCGCTACGGCGCACCGATCACATCAGAGGCGTCACGCATCGGACGCTGCACCTAGGAATCGCGCTGTGACAAAGTTGGCTGTGAGTGGAAAGAGGAGCCGCGTCGCCTAAACACGAGGGTTCGAGTGACGCACGCTGGAAGTTGGAAGGGAAGAGAGCGAGAAAACTTATTAAACACAAGGGTATTGGGGCATCCTCGAACCGGTCCCCGCACGGCCAAAATGCGTTCAAACGAGATGAAGGGGAGAAGCGGGTGAGTGGCACGCCGCCTGTCGGGGCGGCGCCGTACATAGGGAGGAGGGGGTCTTCTGTGTTTGCCGCAAGATGGCTCGGCGTGTGCGCCAAGCGCAGAAGAAATGTAGTGGAAACGTACTTCGCTACTCGTTTGACTGCAACTTCTGTAATTTACATGATCATAGTTACCGATATACACCGCAGCATAGCTTTCTACGGCACGTTTCTAAGGTAACACCGCATTCACTACAGGGGCTTTTGTCCCACTTTGAACCATTGAACTCATGGCTGAGTGGGTCTTCAGATGGCTACACAATCATGTGCACTAGTTGTCTGAGCTGTTAACGGTGTTGAACTCAAATGAGCTGTAGACCAAAGTGGTGTACTTGTGCAAGTGAGTTCTCTGTATCTGGTTATATTACACCGCTTCTTCCAGATGCTCTCACCAACGGTTATTTAAACAAACATCGTCGATTTTTGTCAAAACTTTGATAATATTAAACAACGCCGAGAACTACTGCGCTGGAAGCCACAATGCGACCGATTGCCAAACTGAACACGATGAAATTCTATTTTACAAGTTGTATGTAGCTCTAGCTAAAAGCTTTATGAGCTCTTAGTCTGACGTTGCCTACGACACAGGTAAGAGATTATTTTCTTGGGTCCACGTGTAATTGCTTTGTGAATGATACTGCATATAGTTACCCAAGAAGAAATTTATAATTTACACAGATGGTAAAAGATCTTTCATATCACGTTGCTACATCGAGATGATTACTATACCAGATGAACTGCTTCATTGTATTCATTGGGGAAAGAAAATTTCTTAGAAGTGAAATCAGGTAAAATTAAAGCACTCGCGCGATGACAGCAGCGAGAGAGCGGCTGCAAGAAATTTCCGGTAATTGGACTTACTAGTCGGCTGCTCCGGAACACAAAGCGTGTTTTTAAGATCCTCCAATGTGGAAAAGTTTTTAAGTTCCTCTACTCAGTTTTAGCTATTGAGATAAAGGATATGTATTACGCCTTAAAATTGATACACAAAATTTATCGTATATGTATATATATATATATATATATATATATATATATATATATATATATATATATATATATATATATATATATATATACGGCAACCTTCACTTGTAACATTGTGTTATGTACAGAGGAAGTGTTGAAAATCCGCGGGCTTAGATTTTAAAGCACTCCTCCTACTCGATATAGCCGTTAATGCTTGCCTTGCTCGCTAGATTTAGCGGAACGTCAGTGAGCAAAAGCGGAAGCTGTCACAGCGAAAGGGTCTATACCGCTATTCATTTACGTCGCAACACAACACACCTGTTCAATGTCCAGAGCAAACAAACTAAACAGGTGATTATTGCTGTTCAGCACTAGGATGTAAGGGCCACTTTTTAAACGCGACAGCGTTAAGGAGCTCGTGTCGCAAAAAAGCCGGTGTCGGCGTCGTTGGCCGCGAGAGAAAAATCCCGGAAAGCAATTCATAAATAAAAACAACTTGCAAGATGGGCTGGGTGTGAATCGAACAAGGGTCTCCGGAGTGTGAGACGGAGACGCTACCACTCAGCCATGAGTTTTTTTTTCGTTATTGCCTCGCTTCTCACAGAGTTTACTAGATCAGAAGAACAGATTAACTAGATAATAGTACCGAGAACCGTCAGCTGTTTGCTGACTACAAGCCATCAGTATTTCGGCATCTGCAACAACATTTCTAATCTTGGAACCCACTCTGGTACATACGACTGCACCTTCTACACTTCGACAAAATGGGACACCGATTAGCAAAAATATTCGCGAACCGGTCTAGCGCCAATATCCGCATTGTGTACAGCAGTCCGAGTTCGCCATATACTGTGCACGCCCAGGAGCATAACCAGATGGAAAGGCACACCATCATAGTTTTCGACCATGAGATAACGGATTCCGTGCGGACTTAATGGCAACTCTTTTTTCAAGGTTCTCTGTAAGATGTTCCAGAAGAACACTCCACCCCAGCAATCTAAAAACACAGACTCAATTGTCTCTGGTTTTTTGCATAACAAACAATGAGTGCCCCACGGAACAAATAAACCCTTTTCTTCTCACTATGTTTTAACAGGTAAGGTTCCTGTGTGCAGCTTAAAAAAAAAAGGTTTTAACCCCTGGCGCAACTAGCATTTTTTTAACGCGTTTCAAAACATATTTTCCTTTGCCTGCACAGTATAATTCTTGGTACAATGGCACAGGAAATAACACATCCACAAGGTCCTTGTACAGTTTTTTGCGTGACCCATCTGTCAAATATTGCAAAGAAAAACGCACTGATAAGAAGCGGAAAGATGACACCACTTCTTTTAGATATCCACGTACTGGTCCTTGCTGACACACCGAAGACACAACAAACTCTGGTATCACTTTACCCAGCCTCAGTTGAATCATAGTTCTGAGAAAGGTATTATCTACATCTCTGAGAAAAACGAATCGACTGACCAGTTGTCTCACATACAGATGCACCTAGACCAAGCCCACCATCACTCCCTCTTTTAAGCAGATTTGTTCGGCTCGTTTTTTCCCATAGAGAGCTCCAGATAAAGACCGCGAACACTCTGTGCATTTTTTTGTACATTTAACCTGCTGCAATGCAAAACTTACATTACATACGATAGCTTGCTTACAAGAAATACGTTGCACGTCGTGGAAAATCGACTTATCCCATCCTTTCCACTTTTGTGCATTTTCACGTAACACCTCTGTTTGTTTTTTTCCAATAAGGCTCATTGTCAGAGTAGTACTGTAGGGGTACTCCTAAGTATTTTGTCGGTGTTTCTTGCCATTTAATGTTCAAAAACATCCTTGGCGCGACGTCCCATTCCCCATGCCAGAAACCAACGCACTTGTCCCAGTTTACTGCACTACCACTTGCTTGACAGAAACTTTTAACAGCATTGACGGTATGCATTATACTTTCCTGATCAACACAGAAAACTGCAATGTCATCAGCGTAAGCAAGAAGGCTTACCTCGGCTTGATGTAACTGAAATCCACGTATCGCGTTGTTCCTAATTACGCTTAGACAAAAGGGCTCAATATATATGCAAAAAAGAAGCGGTGTTAATGGGCACCCTTGTCTGACCGAGCGCTGTACTGGTATGTATTCACCTACTGATTTGTTTATTATCAATCTCGTCGTACATCCGGCGTAAGCCATCCGCACACCCTCGCTGATCACATTGCCTACATTCACATATTCATGCACACATAGAAGCAGATCGTGCGGCACGCGGTCGAATACCTTCTCAAGGTCAACTTGCAGCATAGCGACACTTAGTTGCATTGCGTCACAGCATTCAAGGATTGATCGTGCTATGTGTATATTTGTCATAATTGTCATTCCTTTTATTCCGCACGTTTGATGTGGACCGACTAAATCTTTCATTACGGTCTGCAACCTGTTAGCCAATACTACCAACCCATGCCGAACCCGGAGAGGTACAGTAAAAGCTCGTTAATTCGAACCGCAAGGGGAAGCCGCTTCAGTTCGAATTAACGAAAGTTCGAACTAACGAAAGTGAAGGAGAGCAACAGTACACTGCGATTTAGAATCAGTAGGGCATGTCAGAAATTTGGCGTGTCAGAAAGTGATGGCGTGTGCCGCGGGAACACGCCATCTTGAAGTCGAAGCTCTGGTTCCGACTGTGCCACACTACCGATGTCCACCGAAACGAACGTTAGCCGAGGCTTAACACCATCACAATGAATCGCGATGGCCGATACCTCCTAAGCTGAAAACAGATGTGCACAACCGATGAAGACTGCCGAGACAAAGACGCTGAACATGTGAAGGTGGCGAAGGCCCTGATTCGTTGGTTCTTGATTGCAAGCGCAGCTGCGACGTACTTGATTCGCTGTGTTACGATGGCGCTTGCCATGCCATCTCCGCACAACATTAGCAGCTGTAGAAGATTTGCAAAGCCTCCGAGATTCGCAACGGGCATGAAGTCTCGGAGGTTACGTAGAACGGAGAGGCGGCAGCCGCCGCTGCCTTCTGGCTGACCCCACGTCGGTTAGATTTTTTTCCGATTTTGCCTTCTCTCGCCGTTCTCTCCGTTTCGGAGGCAATACAGCCTTGTGTGCAGGCAGTAGGCGCGTTTCTCTGGCCGTGTGCCAGGCGATCGTAGTTCGAATTATCCGTGAGGGAACCTTCTCGCGTTCGAATTAACGGACTTTTTTATACATACACTTCTGTGGAGCTTGGCCGGACCAAATCGTACAGTTCGAATTATCCATAAATTCGAATTATTAAAGTTCGAATTAACGAGCTTTCACTGTATAAGTAAAGAAAACGCCGAAAAAGCAAATACGTGAATCCCACGCAATATATGATAATGCAAAGCATTTTTCACACAATGCAGGTGATTAAATATTTTAACGTTTCTGTTTGTACCTGCTTCCACTGTTGGATCTCGCTCAGGGGCCAGTTGTCGCAGACTCAAGCACACCCTCTAAGCGCTCGATTTTAAACAGCACGATTGTCACGTGAACCTATTCAATGCCTGGTATATATAGCGTAACGCCATCTCGAGCACGTGTGCGCGCAGGCACGCATACACACAGTGCGCTAAAGTAAGCGCATCATCTGCTCTATAAAAGGAGAATGACGGAAACAGCCTTGGCCAACCTTTCGGAGGCATCTTATCCCTGTTTACAAACTTTATACCACAGTGTGCTATTCAATCCGTCAGCCCCTTTCTTGTTTTAGAGGAAAGTCTAGAAATTCATTCGAAACGTAATTGTTCTGATAAGGTTGCCCTGATGCATTGAATGCAGCCGAATTGCGTTGCTTTTAGAAAATTTTTCTCGATGTCCCGGAGCTACACGTGCAATAATACATTTGTGCATCAGTATTTCCTTGCCGCATCTCTACTGACAGTCAACCACCGACTCACTGATGCTTTTCCTGCATTTACTGTTTCTCAAAAAAATAATAATAATAAACTTAGTGCTAGTGGTTATTTTCATGAAACTGTGCCATTTATGCCTAGATGACCATAGAACAAGGTGCATTGCAAATTTTAAGAAATATCTGCCATATGCTCGGGAGAAATCTTGTATTGATACCTTATTCGCAATGTCACAGACCTGAATGAAGCGCTAGTGGTGTTACATATTGTATTGCGAAACAAGACCACATAATAAAAAAAGACTACACATTTTCGATATAATTTGCTGGGTATACATCGGTGCATTAGCACAAGGAGAACTATGCAGAAAATTGATTAGATATAGCATCTTGTTTGGACTAGCGAGTATGCCCGTTGTATGGAATAAAAAAGGAAGTTTTTGGTACTGATATGCGAAAAATGTGGATATGCTGCTCTTCATAACCTTCTTACTATCCACAAATAACTGTTGCTACAAAAATTACTTTTGGTAGAGTTGAGTAGTCCACATCAAACAAACATGGCATCTGCAGCATTTTTCTGTCTATGAGAAATTGTAGGAAGCTCTTACGTATGTATGATCGTAGTACCAAACGCGCCCATTTGTACTCACTATTGAGATACTCAGCTGTGCATTATGGTATTGTGTATTGAATGCCTTGCCATGCGATAGGTTGTTAATAAAAACAGTGAATAAGCCGCATTCTTCCGCCTGCTTATGCCCGTTTACCAGGGGGGCATATCAGCTGAGCTAGCCGTGCCATACCTGCGACGGTTGCTGTGGATCGCCTCTGCACGTCACACACGCGCTGCCTTTCGCCATCTCCCATCAGCGTGGCAGTCGCGCAACACTTCGTTCCGTTTACAACGGGCCGCACGAGACGTGTCGTTCGTGCCAGTGAATATACATTGCTAAGTTAAAACACTAGAGATTAGCCTAACTGGCTTTATGGATCATCGTAATTGGCGGTGGCGTTCTTTTTCTTCTTCTTCTTGTTGCACTAACAACACATGGTCGGTAGGTGATAAGCAGCCTATTGAAGTCGTATCATAGATTCAGGATGACTACCCCTTCCCCAGGCAAACTATTTATTTTTCCACCAATTCTTCAGAATGTGCATTTACACACCTGCATGTAGCAACTCCAATATACCACCTCCAATACCCAATATACCCACCACCTATACCCACCTCCAATACACCCAGTAACTGTCTTCGATTGTAGCGGTATAAAAAATAACATCGCTACACCAACTGGCCTGAGCTTCTAAACTTCTGAAGTTAATTTGAACTCTCGGTCTTGTTAGCAGCGGTGGAGGTTGCGGACGCCGAACAGAAGGCTTCTGGCAGGTCTAACTGGCTGTTCTTAACTTGACAACACTGGTTTACGGGCATGAATGACGCATCTAAGTTGGTGCGTTATGCCCGTAGTCGAGAAGTTCACGATGCTGTTTTGGAGAGCCAAGTTTCTGACAAAGTCTTCCACTTCAGCCTGGTCTTCCTTTTTCATGTGCCGATATATCGGTATATGGGCACACAGAGCACCTGCAGAGAGTTGAAGTTTCTTGTTTTATTTCCCTGGGTGCATAAACGAGGGGTAATGCAGTTTCTCTAGGATTGCAGGAACTAGCTAAAAGGCGACATGTTAACTAACCAATATACTCACTGGAAGCATAGCGCGGAAAGGACGATCGACAAAGACGAGACAGGACAAGCGCTTGTCCTGTCTAGTCTTTGTTGATCGTCCTTTCCGCGCTATGCTTCTGGTGTAACTATGTATTGCCAACCAGCGCAAGCCCATACTCTTCTCAATATACTCATTATTTTGTTACGAGAAAAAGCATTCGAAAAGCATCTCTTTTGCAGCCACAGCAGCCACTGTAATGAAGAAAGAATGCCAGAAAGGGTTGGTCGGTTGTGTTTCTAAAAAAAAATAATGCAACAAGAGACCTCACTACAATAAAAACCTGTCGTTATGTAGTGAACCACACACACAAAAAGGAAACACTCAGTTTGGAGAGAGAGAGAGAGAGAGAGAGAGAAGAGAAGAAGGAAAGGCAGGAACGTTAACCAGACAGAGTTTAGTTTGCTACCCTAAACGTGGGGAGGGGAATGGTGAGTGAAAGAGAGAGAGAGAAAACTTAGATGTGGGATTTCTATAGTAGGACACTCGTCTGTTGCCTTCAGGTAGTGAAAAAGCGCTCGAACTGCTTTCTGGGCTAATGAACTGTGAGGCCAGGTTCCCAAGATCTTCGCTTCCGTAAATGGCCTGTCATCCAGTCTATTCAAGGCACCCTGGAGAGCCTCACGTTGATTATCGAAGCGAGAACAGTGGCACAGAAGATGACTGATGGTCTCTTCACACTTGCACTTAGCGCACATTGGTGAATCCGCCATTCCAATACGATAAACTCAGTCAGTTTGGAGAAAGACAGACAACACACGGCCTGCTGGGACTAACTGCGTTGGCTTGCCGAAAAGTATGCCCTGTATGTGTTCTGTCTCATCCACTGATTTCATGCTCGGAAGTATTTCGAGGGAAGCCTGTGATACGTACGCACTTCTAGGTCAATTTCGGGACTCCCAACCTGCAGAGGCACAACTTCACATGACAGGGCCACCAGGCTTGTTGATGCGACTAGCCCTTCGAGCTTTGAAACTATGGTGTCAACGTCGTAAAGCTCCCAGGACTCCGGGAGAGCAGATTTGAGAACCTGTCATTGAAAGCAAAATTTGGTATAATATTATTAATCACATGAATGGTTAATTTTTATTAAGGTTCGGCATGTGGCATGATGCTTATATGCATACAGTATAAGGATCGTGTAGCACACAATTTCAAAGGGAGCGTTTCGTTGTGCCTGATATCGTGTACGCAGTGATTCTTGTTGGTTATGGCACTGTTGCGAAGCCTGCGAGCGGAAGAATGCAGAAGAGTTTTGGTTATAACGCTGAACAAGTCTATATTCAGCAGCTGGCATCCGGTCCTGTCAGCAGAAGAAAGTAGCTAGGACTGTCTACGTCTGGTAGAGTGTTAGTCCGATTCAAAATATAGCCGACAGCCGGCATAAGGGCCACCATGGCCCGCACCATCCTGAGTACTTCGCGTTACGAAAGTGACAAGGAAAGGAGTGGAGTCACCGTGAAATAAGACTTCGTGTGCCTTGATTCAGGTGAGGTTTTAAGGGTACAAAGCAGGATTAAGGAGGAAGCGGGATAAAGAAAGGACCAAGAACAAGAGGAACGTGTGCCTAGTGATCCGAAGCAACGTGGTCGGCTTGTGCAGCGTGTTTCTGAAACCACTGTAAATTGACCTCTATTTACTTCTGATTGTATGTGCGAAGCTCAATATAAACCACCTAAATATTGGTTGATAACGTAGCTGTGATTTCTGAATTGGCTACACACTTGAACTCGTTGAACATACAACAAAATATATTAGACAGTCGTCCGTACAAGTTTGCTGACTTATACGTCAAACGGTGTCTATGAACTTGCATGGAAGACTATTCCTCGTCCATCGTATAAGTGTATCGGCGATGATATATCACCAAAAATACGAGTGGGGTCAAATCATGAAGACAAGTCCTTACAAGTAAACTGAGTAAAATATTGTCCAATGGCATTTTTAGCTTCCTTTAATCCAATGCACTAAGGTATCAGAAAATTAGTTTACGACGGCATCTTCTTGGGCATTATAATGTTTGCGGTGGCCTCTTCTGCGGCCCATAAGGAATATCCTAGAAAGGAACGTATGCCGTATTCTAGAACGTGTTCTCCCTTCAAACAAATAATGGGAATGGCATAGCCGCACATCATTCCTTTTATTTTTTTGTGTGAAAGATGTGGAAGTTAGGTGCTCTCGTGGTACTCTTGATTTCACTAAAGTGTAGGTATGTTTATTCCAGCGGTTCATCGTCATAAAAATTACCGAAGGACGAGAAGCACGGTGTCTTGCCTATTCGGTAACTACCGCAGTGCAACACGTGATGGAGTCGACGAAAAGTTTCAAGTGAGCATCCGTCTGTGAATACAGGATGAAGTCCACACAAAAGATGCTATCGTGCTTTAGTTGTTATCGAAGTTATACAAGATATCTTCCTTTTTATCCTTAACATAAAAGTAAAGTTGTACTTCGGGTGTTTAATGTAGCGTTTCTCCCATTTACTTCCGTTTGTCCAGCAGTTCAAGAAGGATAGAAAGGCGTTAATTCGTGACCTACAAAATATGAGTATTTCACACGCATGTTTTCAAGACCCTCAAGGACACAGAGTAATCAGAAAAATAGTTTGTCGATTGTTTGGGTCCCTCAGAGAAGGAAATGATGAACATTAAACTCTAAAAACTAGAAACGGTATCGCCGGAGTGAAGCGGCCGATTTACTCTTCAAAGCGTTATTTTACTCTCTCAAAATGTCGAATGGAGTGAAATGCATTATCTCCATCACCAAGGACAGAGTGAAATGTGCTTTTCACTCCTCCCTTCAGAGAGAGAGAGAGTAGAATGCCCGTTCTACTTTTGCATTAATAGAGAACAAAACGTAGCTCCATCTTCTGCTTCAACTGTAGGAGGCTGGCCCCGAACATGGCGATGTATCAGTCACGCACGCTGAGCAAAGACCACGCCGTTTTACTTCTACGAGAACAGGCAGCCACAGTTCAAAGGAACGCGTAGCGAGTGCTCTACATTTTCACTCGGAGTTACTCCACCACCCGTGCGCTCAATGTCGTGGAACAACACAGCAGCGGAGAAATGTGATCAGTCCAGCGAGCAGCAACGAAAGCCATCCAAGGGAGATCGTGTGTCAGCCATGTCGCGTCGCCGCGAAAACACCACAGTCGTTTGTCATTCGTTGGATATAACAACAAATCATCCACGGTAAGTGAATTCTAACTTAGGTGTACATTCTGCGTACATGGCATGCTATCGCCAGGAAGTCGTCGTGGCGCTTAGCCGACGCGATTGACAACGGACTAGGCATTGCGCGCTGTCTCTCAATGTCAAGAGAAAAAAGCCAGTCGTCGCGATAATTGCATGTGATTTTATCACTTGCCGCTATCCGTAAGAGCTTTGAAAATCGCAAATGCTGCCAGAACCATAGTATGTTCAATAAGACGCGAGGCGAGAGGACGCTTAAAATGGTTTGTTCACCAGCTTATGATTCCGAGCCTATGCGGACCGTGCTTAGTGTGCGTTTCGTGTGTTTGGTTTTATTCAGTTTGGCAGTCTACTGTGTACGGAATGCTGTACAAATAAGGAGTCACATAATAGAAGGCGTCATTTTGCTGGCGGCATACTTTCGTTATAAAGAAGCCGCGGACTTCGTGGTGTCTCGACCATGGGTAATCTGCGACCACTGAAGTTACGTGCAGCACCAGTGATAGTTAGCAACTTTGCCACAGGCATTCAGCTGCATGCTGTAAGGGGTCAGTTGGGCGCGTTATCTTGAACTTACTGAAAACGCATGAGGAATTTATGTTTTATGCTGAATAACGTATAAACCCCCACACTCTAAAAACAGTTGCACCCTTTGGGGTGTATATTTGCCACATAATAATAATCGTCATCTGTCTTGTCCGCATTTCCTTTAACGCGGCGAGCCCGGTACGTTGCAGTAACGAACGGCATGCGCGTTATCAGCATGACGGAATTCCGGACAGGAAAGTAACGACCGCAGCGTTTTCAAGAATGGAAATGCGGGCAAGGCATATGACAATTATTGCTCTGAGGCAAATATACACTCTAAAGGGTGTAAAGTTTTCTTACATTCTTAAAACGGTTGCAGCCTTTGGGGTGTATGTTTGTCCCACAACGATAATCATCATCTGCCTAGCTGGCGTTTCCTTTCTTGAAAACTCGGCTGGTAACACGCATGCCGTTCGTTACTGGAAAGTACCGGGCTCGCCACGTTTTTGCTCATGTATTGCAATGGTGTGATTATATGTCTGATTTTATGTCTCCTGTTCCCGTTTTCGAGCACGGTGCGAATCTGACAGGGTGCTTATGTCTACGAACTCGGTGAATTGTCAAGCAGCGAGTTATGCATCGGCATCGAATATAATGGCTGCTGTGTGTAATTACAATTGCAGGGGCGCTTTGCATAGGCTTATTGTTTTGGACATGCCTCTGCATTTGCTAATATGAGTTTGCGTTTCAATGTTATGTCATATGAACAGCTAAATCACCTTTCCGCTGGGGCTTACAAGCGTAATGTGTGCATCTGATACTGCATGGCAGATGACAATGTATTTACCGCTTTAATATTTTTAGTAGAGAAATAAAGTATCAAAATAAAATATTGCTTTAATTCTGCGTTGCCATTCGCCTGCCGTACATAAAAGGAGTTGGTCTAATAAACTAATAACTGCGGTCTAACTGCAACTTTTACATGCCTTCACGAATGTGAAATGCTAGATTTCATACTGCACCAGCAGTCGAGTCTGTCAAAACAAACCCCATTGCGCACCTCATAAATGAAAATAAGTTCATGCCTTTAAGTAAACTTAGATGCAGGCCACAGTGAACTTTCTTGTTATTATGGAAATGTGGGTAAGCTGGCCATAACAAGCCTTGTTGCCCTTTATTATAGGCACGTTCAGTCATATCCATTGAACTGGAGGACCATATTTTCATCCCTACTGAGCATCATGTTTGCAGATATGATCCTCGAAATAAGGCTTGAGCAGTGGCACAACCAGAGATGGTGCGGGAAGCACACTGGGCACATGCTTATGATGTGTGACAAGTGGTGTTTGCGACACATCAGACTAATGACAGACCTATGACATCTGACAATGACCAATATTATATTGATTAGTAGGAGTATTTTAACATTGGTGTCGAACGAGGATGAACAGTCCGTTATTTCTTTTTTGTTTAAATCTAAGAGTTGTAGTTAGTTTAGCAGTTGAGTGTTGCGGTCATTTACATGTTTCGCATGCATTTCAGGGGGAAGACTAGGAGGTAAGACTTTCGTTTAGTGCCATGACCTTGACTGTCTTGACGTTTATTTACACCATGTACTCGTGTTGACTTTTGCACACGATATTTTTCAGGAACCCGCTTTATATAACGCAAGAAGGCAGCTGCAAGGACACAAGGATGTCAAAGAGCCAGCCCAGCGTGACTTCACGTAGTGCAGAGGAGCTCACGGCAAAGAATCGAAACACATTGCCATGCAACTTGGACAAGAAAAGTAGAATGCGGGTATCTTGGGCGTACCATTTGTCTGAATGTCAACAAAATAAAAATACAGTATGTCACACCAAGATGAAAATTCTCACGTGCTCTAGGCAGTCATCCTAACATGGTATATTTATGTGATTATTTATGTATATCAGGTATGCCTCCCATCGACAAAATTGTAAAGAAGCTAGAGAATGATGCGCTTGAAGTACTACAGGCAGATAAAGAAGGTGGTTTTGTTGTTCTGCCTAAAAACCTGATGAACCAAAGATCCAAGAAAGCTATTATGAAAAATTTTAAAGATGTTCCTTTTGACCCGAAAAAGCAAAAGAAGGCCACCCTGAAGCTACTCAAAGACTTGCACCTAGACTCGTTACGGCGGCTTGTGAACAAAACGGAGACGGAGTTGCGTGATGTTTTCTTCACTTGCAAAACCCACAAGCCTGAATACCCTTTTAGAGTTATTGTGTCCGAGAAGACGTCATGGCAATGTCATGTAGGAAACTTTCTGCAAGGCCATCTCAAGAAGTTGCAGATAAATGACCCTTTCCTGGTAAGAAGCTCTGAAGAAGTTATCTTGGCGTTAAATGAATACCAGGGGACTGCACTAAGCGCATTTTCAGTAGAGGTAGAGAACTTATATAATTCTGGGCCGCAAGATGGCTTGATGTGCGCTATGCGTGATTGGATAGAAGATTTCGGCGAAGTCAATTTTCATAATTCTGTAGGTGTCAACAGCGACAATTTTATAACGCTTTTAGACTTTTATCTTCATTCAACTGCTATTAATTATGATGGCCAATTCTACATCCAACGCACTGGCATCAGTATAGGATCAGCCATAGCCCCCGTTTTATGTGACATTTTTCTTATCCTCGGTTGACAATGTAATTTCTGCTAAGTTGGTGGACATGCCTGTAATGCGAGTGTTTAGATATGTTGACGATTACTTAATTGTTATGAAGAAAGATACCGGTATTCATTTTCATGACGCGGTCAAAGAAAATTTGGGCTTGTTCATCAACTCATCGGGAGGACTTAAATTCCCGTATGAATTGCCAATTAACCGTATTCAGTTTCTAGATATTAAGCTCTGTTTTTCTTTGGACGAGCATGTATGCTCGGGATATCATCCCAGATCTAAGAAAACCTCGTTGCGCTACGACAGCGCACATTCTAAATTGATTAAGAGAGGCATAGCTACAACGTGCATTAAGGCAGCACTTAGTAAGTCGTGTGAGCATGAGCGCGATCAAAGTTTTTTAAATCAGATAGCGCGATTACAGAATGCAGGCTTTCCGAGTTCTGTGATCACTTCAGTATGCGAAGCAATTTCGCAGAAAGAGAAAAAATGTTCCGAAACTTCCCAAAAAGAAAAGAAAGACAAAAGCCAAGCGCACGTGGTGCCATACTTGCACAAGTTGTCACACAACCTTAAGAAAGTTTCTAATAGACATATTATTATTTTGGTTTTCAGTGCCCCTTGTAAGCTGTCCTCAATATGTAATCGCATGAACAAGCGCGAAAGGCACTTGTGCACCACAAATCATAAATTTGTTTCACTGAGTGCAGACGCAACGTTATATATCAGATACCGCTAAGCTGTGGAAAATCGTATATAGGTCAAACGGGACAATGCTTCAAATAAAGAGCTCGTCAGCACAGCAGTAACCTAAAGAATGGCTATGGAAGTCATTTAGCTGCACACTGTAACAAGTGTCACTGCATCCCCATATATGAAAATACAAAATTCATAGGGAAAGGAAAAGGTAAGAGGGAAAGAGAAATATCGGCTTTTCACATTAGAAATGGAGATAAATGTGTAAGCACCCCCTCTTTTGCTTGGTCGGGAAAAGAAATAACATTTTTGGATGAAAGATTATAATGTTGCTGATTTCCAGATGTTTTTGCGACTGGTGTGCGCATGCCTATGCTGAAAAAGATATAAATGGCCGGTGAATTTGAAATAAAGTTCCAGTTGAAGTCAGCGCTTGTCTGTGGTATTCGTTTCCTTGTGTCCTCATCTTTTTCGCGCTGTTTAACTTCAGTTGTTAGTAGCTTACATTTCACAGCATGTGGATGCAAGTGTGCAAATAGAAATGAATGCGATTCTGTATTGTAAATGCTTACACGAAGCAGGCAGATTTCCATGTCTAACTTTTTATCTATTTTTTACACTTATTTTAGAATTATCGCTTCCTTTTAGGTTTCAGAAAGGGGAAGCATTGGAGGAAGAGTATCCCATGTTTAAGAAGTCATTATCATTTACGTATATGCTCACGAAACCAGTTCATTAGAACTGGTTGTGCCTCCCAAAGCGAAAGCAAGGAGGAATTAAGGCTTTTAACTATGTACACCGTGGTGCACACCTTACGTCTTAGAAGCCAGAGAGTCACTTGGAATTGGAAAGTATTTTAAACATATTAAATTGTGGTTTCTTCAATCTACTTGCCAATGAAGTATGCTAGTAGAGGTAGGGATGCGTTCAATGCAAAGAACTTAGAGCATCTGAGTAGAACACTTGTTCATCAATAGGCGGATGTCAGCAGATAGTGCTAAGCAAAAGCCCCTTAGTTTCATGGCTTCTGTAGACAGTTCTTCTGGTCTTACGATAGAGTGCACAGTGAGGTGATATATTAATCTTCCTAGACACACACGTACTTGTTTTGAGACGCCCATTCTGTAAGTGCGATAATTTTTCTTACTTTAGCGCGTCTTAACTACTTCAGTAGGAAAAAAGCTTTGGTTTCAGGTAGTTGGTTCATTGTGCAAGTATATGCATAGTCGCATGCAAAATTCACGTGCGTGGAAGGCATATAGGAAACAGGATGGTGCCATTCTCAGTTTGTTTTGCTCCTTTGTTTGTCTTTTTCGTGCACTTCCCTGCCCGTACTTATGCTTATGTCACCTTTGATGCATCATATTCATCACATCTGATTTTTGGTTCACATCTGAAACCATGCTATACTTCAGTTAGATTGCATATTCAGCGAGTCGCAATAATTAATCGTGTAATTATGCAAGCTGTTCCTCAGAAGTATAGCATTCTTACCGTAATGGGAATGAAAAGCTACCATAAATGACAAGAAATTTGATGGGCGAGATGGTAATGCCAATTCTTCTTGCAGTTTTATATTCATTTGCCACACGCTAGATAATATTGTAAATTTAATTTTATTCATTTGTGAGAAAGTGTAACGGATTAATTCCAACAGTACCAGGAAAGTACTTTCGTGAGGAGGCCAACCGAATAGGAAATATAATACGCCACTGTACCGGTTTGAGACCGGGCAGGATATTGCTGCAGAACCACGACAAGACTCACTTAGAAACAATGGGATGCAGCCCATACTTGAATAACTTTATGTAAAATATAAACAAAGCGAGCTAGACCTGCAGCTTTACATGAGAATATACAACACATTTCTAAATGCACTGTACTCTCAGGCAGGAACATTCATATGCTGTACAGGAAGTTGTCAAATGAGCTGCAGCCTTAAAATATGACACGCAAAAAAAGTTTCTTGCACAATTTATCAACATTACCAGCCACACGCATAGGAGCTCATCTGGTAACCTCTGTCACGTAAGTGAACGCCTTTTGTGCCAGAAATGCGTTTGCTGGCCAGTAATGTGGCGTATATTTTACTTCGATCACAGTGTCAATATTTTGAGTTTGCAAATGTTTGTTCTATGTTCAACTTTGAATTATATACTTTATTTTTGAAAAGGAGAAGCCAATTGAAATAAAGGATATTCATACACTGTAATACTGATGAAACTTTAGAGAATACACCTATGTTTTATTACAAGATGTGTTCTAAATTTCATGGGCATCATTGTAATCTGATTTTATGTGTTTGTCAGTAGGTTTCTATATTATTATTCAGTTTGTCTTGTGACTGATTAATAAAGATTTTGACCTTTTGACAGAGAAAATGTTTCATGTGAATAACTCAGCGACTACAGATTACATCCGATTCACCAAGCATAAGTGTAGAAGCAGCTTATCAAGGAATAAAATATTCCCCACGTGTAAGTATTGCGAATCCCTTCAAGCGTGACCATGGATCTACATCGTCCTTTCACACTATTGGAAAGAGTACTAGCACTTTGTTCTGAAGGAGTACAGGCACTCTGTTTGGGGGAGTTGAAACACTCGGCTTGGTGAAGCAGAAGTACTCGGTTTGGAGGAGTAGAAGCACTCGGACTGGAGGAGTACTATTACCCCTGGGGAAAGAATTAGCACTATTTGGAAGAGTACTAGCACTCCTTGTGGGGAGAGTATTCGCGCTCTGCGGATGAGTACTAGCACTCTCTTGTACTGGAGTAACAAACTCTGTCAGGAGGAGTTGCCCTACTCTGTCTCAAAGAGGGTCCATCTACTCTCGAAAAGAGAGTGAAATATGGGAAAAGCAGATACTCCCTCAAAGAGAGTGCCCGGCACTCTCTTTGTTTTTAGAGTGTTGGTGTAGCACGACTGTACACTAACAACGTGAAAGATGCTAATGCGGGCCAGCTGCATGCCAAGGTCGCCGGGCATGCTGCGACACCTGCCATCGCCACCAGCACGACCACCAAAGTTTGCCCCACCCGCCAGTTCAGCTATCGCTTTACCATGTAATCTCTACCGCCCCAGCCTGTAGGCCCGTCACTCACGTGTTCGTGCCTTTTCCACTTGCCGGACGCAATCATGGCACTTAACACCTGTTGCACAGACACGCGCTGGTTGAACACCACCAAGCACTCTCCCCCGGGGGCCGTGAGATGCTCCAGGTTCCGAAGGGCGGCCGCCTTGTCGCGGATCCAGTGCAGCATTAGGAAGCAGCATACGCGCTCGAAGAGGCCTTCGCTCGCGACAAACGCGGACACGGCTTTGTTGTTTGCAATGTCGAGAAGGCGGTACGCAATCTTCGGATGTGCATGGTTTCTTGCGGCATGATCCAGCATGGCCTGCGAGAAAGCAACAGTCGGCAAAGATTATCAGCTGTGTTGAATTGATCTATCGATGAACTAATTGAGTGACCTAATTATTGATGAAAATATACCATACTAATTGTTTGCTCTAGAAACCTACTGCGGATTTCTATCCATCAATGAATCAAGTCATTGACTGCTCAGACATTCGTCACTCAGAAGATCAATCATTCAATTGATCAGCCTTGATCGATTATTTCAATTAATTTTTCGATATTTTGAAAAGTCCAATATTATTTCAGTCAATCCATCAATTATTTAATTTATAAGATAGTCATACTGGAATCGTATTACAAACGCATTGAGGATCCGGATCGCCATTGTACGAGGCTGCATTATATCGATCACGTGCGTCATGAGTGATAAGCTTAACGCGCAGGTGGAAAAAAAAGCTTCTCGGAAGAATAGCCGGTAACGCTGGTCTGGAGCTAAGGTATAGTAGTTGTTACTCAAGAAGCATATTTGGTCACGCGATTTTTAAGTTGCAACGTCAGCACGTTTTCAAACGAGCACATTGCGAAAAAAGTCCCTACTACCATGCTTTCCTCATCAGCCATATCATTTACATAGTCGCGGCCCTCAATTGGACGAAAACGGAAATGGAGAAATTAGGCACGCCTATGCGCAAAAGCATCAAAAGTGTCATCGGCGTGCCAATCACGGCAATCAGAGAAACTCATTACATTGGGAGTACACAACTTCGGAAGTAATAGAAGCACAAAGATTAGCACAAATTATTAGATTACCAAACTCCAACGCAGGCAGAAGACTGCTGGATGCGGCAGGCCTCCGTCCTGGCTTCACTCAGGGAAATACCACGCAACTTGATATTCAAACAAGGAACTCCTTTATTGTAGACCCTTTTCCAAGAAGTGTCCACCTCCAACACAATAAAGGTTGAAGGTAGGCGAGGGCTAGAACTTTCCTAAAGGACATATCCGGAAAATAGACCTTTGTTGACGCGGCGCAACACGCCAGTGCCAACAAGTTCTCCGTAGCCATAGTCAATGACAGGGGAGAACTCCTCTCGGCAGCTTCGCTGAAGACCTCCTCGGTCGATATGGCGGGACAGGCTGCTATAGCTCTCGCACTACTTGACTCAAAACGCACTACGGTGTACACGGACTCCCGAGCAGCCGTTAGAGCGTTCGCATCGGGATCGATAGCCAAAGAAGCAGCCAGGATTTTGAACGGAAAACACCCTTCTGACATTGTTCACAACATAGTCTGGTTCTCAGCTCACATGGGCAAGACGTATTACCGGGTCACCTGAACCCCAATGAGATAGCCCACGACGGTGTGCGAGGTTTCGTATGCCGCGACGGGGTGGTGTCTCGGTTGAGTTCGGGAGAGCTCGTCCACAGTGATCTACTAGTTACTTTTTACGAAATCACGTCTGATTACCGAGGGAATAGGCAGAGTTTTCCTTTCCCCCATCATAAGCTCAACAGGCCACAAGTTACCATGCTCCGCATGCTCCAGACGGGGTCCTATACCCCTCTAGGGGCTTTCTGAATATGCTCCAAGCAGACATTGATCTACTCTGCCCAGATTGTGGCACTGAATTTAGCTCATTAAATCCCATGCTCTGGCAGTGCCCTGTATTACAGGATTTCAACCGAGAAGAAGACTGGACGAAGGCCATCACAGACCCGAAACAAGACATCCAGCTCCTGGCTGTCAGAGGGCTCGTGAACAAGCGGAGAGGCATGGCCTCTCTGTTCCGACATAGGACTAGCCAACGGCTGGGTAGGAACCTGCAGGTCCCCACTTAGCTCCTCAGGGCCCCAATAAAGTCGTTTACTACTACTACTACGACATATTGCACTTACTGCTTATAAGAAGTTCTACAGATAGAAATACCCTTACGTAATTTACAGGCATCTTGCAGTGCGAGTATAGCGCCAGCACTCGGAAGGACAAACTTCTCTGTCATCCTATTGTACTGATAACGTTTATTCTGCAGCGGCCTAGTTAACGCGACCGCGTTAAGGGTCCCGTGTCGCTAAGAATCCGGCGTCGGCGTCGGTGGAGATGCCTGTGAGCGAGAAAATTTCGCCGAGGACAGCAATACTTTCTAATGCGAAATGTCAGCTGAGCTCTATACGTGTTTTCGTTTCGCAATATATTGAGGCAAAGAATTTGAGAGAGACACGTAGCAGAGTCGGCGATCGTCGAAAATCTGATCTGCGGGTCAAGCGCGTCACCTCTTATACATGACTTGTCGAAGGCTCTAGTGTAATCACTCGTGCCGCTTCGCTTCCATAAAGTACTAAACAATTCGCGTCGCGCATACAATCAGATTACAGAACAGTCGCAAACCACGACAACCGAAACAAGCACGAACGAGACCAAACCAAGCAAAACAAGCACGAGCGAGCGCTGACCCGAGCAGACGATAGTACCAAACTAGCGGTCCGGCTGAGACCAGATACGAATGCGTTTCGAGCGGTCTGGCGGGTTTCCCGCGCGCACGTCACTGGAGGGGCCGCTCGCATTGGTCTTCGCCATTCGCGGCTCGCATCTTTCATTTCCTGCTCCGCGTTGACTTTGCCATCTTTCCCTGTTCTCGTTCGCTCAGTTATGCCGCCGACACCGCTGCTGCCGACGCTTTCCGCAGGAACGGGCACTTAAGAGCTCCGCTCTAAAGATGCCGTATATATATGACACGCCTTGCTGAACGACATGCAGTATATGCGGGTTATATCGCCACACCATTCTATCACTAAAGTTTTTCATACCTTGTCTTACATTCTTGACAAATGAGCAGAACGAGAACAAAGTGCAAGCAGGAACAAACGTTCCGACAAGTGGACTTGTCGTTTTCAAGGCGACATATGCTTTCCTCTGCACAGTGTATACAGGTAGGGTTCTCCTAAAGGGGAGAGGAGGTAAGCCGGGTGGGCGAGCAACTACCGAGGGTGTGTAAGCGGCAAGAGTGTGCTCTTCAACGTCGGTAGAGCATTTCTTGAATGTTATTCCTCGGAATTTTGAGAAGGACAGCCCGCAAACAAATGGCATGAAACAAAACACCGAGAGCGCATGTCTTCTCAGACTTAAGTATTAAACGTGCGAAACAATAACAAAAACCTGAACATTATGCAATTTTCTTCGCGCGGCTGTGGACACCCTCGGTGTTCGCCCCACGCAAGAGGCCGCATTTCTACCAAAAAGCTTCCCTTCAGGCCAGCGTTTGCCGGTCAACATTATACGGTTACATATGTGGCGCGAAGCGTGACAAGCAGTCAGGGATGTTTGAATGCTACCGGTCTTCCCTCTTAAAGGCAAAGGATAAGCGTCCTCCAAGCTATATTTTTGTTCTTTTTTTAATCATAATATTTTGCATCGGTTGGGACGTATCTTGCCCCCAAAGAATACTCCCCATTTATCATGCGTTCCATTCCTTCATTTGACGCTGCCCGCCCAGCACTTCGAGCTCACGAACGGCATGCGTGTTATCAGCGTGGCTTTGAACCCTTGGCAATAAAGAAGCGAGCGCAGAGTTTCAAGAAACTGAACACAAGCAAGAGACATGACGATAATTCTTTGGAGACAAGATGCACACCAAAGTGTGTTAAATACTTTTCGAGTGCACGTTCTATTCAGCAAAGAACAAAAAATGGCTGTGGCTTAGCTAAGGTTAAGCCCACGATGCGAAGCATACTAGCCTTTATTTTAGTTGTTGAACCACTGTTTAGCCTGGTGAACTGCTGTTGCTGGGCTATATTTGGTTCGGCTAGACGAAGAAACAACTCATGCGTTACTCTGCTTCGCCTTCAAGAGTGGAACGCGACAGCGTTCCCGTCTACCCGCCAAGGGGCGTAAGACAATGGGCTACGGCGCAGCGACAACGCGCCCCGCATTGAACGCGGTGAGCGTCGAGCAACGCAGCGTTCGGAGCGGCAACGAAATGTGCGCCTGAGCAAGCGACGCACGCCTGAGCCTTAGAAACAGCTCGTTTCTAAGGCAACACCGCATTCACTAGAGGCAGGCGCCTTTGTACCGCTTTGAAGCATCGTACTCGTGGCTCAGTGGTAGCGTCTCCGTCTCACACTCCGGAGACCCTGGTTCGATTCCCACCCAGCCCATCTTGCAAGAGTTGAGCCAAAGCCACCTAGAAAATCAGTCTCTGTAGCACGCCGCAACCTTCGCTTCTCATTCCAACGAGCAGCTCTGTCTCCCGGGGGCATCTCACCTCGTGAGTGTCTAGCAGAGGCAAGCGCAGCTGCTTATATACCGCCGCGACCGACGGCGCGAGTTGGAGCCCCGTCTCTCCTCTGTCGTGACGTCACGGTGTCACGTGGTATTGAAGGCGACACCGCCGCGCCTGAGGAGCTGGGTTGAGCTCTCGTAATATGCTTCGCATAAAAATTTAAATGCAACGCGGTCGCATGCAGTATCACCACCTAGCCCAGCTTAATACCTTGCCCGCGGCGATTAACTTGCAAGCGACAGCTGTACACTTTACCTGTGAGAAATCGACCGCCACCAGTCTTCGCAAGGACGAAGGAGCGTGCGGGAGCAAATAGTTCTTGGTGAAATTTCCTGGACCACAGCCGACATCCAACCACTGGCGATCCGCACGCTGGGCACCGTTCTCGACCGCAAAGAAAGAATCCTCGTATCGCTCCAGAAACACCTTCATGGCCTCGCGGTTGTGGTGCATGAAAGAGTCGTAGCAGGCTGACACTTCCTCGGCGTCGAACACCATCTCCTCGGACTGCCGCTTGTCTTCCGCAGACCCCGACATTTTTACCGGTCGTCGCTTCAGTTCTGCGTAAGTGCCACGTTGGCAGCACGTACATTTTTTCATGTGACTCAGTGTTAGAACGAGCATGGAAGCCCGTTGAATCAGCTGAACTTGACAAAAACATCACAAAGCAGGCATATACACACATCACTGAAAACAGGTGGTGTGAGTGCTTGCGTTACTGGAATAACCATTCTCTAGCCTATATATCTACGTAACATAGGAGATTGCTTTCCCTTTCATTTCTTTTTTCCTTGTTCTGCTGAGTTTAGGGCTTACCAACCCACTCAACAGAATAATTTAAGCGAGCCGGTGACACCACTCCGAAGCGGACCAGCTGTTGCTCTTTCTGTTGTCCAGCAAAATTTAAAAAAAATGGAAAAGAAAGAAAAGAATTCCCAGTTCCGTCTGAAAGGCGAAGCAGCGATTGCGATAGCAAATGAGTAGGTAGCTGTACCAAGTAACGATAGTAGTTTTATCGGCCGTATAACCTTCTAAGCATTCGCTTGCTAAATATATTAACAATAATAGAATCCTTAAGCGCTACTCAACGAAGACGTAGAAAGAAACAGACACACGGAAACAGCGCTGTATTTGTGCGTCTGCTTCTTTCTATGTCCAGGTTCAGTCGCGCTTACACAGCCAATCATAGATTCAAAGCAACTAGCCCGTCGACGTGTTTTCACTAAATTAACCAGCACGGTGTCAAGCGCACATAGATAAACATGAAGACACATCGCTCGATGACAGCGTAAAGTGTCTGTGAAGATGCTGGAGTTAGAAACCCTGGCAGCAGCCACCAGCCAATTGACCTCCGTACATCTGTCGCTTTAACGCATACGAAACTACCGGAACTACGCGCTCTCTGCAAACATTGCAGATCGCTTTGAAGATGAGGCCCGCGCGGGCGCGCACTTTGGCCACGTCGCAGACCGCTTCGAAGACACATAAGCGCCGGTAACGCGTCTACGGCGTCCGCCAAAGGTGTCTACTACGACGTCCGCGATTACTTTTATGCGAAGCATATTACGAGAGCTCAACCCAGCTCCTCAGGCGTGGCGGTGTCGCCTTCAATACCACGTGACACCATGACGTCACGACAGAGGAGAAGTGGCTTTGCCTCAACTCTTGCAAGATGGGCTGGGTGGGAATCGAACCAGGGTCTCTGGAGTGTGAGACGGAGACGCTACCACTGAGCCACGAGTACGATGCTTCAAAGCGGTACAAAAGCGCCTCTAGTGAATGCGGTGTTGCCTTAGAAACGAGCTGTTTCTAACGCTCAGGCGTGCGTCGCTTGCTCAGGCGCACATTTCGTTGCCGCGCCGAACGCTGCGTTGCTCGACGCTCACCGCGTCCAATGCGGGGCGCGTAGTCGCTGCGCCGTAGCCCATTGTAATGGTGGGTCGACGGGAACGCTGTCGCGTTCCACTCTTGAAGGCGAAGCAGAGTAAAGCATGAGTTGTTTCTTCGTCTAGCCGAACCAAACATAGCCAAGCAACAGTAGTTCACCAGGCTAAACAGTGGTTCAACAACTAAAATAAAGGCTAGTATGCTTCGCATCCTGGGCTTAACCTTACCTAAGCCACAGTCATTTTTTTTAAAGCGCAGCTCTTTGGCGTCCGTTCCTGGGTTTCGCGTCGTCGTCGGCGTTGTCGTCGGCCTCGTAACCAGCTCCGCCCCCCTTTCATCCCCCAGCGCTAGCAGCGACCGACTGATACCGCTGGATGCCGCTGACGCCGCTAGAGGGTCAAGATAACGTGACTGCATAGAACACCGTCGCCGCCATGCAGAAAGAGGAGGAAAGGGTCCCCCCCCCCCTGTTCTTGTGTGGCGGATAGGGTGCTCTTCAGTTGCCGACGCACCGGTTATTTCACGTAGGCCCCGGCACGTCGACGAATACGTGACCACCTTCCCACGGCTAGACCTGGTTCTTAGCGCTGCGGAAGCGAGGGTATCATATTGTTTGTGTCGGCATCGGCGGCGTTGTCCCTGAAACCAACTCCGCAGCTGGGGTTGACTCACTATCGGCGTCAGCGGCATCAGTCAGTCGCTGCTATCTCTTCCCTCCTCCCTTTATCGTGTTGTCCGCTTGCTGCGCGCGCTTCTGCCCCCATCGTTTGCCGCTGGGTGTACACGCCGCCCCCCTCCCCCCTCTTCCTGCGAGTCTCCGGTTGTCAAAGCGCCGGCTCGAACTTAATTCCTTTCTTCGCTCCTCCTCCAATGCAACCCCTGTGCGGTGGCAATCAGAGAGCCAGATCGGTGGCGGCGGATCTGCATATGTGCACCGCCCGAGCCGAAATTGCCGCTGCCGTTCGCCCTGTGCGGTGGCAATCAGAGAGCCAGATTGGTGGCGGCGGATCTGTATATGTGCACCGCCCGAGCCGAAATTGCCGCTGCCGTTCACCACTGCGGAATTATCTGCCAGTTCTTTCTGAGCCATGAGCGAGACGACCGATGGAAGTCCTCCGTCTGCTGCTGCTGCTGCTGCTGCTGCTGCTGCTGCTGCTGCTAAACGAGCTGCCAGAGCAGAGGCCCAGCGCCGTCGCCGTCAGAATCCAGAGGTGCGTGCCGCCGAAGCAGAAGCTTACCGTCGCCGCCGTCGAGATGATCCAGGAGTACGCGTCACGAAGCAGAGGCTAAGTGCCACCGCCGAGAAGACCCTGCCGTTCGCGCCGCCGAACCGGAGGCTCATCGCCGCCGTCGAGAGCAACCAGCAGTAAGCGAGGCTGAAGCAGAAGCTCATCGCCGCCGCCGAGAAGACCCTGCAGTTCGCGCCGCCGAAGCGGAGGCTCATCGCTGCCGTCGAGAGCAACCAGCAGTAAGCGAGGCTGAAGCAGAAGCTCATCGCCGCCGCCGAGAACGTCTTTGAGAATCAAGCATTGGTGTACCAAGTCGAACATATATCAGTCTATTTCTCCGACCACAAAGCTTCCTTCATGACTGTCAAGAACTGTTAGTGGAGTCTTTGTTAAAGGAATACGTGTGAAAAATAAAAAAAAATTCTGTGATAGCGCATACATGTGTTGCTCGATTTCTTTGCCTCAATCTGTCGAAAAGGTGAAACAGCTTATTTGCTGCGCTCAAATTTCGCATTAGGAAGTAACGTAATCGTCGGTAATTTTTTTAAATTTTTATTTGGTACATACTGCTAGCCTTAACGGAGGCTTTGGCAGCAAATGGTACATTCATAAAAGGGGAAAAAATATATCCCGGCCACGGCGGCCGCATTTCTATGGGGGCGAAATGCGAAAACACCCGTGTACTTAGATTTAGGTGCACGTTAAAGAACCCCGGGTGCTCGAAATTTCCGGAGTCCTCCACTAGAGGTTTTGGCACGTAAAACCCTATAATATAATTTTAATTTTTAAAAGAAAAAAAACATCATTCGCACAGGGTTCAACGATAATCATTTACAAAATGCCTTGGCTTTGGTTTAAAAACAAGCTTATTCATACACACGTACAGCGAAATAGACAATGCACATTCGTGGTGACAATAGACCACAATGTCAAAACTACATTTCATCACGTAGCTACAAAGATATGGTCAGAGAGCTTAGACAATAAAGAAGCGAAGGTTGCACAATCGAAAGCTTGTGGTAACAGATTCCATTCTCTGATAGTTTGTGGAAAGTATGAATACCTGAAGGCGTCACTGTGAAACCTATACTCAGATAATTGTTTATTGTGCTTCGGTCTTGAAATTCTAGCGTTAGAGTGTACTAAAAACTTGTTTTCGTCTTTTTTTTAGAGCATTGCTCTGGAGAATGAGCAGGAATTTTAGTGTGAGATATCTAGCACGACCGCCCATTGTTGGGAGTCCGGCTAAGCGTAGAAGTTCAGTTGGGGAATCATGACGAGGGTATTTATTATAAATGAATCTGGCTGCTTTTCTTCGTACGCTCTCTACATTCGCTATGGCACATTTAGTGTATGGGAACGAGCATATGGCCCCGTATTCTATAACGGACCGTATGAGTGACGTGTACGGGAGTAGTTTGGTATTGGGTGTAGCGTATCTGAGGGACCGTTTGAGGGGAAAATGCACTGACAGTGATTTTCTTGCCGCGTATGACACGTGTTTGTTTCATTTTAGATCGGAAGAAATGATGATGATACCTAAATGCTTGTATTCTTCAACCCTTTGTAGTTCTCTTTGCTGAATTTCGAATTTCATATGGAAAGGTTAGTGGTGCTTTCTTTCTCGTGACTGTCATGCAGACAATTTTAGCGTCATCTGCCAGTCCTGACACCATTTGGCGACCTCTTTAAGTGCGTCATTCAAAACAACCTGATCATCCTTGGTCTATATTGCTTTATAAATAATGCAGTCATCTGCGAACATGCGTGCCGTTGCGTCAATGCCATTTGCTATGTCGTTGATAAAAAGAAGGAAGAGAAGGGAGCTAAAACTGTGCCCTGAGGCACACCGGATAAAACTTCAACCTAGTCTGAGGATTGCCCTTCGAAATGAACGAATTGTTGACGTCGTGACAAATATGCTTTCAACCATTTTGTAAGAATACCGTGTCCCAGAATTCCTTGCAGCTTTCGGATTAATTTTGGATGCGATACCCAATGAAATGCTTTTGATAGGTCTAGAATAATTATGTCTACCTGTCCTCGCTTATCGATTGTTAATGCTAGGTCATGAATAGTCTCTATTAATTTAATTGTTGTAGACAAACCACTCCTAAGTCCATGTTGCTTAGGGTTAATTAAAGAATGACTTTCAACAATAGTTACGATGTGTTTTAATATTAGATGCTCACAAATTTTCCCCGCTGTACAAGTGATTGAAATAGGACGGAAGTTTGAAGGATTTGTGGCATCACCTGATTTATGTATCGGAATAATTTTAGCAATTTTCCATTCTTAAGGAACTTCATATGTTTGCAACGATTTTGTATAAGTTAGCAATAAGTATTTGGAAAGCCGTTCAGCGTACCTTCTGAGAAAAGTATTTGGAATGTTATCTGGGCCGCTGGATGTTTTTATATCAAGATTAAGTAATAAAGAAAGAATTCCCGCTTCCGTTACATTTAGCTCACATGGTACCTAACCTATGTTACTTGCCTGTGCGACCTTGTGTGGGATAGTGTTATTGTCAACTGTGAAAACTGATTGAAAAAATTGATTAATTTGGGTAGCCTTGGTTAAGGCTTCTGTTGGCAATAAGTTGCTTTTCTTCGCAACCCTAGATTTGAGATAGTGCCAAAATTTATGAAGGAATTTTTTAATGAAGTTATTTAAGGTTTCATCAAAGTACATATGTTTAGCAGTTTTCGCTGCTATCCTCAACACGTGACAAAGTTCGCTAATTTTTCTTGTAGACTTGATGAAAGAAGTTCTTTTGTTTCTAAGTTTTCTGAGCCTTGCAATTCTGCGTTCTAAATGTACAATCTCTCTTGATATCCATGGGTTCGTCTTGCATATATAAGGTCTTTATTTTCTGAGGCATAAATTTTGCGAGACAGTGCTCAACATTGGCCCTGAAAAGTACCCGTCGGTTATCAGTTGGCATGCTTCCATCGTGGAAACACCGAAGGAATTCTGGGTAAGATTCTTCTAGGAAGTCAAGAACACTAACGTCATCGGCATTTTTCCAGTCGTATATTTGACTCTTTTTGTTTCGCGCACGCGGCCTCTTGTGTAATGCTAGTGAACATATGGTTGCTTTGTGATCTGCAATTTCATTGACTGTGTCCCAAGAAAATGTTTTATCGGGAATATTGCCGCTTAAGAAGGTGAGGTCTAGTATATTGCTGGTTTTCGTGGTTACACGTGTTGGTGCATGTATAAGCTGCTTGAGGCCTAAGTTAAAGGCAATTTCCAGCAGTGCTTCTGTGCAGGACGGCTCGGCAGCTCCGCCGTCAAGTGTTGCCCAGTCCCAGCCCTATTGAGGGTAGGTTATAGTCAACCGTGAGCATAATTTTATGAGTATCCTGAAGATAACGCTACATGCAATCAGCCAGTGCGTGAAGCATACTGCAACCCTACTGCGTGGCGAACGCCGTAGCAGACGCCGCGGTTGTCTACAGTCTGTACAGAGCGGCGAGCGAGAAGGACATCGTGGCAGCGTAGCAGTCACCCGTAAAGAACGTCCTTCCTCCTTCGCCTCACTCCCCTCGCGCGCCACAGGAGAGGGCACGCTCCTGGCCGCGTTCCTTGCTCGCGCACGCGAGATTGAACCGCGTTCGCCGGCTCACCCTGTCAAGCTTTCACTCATACAGAATCTCACGGCGACGATGACGGCACAAATGCAGCTGGAGTGTCCGTATATTAGCTCTCGGTGGTTGGACAGCGAAGCTGTAAATTACATTTAGAATGATTACCTATTGTGACGTAGGTTGAAATTATTCACTTGCCGGCGTTCGCATGTACTATACCTAATTATTAGCCTATACAAGCCTGTTAACGCACTGCGCACGCGCCGAGATTTGGAACACAGCTATTCCCCTAGTGCCCACACCTGCTGAAACTAGCCGCCCTTCCTGTAAGCTCTACCTATGGTCCTATAGATTTCTTATTCCTGCACGCGTGTTTAGAGCAAACGCCCTGAAAGACCCCGCTCACCACCTGTTGGCAGGGACCGGACGCAGGATCTGAGAGTTCGTGACGAGGCCGTTGACAGCGGAGCCATTACAAGTCAACAGTGGCGGCAATAATGCGATAAGAATAAGCTGGTCGCCGTCACGGCTATTTGTTCAGCCAGTTCATGGCCACCACTTGCCAACGCTGCAGATTCTAGTTGTACCGGCTGTCCCAAATAAACGTCACAAAGAATTTGAACGTAGCGCATAATTTTAGGAAAACGCCGCCTATAATGTGTGGTGATGAGCAACGCCTGTAATGGCGTTGCCCACGCCAGTCAACAGCGTTCTTTTCTTCTTTTCATCGTGCACTAATAAATCATCTACTTTATTACTAGCTTTCGATTCATTTAGTTAATTTAATAGATGTCAATGCAGAAGTCGTAGATGATATCGAAAACTGAAAAAAATTACTACACAAGACTTACATTGCTTTGAATGCTGTAAGTCTTGTGTAGTAATTTTTTTTTTCTGGGTAATACAGAAAGCACGTAAAATTTGAAACAAATACCATGCGACAACGCGTCCACATAAACCTAGTTGTTTAGTACACTGTGTATCTTAAGCACATGTCCACCGCGGTAGCCAATTGGCTATGGCGTAGGCCTGCGTTGCTCGAAGTCGCTGTATGTCGCGGTTTTAACCCTGGCCACGGCGACCACCTTCCGATGGAGGCGGGATGCAAGAACCCGCGTGTACTGCGCGCTGCCAAGGTGCACGTTAAGAACCACCGCAGGAGGTCAAAATTAATCTAGAGTACCTACTACAGCGTGCCTCATGACATGGTGATTTGGCACCCTAAACGCTTGAATTTATTTTAATTTAACCTTACGAACATTCAAGGCCAGGGCTTCGCGTTTGATTAATGATTCAAGATGTGAGCGTAAACTTGCTGGCGCGTCGGCGAAAGGGCGCGGTCGCTCGTTCCCAGCGCGGTAAGACAGATGCTGCAATGGCGCGGGGACTCATTTTCACGTGGAAATTTTTTTCGTCTAGAAAAAGAAAATAGACCGCACAAGACATACGCTGCTTTAAAAGCGGTTACCGCTCATTTCTCGACATCCGCCACAAGTTCTTCATGGGCACTTTATCGATTATGCAAGTTTATTAAAGGTGAGTAAACTAAAGACAGCTGAGTAATTATTTGTGAACAATGATTAAAATGGTCATGAGTTGTGTGAGCAGCCCCCGTACACAACAAATAGTGATTACCGTTCACGTAAAGACTTCCATTGTTTTGTTGTCTTTTATTTTTGGATATATTTATTGGGACAGCCTGTACAGTATGATGGCTAGATGCGCAAGCGTGCCATCCTATGTGGCGTGCTTAAAGGTGTTCTGAGTGGCGCTCTCTGGCCATACCTGGCCCTTGCGCCAATAAACACCACACATTCATTAAGATGATCTGAAGACGATCGTGATCGTGTCTACCAAGCACGGTGTGCGAGTACGTATTAACGCGATAGCGTTAAGGAGCTCGTGTCGCAGAAAAGCCGGTGTCGTCGGCGTCGGGTGTCGGCGTCGGTGTTTGCGGCGTTGACCGTGAGCGATAAATCACGGCAGGCGCTTCATAAATAAAAAGCAACTTTCAAGATTGGCCCGGTGGGAATCGAACCAGGGTCTCCAGAGTGTGAGACGGAGACGCTACCACTCAGCCACGAGTTCGACGCTTCCAAGCGGTGCAAACGCGCCTCTAGTGAATGCGGTGTTGCCTTCGAAACGAGCCGTGGAAAGTTATACTGCGGTGTATATCGGTAATTATGAACATGTAACGTACAGAAGTCACAATTACACGAGTTGCGAAGTGCGTTTCCGCTGCATTTCTTCTGCGCTTTCCGCACACGCAGAGCCATCTTGCGGCAAACACAGAAGACCCGCTCCTCTCAATGTACGGCGCTGCCCCGACAGGAGGCGCGCCGCGCGCGCATTGGGACCGCTGCCAGGCGCGTCGCGGGACTCCCTCTCCCCTGACGACGCTTCGCCGTGCTCCCGGTTTAGATCACTATCTATCTCTCTGCCAGTGCCGATCACGACGTTTGGCTGGCGTAGATCGTTTCCCCTCCGAGACACCGAGTTCTTTGGTTCGTTCCGTTCGCTCAGGCGCACGTTTCGTTGCCGCGCCGAACGCTGCGTTGCTCGACGCTCACCGCGTGATAGGTGGGCGCTAATTCCGATGCGGGGCGCATCGTAAGTGATCGCTGTGCCGTAGCGCATTGTCGACCCCTTGGCGGGTCGACGGGAACGCTGTCGCGTCCCACTCTTGAAGGCGAAGCTTAAGCGTCCTCCAATTTTCTTCTTGCTCGATGTTGAACTTGTGCTGCTCACCTAGTCGTGCTGCAGGCTGGAGAAAGTGAAGGACAAATTAAACTCCTCGATTATTGAAGCCTCCTAAAAAAGAAGATGCGCAGGATAACTTTGATTACGCACGTTCAGAAGGTAGTCGTATCTCGAAACTTCCTATAGTACGTAGCCCAATGCTCAATGAATTCAATAAATGCGCTAGTAATATCTTTTAGAACAACAGGCGCTGATGAGACATAATGAGCTGTGTGTGTGCGTGCGTGTGTGTTTTTGTGTCTGTGTTTCGGGCTAGAAAGGCATCAACTCGAGTGTTCCAAGTGAAAAGAATCAGAGGCGAATGTTACATCCTAATACTGGTCAAATGCGCTGCATGATTTTTTATTGCTTGTTTCTGTAAGTTTGCACCAGTTGACATGTAAGACATATCATATAAGTGCTTGGATAGCGATGCATTTGGGTGCGATAACAGGGTCTTGTGTTTCAATTTCTTCGGCTTTGACTCATGTCAAGAACAGACACCTGATATATATATATTTTATACGTATATATATTAGTCATGTGATAAGAAGCCAACAAACACTGACACCAAGGACAACATAGTGGAAATTACTTGTGCTTGATCAATGAAATTAAGAAACTATAAATTAATTTAAAGTGGATGAAAAAACAACTTGCCGCAGGTGGGAACCGAACCCAACACCTTCGCATTTCGCGTGCGATGCTCTACCAATTGAGCTACCGCGGCGCCGTTTCCCCATCCACTTTCTAGGGTATTTATGTGTGCTAGTAGAACCCTGAGAGTGTTAGCCAGCGTCACCACTCACAGACCTTGGCGGCGGACGTGGAACGTCTTTTTTGCCGCAGGCGTGTGGGTTCGGTTTCCACCTGCGGCAAGTTGTTTTTTCATCCACTTTAATTTCCATTAATTTATACTTTATTAATTTCATTGATCAAGCACAAGTAATTTCCCCTATGTTGTCTTTGGTGTCAGTGTTTGTTGGCTTCTTATCACATGACTAATAAATATCGGGCCCCTGGGTTAACCCTCTTTCTTCTCGTTCATTACACAACGAGGGTCTCGAATCCGGCTACATTGATGCCTTCAGGTAGCATATGTGGGTTTATTGACCAGTTGCCTTCACCCAAATAGATCACGTTCTCGTGACTCGCAGCGGTAGCTCAGTTGCGCTTGCGGTCGCGGATTTTATCCCGGAGGCGGCAGCTGCATTCCGTTGGGGGCGGAAGGCAAGAACGCTTGTCTAGCGTGCATTGGGTGCAAGGTAAAAAAAAAGAAACACACAAGAAAGACCGGATGTTCAAAATTAATCTGGAGTCGTCCACTACGCCGCGCCTCATAATCTGATGGTACTTTTGGCACATAAAACCTGATACTTTTATAACGCAAAAGCGTTAAGGACCCCGTATCGCAGGAAGTCCGGTGTCGGTGGGCGTCCCCGTGAGCACGGGGGCGTACACCTCACGGGGGCGTCCCCGTGAGGTGTACGTATATTCCACGCCTTTCTATATGGCGTGCGATATATGCTAGGTATATTTCCACACTATTCTGTCAAAAAAGTTCCTCACACCTTGTCTTACATTCTTGACGATGTTATTCCACGGAATTTTGAGAATGACAGCCCACAAGTAGTCATGAAAGGAAACACCGACTGCACATGCCTTTTCTGGTAAATCTTCTCAGACTGAGATAATAAAAGTGCGAAACAATAATGGAAAGCTGAAAATTATGTAAATAATTTGGCGCGGCTGCGCACAACCTCCAGGATCGGCCCACGCAAGAGGCCGCGTTTCTACCAGAAAGCTCGCCTTCGTGCATAGCATCCGCCACCAGTGTTTCACGGTAAAGATTACGGTTACATAAGCTACAGTTGCCGGAAAGTGTGAGAAGCAGTCACGGATCATTAAATGCGATCATGTTCCACTCTTAAAGGCAAACTTTATTCGTCCTGAACTTTTTTTTATTGTTCAATGGTTACAAATAGTGCGCTGGCTGCTTGTTTGTGCGTGGGCAACCGTTTGTCCCATGTTTAAGTCAACCTTCTAGACTTCGCGCTACTCGATAGAGACAATTTTCGTACGTACTTTCTTGCGGTATTCTATTACTCTCGTAAATCAACCTAAATACGACGGTATACTTGGGTACAAATTTTTATTACTGCATCAAGGATGGCCGGAATACCTTGACAGCGCCCTTGGTTTCTAGGAACAGATATTGGTGAAGCCAGCGTTTGCCCAAACGGGGAAGACAATAGCTGTAATATAAGTCAAATATAACACTCGGTGATGTATTTGTTTCATTTTACTCCTGGAAAAAATATTAATTTCTTTCTCTTTCCCAGTTTAAACGAACGCAGATGACAATGTGGGAACATTTTCATGGACGCCTTTAAAATTGTGCACTTTGCCTCCATATATAGAACTTTTTGACTGCAGAAGAAATTTGTACAGGAGCCAAAAAAAAAATACGCTAAAGGTGCTCCGTATGTTAGAGCGCGTCATTCGAAACCGTCAGTCAGCGCTTGTGGGTTAGTCATTAATGCAGCCTTCGTAAAAACATGAAATGAAAAAGGAATACCTGCGACTGTAGTGCAAGAAGTCTACACGAGCGTAACCGTCTACTGGTGGGTCGATCTTCCGCTGTGGATATGAGCCAGCGTTTGGACACAAGCACCAGGAGGGTGACAGCTAAACTTCCGGTGATGCAAACAGAGCACGTGTTATCGAAGCCTCTACATCAACCATGTAATATCGGGACTGATTTACACACCCGTCACTCCTGGCACCATGTAAATAATTTCCCGGAGTTTGCCAGTGGGTAGACAGCGCTCGTTTATCGCTCAAATAGTGCACTCCGCGGCTTAAATTGTGCGTCGGCGGATGTAACTTACTTTATTCGTCCGGCATACAAACGAAGCACCACCGGCTATTTACGTTTTCCGTCCTCTAGTATATATGTCAACGCCCGCTCTTTTGATTTCTGTGTGGAGTAACCGGCGCTGCTGCTGCAGTTGTTGCCACAATTCGGCTGATGTACGGATACCCACAATGGGGATTGGCCCCGCTGTAGGCGAAGGAAAATGAACGCAGCAAAAGGAAATAACGAAAACTGAAACAAAATAAAAAACGGGGGCATCGGGTGACGTAGGGAAAACAGTTGTACTAGCGGAAACATCATGAAAAGGTTCAGTGCACCAGGGTCGGCACACTTAGTAGCCTAACTTCCCAAACGCTTCAACGAATTTATGTAGAACTGCTATATTATATCACTGTCTGGTATCAACTATCACACACCAAAGGACAATGACTTTTATGACGAAAAACTTAAGTACGAAGAATATTCTGCGGATGGAGAAGTGACGGTAGAAAAAAAGAAGAAAGATGAGTTGTTTCAGGTTCGTCACGAAAAAAGTAATTATGCAGGAACGATATCCAGTATTCTACAGTGGAAGCTTCATAACGTCACCTTGCATTGTCGTGAAAAGCATTTGGTCATGTTCCGCAGTAATTGAAGGTGTCTGCTTTTTCGTTAGCTACCTTGTTTTCTTCGTAGAGTGAGAAACCATGAAAATTCGGTGTTACTCAGCTATAATCCATGAGCAGGTGGCGTCACTGCAGGCAACCCATGCGCTACAATAATAATCGACATATTCTCTGCCTGGTGAAATCTCCGAACCAGTCGATTTAGTTAACTCGCTTATGTTTGTGCACACTGCTTTCGTAAAGGGCAAATTAACTAGGTAATACAGGTGCATATACCGTGTCGCACGCAAAGTGCTTTTACAGTGAACTTTCGCTAAGTGCACGGGAACTTTGCGAGGCACATCTGCTTCCTTCGTATCGCTACGATATCAACAGAAAAACAAAAGAACCGGCAGTTCCGCCCATTGGAGAAGTAGTGAAAGTGATAGCAAAAGTTTGGCGTATCACTGAAAGCGTTTGTGAATACTGGCGTATAGGAAGCCTTCGCATACGCACGCCTACTTGATCGCGTATGTGGTGTGTTGGTCCATATGAAAGATTCTTACGCTGGCTGGATAAAAACGCCAACAGCGGTGTCGAATGCGCCGCACCTTGGAGATACACGCGATGAAATCGAAGAACCACCACCAGTGTTCTTCAGCGCCCAAAGGAAGAATTAGGCTTAGCGTGACGTGTACTGTATACGTTACGCTCAGGTCAGTGTATGCAGCACGTGGATGTGTTATTCACGAATCTCCGGGACAGGAATGCTAACGTATGTGCGCACAACAATCGTGCAAGCTGCGGATGCCAGAACGCAGGCGTGGCTCTGGCAAAGCCGACTGACCGATGCTTAACCGTGCGTTACCCTGGCTTCGTCGCTTTTGCAGCCGAACGCACTGTGCGCCTTGGGAGACCTAATCCTCTATTCGCGGGCCGCGCATGCGCGTCCGTACCGCGGTGGTGGCAGTACCAATGGTGAAGGGCGCAAAAGCGTCTTCAGAAGCCGTGTCCGCAATGAAACGCCACTGCCACAGAGTATCGAATCGTGCCGGAGCGGCAATGTGCCTATGAGAGTCGAATGCACCAACTATGGTGCTATCATTGCGTGCTGAGGAGTTCTTGTGTGTTTAAGAGCATGCGCAGCGCTGTCTCAAACAGCACCATGAAATACATGTCGGTACATCAATTTCGATTTTGAAGTTTATGTTTGAACCGGTCACAGAGCGGGGTAAAGTTGGTTATGAGTGCCGGTCTCCAAATTATTTTGTTTACCTGGGCTTCCCTTCTCGTGTGTCTAAATCTAAGTACAGCAGCGGTTTTACATTTCCCCTCATCATATTGCGGCTTCAGCATCTAGGAATCGAACCCGCGACCTCGTGATAAGTGGTAGAACACCATAGACCGCGAGCCACCGCGGCGAGTGGAGGCCGGGAACAAAAGCAGCAACTTGGAAAAAAAAAAAAACCGTGTTACCTTCGACTACGCCAGTTGGCCGCGCAGAACTGCCACACCGCCACTACAAGCGAAGAGAAAAATATACAATTCTTGTAAACAAAAGTTGAATGCTAGCAGAATGCTCAAAAGCCCCTGGCCAGAACAAAAAAATATATATACAATATAATATTTCGCCTGCCTTCATGAAATTCGCGGTGCGAAATAATGAAATCCACGTAATTACAGAATGATTTACACCGCGTCATTTCACTGTATAGTTGAAATACGCAAAAGGAAAGGTTCACGGAGTCTGTAAAAGAATAATTCATTATATCGATACAAAAGCTAGGAAGAAAGCGCGTACGCTTGTCAAATGGCAAATCTTATTCATGGGGAGACCGGCAACATTGTCTTTCTAAAGTTGATATATTCCCGCCCAATTCTTATCAACAATGAAGAAATCTGGGTATTTTTAATAGCCATTTGTGAGTTATAACTTAATTATAAAACATCAAATGTCTTCATAGTTCCGATTTTTTTGTTAGGCGGAAAGTAACACAATTTATGCAAGCGAGATTCTTCATTAAATAAGCACTTTCACACTTACCTTAGGGAAACTTCTGTAAAAGTCCATTAGTGTAGTTTTGATTCAATCTGCTTGCACATAATAGTTATCAACCTGTGCTCTGTAGGTATACTTTGTAGATAGCGACCGACAATACGTTTTATCGACTTCTGGAAAAATTCATCATGACCGGGAAAAGCTGTAGCTTCCCATACAAGGTCGCGGTGTTTAATTTAAAGCAAATAATAATTTATCTATCAATAAGTCAACTGAAGTATGAGACATCTTAATTATGAATTACCCCATCAGATATAGCAATCAGTTCTTCCACAAAATAAGTGGCCCTCCCTACCAAGTGCTGAACAGGAATAACTGCCTAGCATGTTTGTTTGCTCTGGAAATTCAACACGTGTGTTATTATATGTGATGTTGCGACGTAAATAAATAGCGGTATAGGTCCTTTCGCTGTCTTAGGCCCTGGATCACTTCCGGTTTTGCTCACTGGCGTAGTGCGCTAAATCTAGCGAGCAAGAAAAACATTGACAGCTATATCGAGCAGGAGGAGTCTGTTAACATCTAAGCCCGCAGCTTTCGAACACTTTTACTCTGTACATAACGACAATTTTACATGTCAAGGTTGCCGTAGTATATACGAGAAATTTTGTGTATTCATTCTAAGGCGTATAACGTATGTCTTTTAACTCAAAACTTAAGAATAGACTTTTCGCACAGTGGAGCAACTAAAAAAAATGGCTGTGGCTTAGGTAAGGTTAAGCCCAGGATGCGAAGCATACTAGCCTTTATTTTAGTTGTTGAACCACTGTTTAGCCTGGTGAACTGCTGTTGCTTGGCTATATTTGGTTCGGCTAGACGAAGAAACAACTCATGCGTTACTCTGCTTCGCCTTGGACGCCCCGCATTGGACGCGGTGAGCGTCGAGCAACGCAGCGTTCGGCGCGGCAACGAAATGTGCGCCTGAGCAAGCGACGCACGCCTGAGCCTTTGAAACAGCTCGTTTCTAAGGCAACACCGCGTTCACTAGAGGCGCTTTTGTACCGCTTTGAAGCATCGTACTCGTGGCTCAGTGGTAGCGTTTCCGTCTCACACTCCGGAGACCCTGGTTCGATTCCCACCCAGCTCATCTTGCAAGAGTTGAGCCAAAGCCACTTCTCCTCTGTCGTGACGTCACGGTGTCACGTGGTATTCAAGGCGACACCGCCGCGCCTGAGGAGCTGGGTTGAGCTCTCGTAATATGCTTCGCATAAAACACGCTTTGTGTTCCAGCGCAGGATACTGGTAAGGCCCGTCACCAGAAATTTCCTGGGGCCGCTCTCTCGCTGCTGTTATCGCGCGAGTGCTTGAATGTTGTCTTATTTAACATCTAATAAATCATAGGTCCCCGATGAACGCAATGAAGGACTTCGTCTGATATAGTAATCATCTCGATGTAGCAACGTTATATAAAAGATATCTTATCGTCCATGTAAATCTTAAATTTGCATTTGGGTAACTATATACAGTATCATTCACAAATAAACTCCGCTTGGGTCCAATAAAATAATCTCTTACTTGTGTCGTAGGCAACGTCAGACTAAGAGCTCACGAAGCTTTTAGCTAGTGCTACATACAACTTGTAAAACAGAATTTCATCGTGTTCAGTTTGGTAATCGGTTGCATTGTGGCTTCCAGCGCAGTAGTTTTCTGCGTTCTTTAATATTATCAAAGTTTTGACAAAAATCGCCGATGTTTGTTTAAGTAACTGTTGGTGAGAGCATCTGGAAGAAGCGGTGCAATATAACTAGATACAGGAGAACTCACTTGCACAAGTGTAGGACTTTGGTCTACAGCTGATTTGAGTTCAACGCCACTAACAGCTCAGACAACTAGTGCACATGATTATGTAGCCATCTGAGGTCTTAGTCGGCTTGAGCTAACCAGCCCAACTCCATACTCTCAGTCTCGACACTTCCGGAGCCGCATATCACAAAGGTATTTAATTTTTATGCATTGTGTGACACATAAGCACACAAGGGCGCTTGCCAGCACGCAATAGTGGAGTATACTACCCAAAAAAAGAGCTAATTACGATGTCCAACCAATATATGAGGCTGCCTAGTGTTGCCCCCCTTTTATGTATCAAACACTGGGATCACGCGCCAAGCTTCGCCTTGAAAGCCTTCAGCCTGCTGAAGGTGCCGTTGCCGCAGGTGTCATCGTAGTCCTCAAATTCTGTATCGAACACAGCCCAGCCCTGACGCACGTGTTGGTAGAGCTTGAAGAAAGCCACAGCCTTGAACACCGGAAAAAGATAGAGACGCACTCATTCACGTGAGCATGAAGTCACATGTCTAATGAAAGATGACACAACGCTCGTCATAAAGAACGCTCAAACTTCAGCCTTCTTCGAGCACATCTGCTCGAACTGTTCTACCAAGACACCGCCACCGCACGTGGCACCTTTCTGGTGCCTCTCTCGTTTGCATCTCTAGTTCATTTACCTATATATAGGAAGATTAACCAGCCTATTCATAAAAAAGTGCTTTAAAATTACGTAAACAAACCAATGAGGAATCCTATGTACGAGACTGATCGAACATTGGAAATGAAAACGTAGGCAGCCAACTCTATAATAGTTTCACGAACCTTTGCTGTCATTGTTTCAGCATCATCATAGACGTATGTCCGGTTGTAGCCATCGGAGTACAGCTTCACTAGGGCCTTGTTTACGACAAGCACGCCGGTTTTTCGGCTGCAAAGCTGCGAAGAAATGTGAACGTGGACGAAGGGAATTTATCAAATGCGCGTACAAAATTTTTTTTGCTGTTGTTGTTATTGGAGCTACCATACCAGGTAGGAAGGTGGACAGATTTTTTTTATTGCACTCAAGAATCATGTTGGTACAGATGGCATAGCATAGCTAGGCAATGCGACGGCCTTAGCTCATATTTTCTACAACCTTATGACAGGGGCGTAGCCAGAGAGGGGGGGGGGGCTGATGGGGCTTCAGCCCCTCCCCCCTCCGAAATTTTTTTTTGTGCTGTCATGCACCGCCCACCAAATAACCAGGGCGCCGGAAATTGTTCTGACTTGTCTAGATCGTCTATTTTTAAGCTCAAAAAGACATTTCGGCGCGAACATTGTGAACTCGGGCTGGATTTTGTGGACAGCCCGTCCGCCGGGAGTCACATACTCAAGGAGCCCCATCCGAGCACAAAACTTCAAGTGCGTTTTGATAACGAGTGGACTCAATGCGGTATCTCGCGAAGGCTGCGGAATCTAAGGAGCGCATGGTCTTCAATTCCGAAACTTCATGACCATAAAGTTCCCATGAAATTTTGATTCGAAAGGTGCATTGACATTTCCAAAGCTGTCCTTTTGATTTTTTTTTATTACGGAACGATGTGGGCGTAATGGTCTTATAAACATTTGGCAACAAAGGTGCATCGACTTCTCTAAAGTCATACATCGGACCATACAACGAGACAAGCCAAATCAACACACTATCAAACAAGTTGACAAAGCACGCAACGAGGTCTGACGAAACGAAGCGTTGCGGTGGTTCATTTGTGCCGTCGTGTCACCGAAAAAAATATCAATTTTTTTTTCACCTGCCCAAAAGCATCCATGTCAATACGTTAAAGCCAGCAAAGCTAACTATTTTCTTATTTGTTTGTTAAGTTTACTTTTATTGCTAGAACACATTCAGCCTCTTCAAATTTCTTGTTCTTTGTACCCGCGGGCTGCCAGAGCCAGCCAGAGCTCATGCGCTTTTCTCGTGTTGCCCACGCCCCCGCGCGGCGCTCTTTGATGCACGTTTGTTTTTTCTCTGGCCGATTGGATTTTGGCTTGGCAGAGTTTTGGACGCTTTCTGTCCAGCAGACGAGAAAAATAAACAATGGCTGCTCGCCGTCAATGGGCACTCGACCGATTGCAACGCCTTCGCTTGAGGGCGTCACATTCACTTCTATCTTCTGCAACCCCTCCGTAAAGTCTTTTGTCTTGCCAGTGTAGGATACCGAGAGGAATGCATATGGTTCTCTGTGAACCAAGCGTCTCACGTTTTCTTCGACATTCCTTAGGCAGCCAAATTATAGGCCCAAGTGGGCATTCGATTCTGGTAAGATGCTTTCCTTTGCGTTCTTTTTTTTTTCATTTCAGTGCCCTCACCCCACAAAAGAAAAGTCATTGTTGCGGCGCAGCGAATTGTCGCATGGTGGAAGTTCGATTTTGTTACTTCTTCTCTTGCGGAAATTAACGGACCACGGGACTATTTATTTGCCGAATACTCTTATCCTGTTATTGCGATAGCAATATATGGACACTGCAGGTGTATTCCTGCCGTCGCCATTGCCCTCATGTTTCGCATAAAGTCCAAGGGCGATAACAACGTCACCGCACGCCCCATTCTGCATGTTCGGGTGAAAGCGTAGAGTGGAGGGGAGATGGGTGAGCCGACAACGGCGGCTGTCTTGTGTGCGCCAGAGAGAAAGCGGGGAGGAAGCGCACCGCCTTTCGTCGAGTGCGATGCCTCGGCGAGAGTGCAGGGAGGGCGCGGGCGGGGGGGGGGGGGGAGGGGCGCATAGGCATGTAACATCTGTGAATCCATGATTGTTCAACGTGTTTATTCCCCTTGTTTGACGCATCTTATACAGTGACTTTTGCTTAGACACGTATATTTATTGGAGGTTTATGCGTCTCTTAAATATCTTGTTGCACGGTTTTGTGTGTACATGCAGAGAACTTTGTTTCGAGTAACACTTTTTTTGCCCTGTGTCAAGCTGTATCTTCGCATTTGTATATTCCATTGGATCTTAGCATTCTTTATGTGTATATTGCAGAAGTCGTGCTTTTAACATGTGCTATCTGTTGCGACTATAATTTTGGTGCATTTACTCACAATACACGACCGGTGACAGCTGCTCTTGCACAATACATTGCAACGAAGGACAGCGTCGGCGAGATTTTTCCCTGGCCGTAGTATGTACAAAAACGTAAACAAGGTTCTTTATTGACAAAATTTCGTTAAAATATTTGTCCTCAACTTGTTCATTTCATAGCACTCGCGTTTTTCATGCCGGCGGCATGCACAGTTTTGTTGGTTTCGAACTGATATAGTTCTAAAGTTCAGGTAATACTTTCTTTACTTATTAAATAGACAAAAACATGCAAGCATTTTTATCAGTTACTTCTGGCACAGTATTGTGGGACATACGAATATATTCTTCTATGAAGAAATACGTATTTTACATGTCTTGACAGGGCGTAGCGTTCAAGAATTCGTTTGCCGCACCTTTGGCAATAGAAACGCAGTCATTAGTCATGTATTTCATCTCTCGACAAATTCTAGAAAGAGCAAGCCGAGCTGGAACGTGAGAACACCCCCCCCCCTCTCCCCCGAACGAAATTTCTGGCTACGTCACGACCTTACGGCCATTCCCGAGATCACGAGGGGCACCTACCTGCGAGAAGTCCTTAATCACCAAAGATCCCGCGCTTAGAACGTTCTTCGCGGAGATCTTGACCTTATGGAACTCTCCCACCATCAGTGTGAACGACGCCATGACACAAGTTCTTGGAGGAATGCTGCCAGCGTTTAGGTCTCTGGCAGTGCGAAGCTAAAAAGAATTAAGTTACAACGTTAAAAATACTATTAAGAAGGTAAGTCATTTGCGTTGTAGCATGATAAAAATGGAGAACATAATTCACGTTTGCCAATAAAAATAAATTGCACTAGCGAATAACATTCAGGTTTCGTAAACCATTTGCAAGCTACCAGGTTAGACTCATGCCCCAGGCGCCAATTAAAGAAAGTCGACTGCATGAAGGTTCGAAAAACTTCATCAACGCTGTTAGAATAACAACAGCGACTGCTCCAGCTTTGCCATTTTTGTTGACGATAGAGAGACAAATCAGAGCCCATGACGTCAGCAAGTTTTTTTTTTTTGGGGGGGGGGGGCACAATTACTATATGTGGAACCCTTGTTTGAAAATGGCAGCTCAAGGGCGAGGTAAAAGACAGACGCTAAAATTTATGACCACGTCATGAGGGCGCGCGGTGGAGCCTAAATGTTCTTCCCTGCCCTTACAACGCTCCTGGCCGTTGTCGAAGAATCTAAAGTAAGATAGGAGGAATTAGCGTAACTTGAGAACCAAACTTTCAACAGGAAAACCATTTACTCTACATCTTGAACATAAAGCCACTCTGCTCAATAAGCTAACATAACTAATAAACCCTACATCTAATAATACCATGTGATCATTTGTGCTCAAGTGGGATTCCAAATGATCATATTCCGCTAATCAATATTGCAATGTGTATTTTTTTCTTACCTGAGCGATTCCGCGTGGCATTAAAGTTATGGAAATTAAAAATTATGGTGATAGCCATAATTGCAGACGCGCGCCAATCATCTTTACGGCAACGACACTGCCTGTGCCTTTCTTGTGGCGCTAATCAGCGAAAAACGTAATAACCTTTTTTTCCCTGTAAAGTTGATTAGCCTTGTGAATACGTTAGCATTAAGTGAGAGAGTATTGTAATTTACCAATAGTACAGTTTAGAAATATTATAATGAAATACTGTCACAAGTATACTTACAAGAGAAGGCGCGCTGACTACGTTGGTTTCCTCCTGACCGTGGTTCCACAATGTTCCTATGAGAGGATATCTACCTGTTTCCCAGTCTGCAATATGAGTGTGGACAATGAAAATTGTCACAGGGAGATGGCTGAAAAAAAAGTACACTTACTATAAAGAAATGTCAGAAAAGACATGACAGCTTTCCTTAAGCTCCACAGAGCGACAACCATTATACTCCTCCACTAGGAATGCTTACTTGGACATCGCTGTCATTGCCGCAGAATGATGCTTGCTGTCGTCAGGGCTGTCGTAAGTGGTGAATCTGACTCCGAGAGCAACGTCCAGCCTCGGCTTCGTCATTGGGGCCTCGGAGATGAACTTTTCTTGCAGCTGCTTCAGCGCCTGCAAAAATTTGCAAGGGCGTAAGGTGAGATCAAGGAGTTCACTGATTGTAGTGATCTTGTACTGAACTTTATGAGCAGTATAAGATAAGCAACTGTCAGATACTTCAATACCATATGACGTTAAATGTTTCACCACATAAGGTGTTTGTGGTCAGGTCACCCACAGACATCCGGTATCAGAAGGCAATGAGAACATACGTAATGGCCTGACATGGCGATTTTTAACCTGCCCACTGCAAGTCAAAGAAGTAGCCATTATTTCCACGTTTGCCCCCTTTCCCAGAATTAATTGGTGTTGTACACTTTCAGTACCCTTCAGCTCACTTCGGCAGCAAATTTCGGGTGAGGTCTCAACGCCCTTCTTGAAACTGACTTTAAATAACCAGTGATGTATACGTAGTTTACGGTAGCAAGCTGTCATGTCAGAAGCTTAGATTGGCGTGACTTTAGGCAGCATGCGATCTTTTTCACCACTTAAATGGCGACAGGGCAATCATTATCGCAGCTTGAGAGATAACGGTTGCTGGTGTCAATCGCACAGCCAACGCCTGCGTCACTGCCATGTTGGGGAAGCACACCCTCCTAAATGCTGTGTTCGTTTGTGCGCGGAACATTTGGGAACACTGAAATCCCGGCACCCAAGGGGGCATGACACGTGGTACTTTTCTGCAGTTTGCGGGCATCAGCAGTAAGCCAAAAGAAAACTACAACTTAATAGATAAAAGTTAGAAACTGTTTAATCGGGCGTTTAGCAAACCACTCTAAAACTTTCTAATTGGAATTTATTGCCTAACTTTGTGGCTTCAGAAGTTGGTTAATTAGCCTTGACTAATTATGCAACAAAGTAGAATACAAAAATAGTGTGGCTTACTACATACAGTAGTCACCAACATGCTTTTTGGTCGCGTTGTCTTAAGAGTGAATCGGCATATTTTTAAACTCAGACTGATGTTAGCTGGGACACTCTGTGTGTTGCTATATATGACCAAGTGGCCACGAAACTCGCAAGTGCTCGCTCAGTGTGGAGACATCGGCGCGTTCACTCTGTGTTAAAAACAGGACGTACGCATCTATATGTAAGAGTACGAATAACGCTTTCCATGTGCTAACGTTAGGCTGAACGCACCGTGCAAGCAAGAACCACCCTCGGTTGTCAGTCTTTTTCACGTGTGAAACAGCTCATAGAAACCAACTGTTTCATACGTTAAAATGAATCCAAACCAACGCACCCATCTCACCACCTTGCTCGGCTCCCTGTGTAAGCACAACAGCCTTCTTTCCCCTTTACAGCTACGTCAGCAAGCCACAGTTTAGAAATCGCAGTAAACTAGGTTTCCCGTCCACTGAACCATATAGTTGCTCCACATGCGCAAAACAGTGTAACATCTGTCACATATGTTGCCATGCTCGCCAACGGTGCAGAAATGTGTCGTCGCGGTACTTTCGTTGTAGACACTGTACTCATTTTTGCAGTACGTACACCCTCTCTGGACATTTGGCAACCTACGCACACTCTGGTCACACGAGCGCACGAGACCGAAGTGAGCCCAAAGGGGCCGCACAGTCGCAGCTCTATCTGGAGGACTGCCTTCAAACCTTGCAGTAAACGCTGCGAGGAAGCTGATGTGCGGAGCCGTTTCGGCGAAGCCCTTTCATCCTCGTTCATTGCGGGACACTGGAATCCGTTAAAGACTTCTTTAGGTGCACCAGAGTTGCCCAGAAAATCATGTGAAAATAAGGTATCGAGCAGTCTGAGGCTCTTAACTGGTGTTAACGGTAATGGGGTAAACAGAATTAGAGATATTAAACTGTGAATTTTTTTACGCCTAGTCGGCACAAAGACGGGTTGTTTTGGAAGCTTATGCTGCATAAAGCGTAATAGTACCTCTGCACATATATCTGTAGTATTTCTGGGAAGAGTGCCTGTAGGCGTCTGCCGATTGACGCCGAAGATGGCAATCGTTCGGCTGTTACGACGTATGCAGTGGAGAGAAGTATAGTTTCATCATTATTAGCTTGGTGGCAGTTTTACAGTTTACTTTATGAGCAGTATAGGTGACACGGAGAGATGAAGAACCAAAACAACACAAGTTCCGCTGCATTCAGTTCGCAGGCAAAACGCAAAATTACTCGGTTTTTCGAAACAGTACTCCGTCTTTGAAACACCAAGGCCTTCCTATGAGGCCACAAAACGGTAATACTACCAAAATAATTTATTAGTGATACCTTCAGCAGTGTTAGCTTTCCATGCATATCTTCAAGGAGCTGCGCCACCGTTCCCGTTGCTTTCAATATGCCGTAGTGGACGACGTTCTTGAAAAACAACTCGCGTAGCTTCTGCCGACCCAGAGGCGTAGTGAGGCTCCCGTAAAGGTCATTGGCTCTTCTGCACAGATAAGTAAAACGAGGGCAAAAAAAGAAAGTTTCAGGAGTAAGGCACACCCAAAGCGACCGTGGTGTAGTAAGACTCCGAGCATAGGTCAGCAAACTCGCTCAGACTCAGATCGACCCGTGAGTCCGAGTGAGCCCTACTGAGTAAAATGCCGGCGAGTCTGAATCCGATTTAATTCCAGCTGAGTAGAACTCAGTTGAGTTTGAGTCCGAGTGAGCCGGCTGATTAGAATTGCAGTGATACTAAGCGCGAATGAGGCTGAACGAGTAGAATTTTGGTGATTCATGAGTCCGAGCAAGACCCTGAGCAAAAAATTTGACTTGCGAGCGAGTCTGAGCCAGTTTATGTTATGTTGCCGGTCAATGACACCAAATATTAGTTCCCGTTACCAGAGCAGGTTACATCTAACATACCCACACAAAAAGAAATAATTTATCTTGACCTAGAAAATAAGATCCATTTATGTTAGGGAACAAAATAAGAAAGCATGCACGAACGTTAACGAGTGCCAATTGTTTTTTGCGAGCTACGTGGTCCTTTCCTGAAGCTTCGCCTTTGATGAGAAATTGTCACAAAAATCTACTGCCAAAGTGAAACATTTGTTTGACGTAAACGGTAGCACGGTGCATTAAAGAACAGAAGCTACAACGAAGTAGCGTAAACATTACGAGTTTCTGCATGTTTTAGCGATTATTCTTCACTGTCCTCCCAAAAACCGAGATGATGAGCTTTTCTCACGAAAATCTATTTTAGAGTGCCACAAAGGTCAGTCCGCTATCCAGGAAGCAGGCATACTCACGTATATCTGTGCGTATACAGGACATTTAGCAAATTAGGTTGAGCGCATATTTGTACGTTAACGTCATTTAGGGTTGTACTAAGGATTCGAACAAGTAGGCCTGCTACCTAGAACTGCTGTATGCGTGTCAGTAACTATAATAATCCTGCACGTGTGTTTCAGTTATCTACGGATATATGACAGAGCGGATTCACCTCTGGGCTCTAGAGAATTCACTGTCAGAACGAATGTTTTTGTAGGGGTTCTGTTGAAGCGGCATCATGTCACCGAACGAGCGAATACACAGCGCACATTTGTTTGTGGCAGGACAGAACATCAAATAAATTGTCATTTAATTTTCCAAAGTAACATGTGGACGGAGGCGCTGCGTACGGTGCACACATAATTGTTACCGATTTTGAGCTCCTGGTCTTCTTTAATGTGCAACTGTATCTAATACAGGAGAGTTTTTGCTTTCCACGTTACCGGAACGCTGCCGCCGCTAACCACCGCTAGGCGAACGGAACTTGTCTCGAGGCAAGAAATGGTTCGGCGCCCCGGATGCGCCACATCTTTCCGAGTGAACATACTAGTCGGTGAAAAGCGCGTGTACCCGTAATCGACTGACAGTCCGTGTCCGCTTCTCGTGGCTGCTGCGGCAGCAGCCTGGAAGGCTTCCCAGCTCTCCTTGTTCTGGACACCGCGCAGTGCTCCGTCCTGCCACACGACATCCGTGTAGAACATCAGGTCGCAGAGTCCGTCCGGCGGCAGCATCTCCTCCGAGGAAGCTCTGCTCCCGGCTGTGCACAGCAGTCGATTGGTGGCGCGTACTTCGCCACCCATGCGGCCCTCCCATCGTGGCTCCTCTGCTGGGTGAGACGAAAAAGTGATGCTAACGTTTAGAGTTGCCGCAACGGCACGTCTTCATTAAATGAATTGGCCCCGTTACGAAACGTCTACGTCTTAAAAATAAAGATCTAAGAAATCCCACGCACTCTGCAAATCGATATAAACGAAGCACTTTTGGTCCAAAAATGGCGCTAATCCTGTCGCTATTTATCGCTTCACTAGCGTAAACGAGCGTTTCCATTGCATGAAAGGGCTCTCTGCCACGAGCGGAGAGTAGCATTAATGATAAAATTATTCACTTAATCTCGAGCCATTTCAATATTCTGCGTAATGCTGGAGCAGACGACTGTCACCTAACGAGCCTATATGCATACAACACTTGCAATATAGACGTCGAATTGTCGCCCTTGGGAGCCTTCATACACACGTGCACGGTCAACTGCAAGACATGCATATGAAAGATCCCTATACTGTCACCTAGTAATTAGCGTGTGTTCTCTAGTCGATACAATTTGTAGAAGCCATATTTACACGCCTTCGCGGGTTTCTACACATTTCATTAGCCAAAGGTAGGGCGGCTACAGCATCAGGCTATTGTGTGTTCAGAAGCGTTACGTATTGGGCGAGTTGGTTGTACATGATTATTTAGAGACTTATGTGCGCACAAAGAAAGGACGTCGAACAAAGAAGAGACACACAATGCGTCCCTGGCGATGTCTTTTCGGACCCTGGTTCGAATTCCGCAATCGGACGCATTAATCAATTGAGCGATAGCTTCTGTATAAGTCACGCTGAGCTAATTTGCCAATATCCCGACCAACCAACCAATGCCAAAGTGCGAGAGGTATAAGTAAAGAAAGCACCTAAAAAGGAAATACGGAAATCCCACATTGCATATGTTAAAGCGAAGCATTTGTCACACAATGCAGATGATTAAATGTTTTAATTTTTCTGTTTGTGCCTACTTCCGCTGTAGGATCTCGTTCAGCGGCCAATTGTAGCATACAGAAGAGTCCCCTTTAAGCGCTTGATTTTAAACAGCACGATTGTCACGTGAACCTAACCAACGCCAAGTATAGCGGAACGCGTAACGCCATCTCGAGCGCGTGTGCGCGCAGGCACGCATGCACACAACGCGCTGAACTGGGCGCATCATCTGCTGTTTACAAGGAGAAAGATGGAAGCAGCCTTTTTTGTCACGTTTTTAACTTTCAAACACCTCCATAGAACAGGTTTTACGGGCGCATCGTGGAGGCTGGGATTGAGGAAATGCGTAACGTCACATCGAGTGCAAAGCACGATACATCAGCTCGGAGACAGACTATAGGAGAAACTCCCATGCTCAACGTGCCACTAAAATAGAAGAAACACCTGCTGAATGTTCCGCATCGGTCGATATCGGCCTATCCCAAAGGCGATGCCCACCATTGGAAGCGCCATGGCACATAGCGTCTCAATGTGCTAATTACTACGAGTGTAAGTTGGAGGAAGATGACGCTCTCAGCTATTAGATGCGGCGCACTCGCCAATCGTCTCGAAGTGCTATAGCTTACGCGAACGAAGTTGCTATTCCCACGTACCATGTATGCAGGGTGCCTACAATGGCGTACAATAACAAAAAAGAAAACGCTATGGCCGGAACCATCGAATATTGTTGTCAAAGTCAATGATAGCTTTCTTGTGTGACCTTCTGCATATCCTGCTGCAGATATTATAATGAAAATGAACCGATCCTGGACACTGTGTAATCTTAAACGGAGACAACGTGAGTCGGTCACGTGGCGGATAGTCTGCGTGACCTGCTGTCTTGCATGGCAGGTAAAACGCGATGCGAAAGAAAAGCAGTTACATGGCGTTTCACCGCGCAGCATGACACAATTTCTGCGACGTGAGAAGAACGTGAACGGTTTACTAAAATAAAATCTCACACATAATATGCCTCTTCACATGTAATTTCATCAAAATGCATCACGGGGACTACAGTAAACGTTTATTTCATCAAGTGCGCTGGATTGTCCGCAATTTCTACATAGCTATTGACGGCGCGATTCAGACTACCCGACTGCACGGAAAACGAAAACCCGGGATCCGGTTATCACAATGCTTCTCATCAAAATTTACAGGCTGTAGACCGTGTGAGCATTCGTACTGCTTTGTACCTGTCGTTCCGTAGAAGCCGTCGTCTGGTCCTGTTTCGAAAGCTTCGCCCTCGACGGTTTGAGTAACGGCGCGGGTGGTCGACGTGGGCGCCTCACGAGGCACTGCTTTGGCCGTGAGCTCGTTTGGGGCAAATGGTGGCTTTGTGTCTGCAAAAACAACAAACCAGAGAATCAAAGAGATGACATGCATTGCAACGCGGTACGCAGTTGCAATGCGATCAGCTTCGGGTACTTTAGTGAGATTTCTCATTTTCTGACCGTTCCCGCTGCATGATTCGTCAGAACAAAGTACTTCGTAAGTGGATGTCGTCGCCTATTGGGCACCGTCACGGCGCTCGTCTCGTTATCAAGCCGATCGGTGTCATGCCTGATAGGAGCGCGAAATCCGGCCAATGAGATAACACACTTGCCTAAGAAGTCTTGTGAATTCAGGTTCAGGTTGTTTTGTAGCCCCGCCACATTCAGCGCTGAAAGAGTGTGTGTTTCTTCGTATTGTCACGTTGTAGTGACGCTGAAGAATGACGCAGTGTCAAAACTATGAGTTACAAGTTTGACACATTATTGGGCGAACTCTTGCATAGCAAAACAAGTAACACATAATGCACAACGCTAGCGAGGAGCAAAGTCGACGATCGTAGAAAATCTGATGTGCTTGTACAGCGCGTCGGCTTTTATACATGACTATGCTCATTCGTTCGTTCGTTCGTTCGTTCGTTCGTTCGTTCGTTCGTTCGTTCGTTCGTTCGTTCGTTCGTTCGTTCGTTACCTTTTTCGGTCGATCGTTCGTTTGTTTTTGTTATGTTCACTCGTTCATTTATTGTTTCGCTTTCTGGCTGATTTCTTGAGGTACTTATTTATAATAGTATTCATTGCAGTGAATTTACAAGGACCAATCTTGGAGAAAATACGCGGGCAGTCGGACATAGACTTCAGTTTTTGGACCGCTGCAATCTAAAAAACTCCGTTCTTAAGCACCTGAGCAGCCCCTTACCACCACATTTGATGCTTTATACGTAGCCCAGGAATTTTTATGTAGTATGGCTAGGTTAGCAGTAGGCGATGTTTCGGACCTACATGAGTCCTTTATTGACGAGTGTGGCGTGAAAATTAAGGCTATCGCAGTGGCCAATAGCGAAATCAATGAAATCAAACATAGCTTTCTTTTTGCAATAGTAGTTTATATATTGCTCTACATTTTACGTACAAGCCTACCATTTACTGCTGGGATACTGACGTCGATCGGTCGCCTTTCTAAACCTCCGACCGCGGTAGTTTTGTTGACAACATTCGGCAAAGGCGACGGCTCTAGGCCATCTCTATCTTGCACCGCGTGTTTGCTGGTGTCCGCTGGCCAGTATGTGTCTGCATGGTTAACAGACAATGACAAAAAGTGGTGGCGTCTGAACCTATGAAGCTTAAGCCTGAAGTGAATTCAATGACATGCACTTGTGGCTGTTCCCATGATTGCTTGCACAGTTGTGCGACCACTGTGCTGCAAATATGTGTCCATGTACGGACGGCAGTTGTCTCATTACCACGCCAACCGATATGGATATCGGAGGGCCACCTGACGAGTAGTCAGTAAGGAACGCTCTTGCCTACGAGCAGTTTTGTGGCTGTCGAGGCAATAATTTTACGCCAAGCATATATATTGTAGCAATGTGTGTGCGCTTAGCGATGGACATAGAAACGCATATATATATGAATCCTAAAGTGCCGTGCCATATGCATTTTTATTGAACATGAGAGAAAAGGGAGATTGCTTCCATGTTAGCTGAGAGGATCTATACAGTTCTCAAGTACACTTCTTTTTTTGGTTGGGTATGATAGCATTTATAGTGGACAAATAATGAAATGCCCATCGCATTTCCAGCTACAGTTTCACTCGATGTTCAGTTCTACGACATTACTTCCATATAAGTGTCAATCGTAGGCTGGAAAGGAGCATAGAATTTACCCGAATTCATAAACGTTACATCCAACGGATATAACGAGTCATATTTTTACAAGGCGACGCTAGACAGACAGACAGACAAGAAACTTTAATTGGTCCTAAGGAACTACCGTGTCGTAGTCGCGGGCCGCACCTGCGCCGGGGGCGGAAGACCGTGATCTTCAGCCCTGTCGCAGGCCCTTTGGACAGCCCGAAGCTGGACTTGAAGGTCGGTGCTCTTGACGGCTTCATCCCAGTCTTCTTGCCGGTTTAAAGGCGAGTGGCGCAAAGCAGAACATTGCCACAGCATGTGGTTCAAGGTCGACCGTTCCTCGCCGCAGTCTGGGCAGCGGGGATCCACACCTGGAGAGTAGTGGCTCAGCCTCGAGCGAGACGGAAAGGAGCCCGTCTGCAGCATTCTCAGCACCGAGGCCTGGGGTCTGCCCAGCTTCGGGTGAGGAGCCGGATACTGTCTGCGTCCCAGCTGGTAATGAGTAGTGATCTCGTGGAAAGTAAGCAGCGGGTCCGTGGTTCGGTCGATCCCCTGCGAAGCCGGGCTCCTCGGACTGGCGCGGTTGATGAGACCTCGCGCCTGGTCGTGGGCCAGCTCATTAGGGTTGATCGAGCCGGGGGAGACGTTCCGGCCCATGTGAGCCGGGAACCAAGTGATGACATGACCGGCCGTGCCTGTCTTACGGGTCCTCAGCACCGCCGCAGCCTCGGCCGAGACAGAGCCGGCGAGAAAGGCCATCGCCGCCGACCTGGAGTCCGTGAAGATATGCGTGCGCCCGGGTTCGCACAGAGCCAGCGCCACTGCGACTTGCTCTGCGACGGACGCCGTCGAACGTTGTATAGACGCCGCATTCAGGATCTTGCCCTGGGGGTCAACCACCGTGGCCACGTACGAGTTTGATCCGGGATACCGCGCCGCGTCGACAAAGGACGAGCGCTCTGGGGTTTGCAGGGCAGTCTTGATGAGTGCTCGGGCTCTGGCTGCGCGCCGGGCCTCGTTGTGTTGTGGATGAACATTCCTCGGGAAGGGGGAGACTCGAAAGGTTTCCCTTTCACTCTGGCAAAGCGGGACGGCGCACGACTCCTCGGCCATGGCTGCCAGACCCGCCATCTCGAGTATTCGGCGGCCGGCCTTGGTGGTAGAGAGGCGAACGATCTGTGCCGTTTTCTGCGCTTCGACGACTTCGCTCAGGGTGTTGTGGACCCCGAGTTGCATCAACTTCTCCGTGCTGGTCGTCATGGGGATGCCGAGGACTCGTTTGATACTCTTCCTCATGAGTGCGTCGATCTTGTTCTCCTCCGAACGTGACCAGTTTAGCGCAGAAGCCACGTAGTTGATATGGCTCATAAGGAAGGCGTGGTAGATCCTTATGAGGTTGGCTTCGCTGATGCCCCCCCTCCTGCTCGTCACTCGCGAAACAAGTCGAAGCATGTTCTCCGTCTTCGCACTCAGGCGCGCGATCGTTTGCGCGTTGTTGCCCTTTGCATTGAGGACCAGTCCGAGCACTCTGAGAGAATCCACCCTCTGGATGCGCTGACCCGTCTTCGTTCTGAGTTCGATCGGTACTTGGTCCAGCGTCGTGTCGAACTTGCGGCCTTTTCTGTCGGGTCGATAGAGCAAGAGTTCCGACTTAGTCGGCGAGAGGACGAGTCCCGTGCCCTCGAGGAATTCTTCCGTGACTTGCAAGGCCTCTTGCAGGGCCCGCTCCACCGCTGCGTCCGACCCACCGCCGCACCAGATGGTGATGTCGTCCGCGTAGATAGCGTGATTGAGATTGACGGCCCCGATGCGGTCGAGTCGGACTGATAGGTCTCTCATGGAGATGTTGAAAAGCAGTGGAGATAACACCGCACCCTGCGGCGTGCCGCAGGCTCCCAGCGCGTATCCGTCCGACTTGACCTGGCCCAATTTGATCGTGGCCTTGCGATCCCTTAGGAAAGAGCTCACGAACGCGTGAAAGCGTTCGCCGAGGTTCAATCTCGTCACAGAGTCGAGGACGTGCTTGTGCTTGACCGTGTCGAAGGCCTTGGCGATGTCCAGCGCCAAGATGCCTCGGACGTCTCTCGTGACCACGTCGACTATCTGCCTCTTGATCAGCAGCATGACTTCTTGAGTGGACAGGGAGGGTCTGAAGCCGACCATATTCGGCGGGAGGAGGTGTCGTTCCTCGACATGCCTCGATATTCTGTTGTGGATGACATGCTCCGCCACCTTGCCCACGCAAGACGTGAGCGAAATGGGTCGCAGGCTGTCCATGGCTGGTGTCTTGCCCGGCTTCGGAATTAGGATCACCGAGGCTTCCTTCCAGGCATCCGGTACGATGCCGGCCTCCCAGACATTGTTTATTTCTTTGGTGAGCAGTTCGATCGAGCCTTCGTCTAAATTTCGAAGGAGTCTGTTCGAGATTCCATCCGGCCCGGGCGCCGATCTTCCGTTGAGGCCTTGAAGGGCCGCTCTGACTTCCGAGACGGAGAAGGGGGCGTCGAGCTCCTCGTCCGCCTTGCCGCCATAGGCCGGGTAATCTTCTGGCCCGGACTGCCCGATGGGGAGGTAGCGACGCGCGACTTCGTCCATCACTTCGGTCATAGATGCGCCTTCGCTGTTAAGCTTGTGGACCAGCCTATCGATAGCCAGAGTGTGGTTTCTCTTAGACTGGGTGTCGTCCAATAACTGCTTGAGGAGGTTCCACTTGCCTCCCGCACGCATCTGGCCGTCGACGGACGCGCACACTTCGTTCCATTGCTGCTGGCCGAGCTCCTTGCAGTGCGATTCGATCTCGCGGTTGAGGGTCGCAATCCTCCTCCGGAGGTTGCGATTCAGCTTCTGCGTCTTCCATCTGGCCGTGAGGGAATTCTTAGCTTCGAGCAGGTGCGCCAATCGAGCGTCCATGCGATCGAGCTTGAGGTCTGTTTCAACGGTCCTGGTGACCGCAGCTACATCCTTCTTGAGCTGCGCCACTAGGTCCGCAAACGACTCGTATTTCTCGTGGTCGTCCTTCCGTCTCTTTCGGAAGGCGTCCCAGTCGACTATTTCGAAGGACCTCTGCGGGGCCGCGCTGACCGGTAGGGAGATTTCCACGATGTAGTGGTCACTTCCCAGGTTCTCTTGTAAGTTGTGCCACTCTGCTCCCGGCGCGTTCTTGACGAAGGCCAGATCTGGGGTGGTGTCTCTCGAGACCGAATTTCCCATGCGTGTGGGGTAATGGGGGTCGGTTATCAGTTCTAGGGAGCTGTCAGTCGCTGCCTGCAGGAGTCTGCAGCCTTTGGGAATGCTTCTCACGTAGCCCCAGGCTTCGTGCGGCGCGTTGAAATCTCCAGCCAGAACAAGCGGCGTCTCCCTCGCCTTGGACGATGCCTTGGTTGTTAGGCTGTAGAAGGTCTGCCGGTTGTCCCTAGGCGAGCAGTACACATTGATAACGTAGACGCTGTTCTTGAGCCAACTGTTTGGTATGATCTCGACGAGCAACGCTTCCAGCTTGGTGTTGCCAAGACGGAGATCGTGCTCCTGGAAGGCGCACTTATTTGCAATAAGTATCGCGATGCCGAGCCCGTTCTCCGCCAACGACGAGACAGCTCGGTACCCCTGGAGGGAAATCGTTTCCATTCCCGTTTCCTGTAGCAAAATGACGTGGGGCCTCTCTTGCGGCTCCCGGGCCTTGATGAACTGCACCAGTTGAGGCCTGCGCCTCCGAAAGCTGGCGCAGTTCCACTGCCACACGATGAGCTTACTATCCGGTCTGGCCATGGTTGGGCATGTTGGACCGGAGCTGGGCTGAGATGCCATTTTGCTCGTCAGCCCACGACTGCTGGTTGTCTTGTAGCATTTCACTGGACACCGCCTCCGGCCTGGCGGCGTCGCCGTAGTGTACGTCACATCGCTTGGCAAGCTCGTTCTCAAGCAGTTGCACTCGGAGTAGAAGGGCCTGGTTACTCTGTACCAGCTCGGCAAAGGATTTTTGCATGCGGTCCAAAGACCTCTGCATGGCAGCCTCCGCCGTGCTCACGTCCTCAACAGTACCCTGGGAGGAGGTGGCTCTGCGCTTGACCGCTCTTGCTGTGGCCCCTTCTTCCGTAGACATTTGCCTTGGCGCAGCCGCTTGAACGGCGCTGGCGTTTCGGAAGGCCTCAAAGTCGGCCTTCATTCTCCGGATTTCCTCCTTGAGGCTGGCGTTTTCGTTCATCAACTGCGCGATCCTGGGATCATGCGCCCGCTCGCTCTCCTGTGCGGCGGCGTGTTGCGTCCGGCCCGTCTGCTTCGTCTGTTTCACTTTGTCGGCCCAGGTGGGACCTCCTGCGATGCGCACGTTGGACTTGGAGCGGCCCCTAGATTGAGAGCGCCCTCGTTGCACGGAGCGCCCACGTGAGCGGGAGCGCGTTCTAGAACGGGAAAGACTGCGCGAGCGGGAGCGTCCTCTCGAAGAGCTCCTCTTCCGTAGCGCTGACGTCAGTGCCTGGCTCATCTCGCGTGCCGCGTTGCCGGCCTTCTTGGCGTCGCCTGTTTTCTTCCGCCGGCGCCTCCGGCGTCTCTGCCTGACGACATACGGCGTTTGGAAGCGTTGCGCGCACTTACGATCAGCCGTTGGGTGAGGGCCGCCGCATATGCCGCATTTCGCCTCACACTGGTGGCCTTCAGTGGGGGATGTGGCTCCGCATCCCCTGCACTTCTTCACACTCGGGGTCGGACATACATCGGCCCTGTGGCTCAGTTCCCCACAACCGTAGCACACATCAACTTGCCTTCTGTATAGAGAGCAGGGCAGCATGCCTGCTCCACACATGACAAAGTTCGGCACCCTCAGTCCGTCGAATAGGACGATAACCGTAGTGGTGGTCTTGATGCGACGCACCTCCAACGCGGTGGGGTTCCGCCGGTGTACGATCATTGCGCGGAGCTGAGCGTCGTTGAACTCGACGTCGACGCCTCTCACAACACCCTTGCATGTATTGTCCGAGGCGGCCATGTACGCGGCCACTTCAAAGACCCCTTCGCGCAGGTGGATCTGTTGAACCATCGCGTAAGCACGCGCGTTCCTTTCTTCTGGTGTTGAGACGACGTAGATGTTTTGCACGCTATTTGGGCAGACGATGTCTTCGCCAACCTCGTCGGGTGAAAGCGCCGCCGCCATAGCCAGCGCCTGTGCCACTCTAATAGTGCTTATCTTTTTCACGTCGAGGCCACCCCTTGGCCTAACGATGACTCGAATATGGTCCCGTGGCAGTCTCGGGAGCCTTGAGGCTGCGGCTAGCTTCTTCAGCGCGTTCCGCGGGGCTGCCGTGCGGCGGCCGCCCCTGCCGCCTCCCTGCTTTACCGGGCTCGGCGTCGACTTGGAAGTGTCTTGCCTTGCCTTCTTAGTCTTGCCCGTTGCCGTGGTCCAGCCGGGGCACCTTGCTTCTTCGGGGGTGATTGCCACCCCCTCCACCATCTCGACTTCGGGCATGATGCCCCACCACCCCGGAGTTAGGCCAAGGCCTAGCCCGTACTCCTCACCGGCGTTGACCCGTTAGGGTTAGCTCCGCCCGGCGTGGCGAAAAGTTCAAGGTCGTATAAACGTTCCAGAAAAGCACCTACCGATATAAATCCGGTATCGGCTTGATCCCCGCAACAAACTGCGTCGAATGATGCACAGTGTTCAAGCGTTTTCGCGTACTGCACCACCGAAAACATTTGAGGAAACGGGAGCCGATGTTTGCGCGTCCGCACTTCTCGGCGCCCCCTGGCGATCAAGGCGACGCTAAATAAAATTTTGTATTTTCTACGGACGCAACCTCATACGGCTAATGCACGAGTAATTAAATGCCATATATATATATATATATATATATATATATATATATATATATATATATATATATATATATATATGCAAATGGGAAAGGCTCATAAAATATCTGAAACCGTGTTGTGACACCTGGCTATCTTTAGCGTATACGTTTAACCTCACCATTCACCGTGACGCTTATGGAGACGTCCCTGGCTGTTCCGGCATACGTCTCATCCGAAAAAGTCCTGTTGGTGTCACTGGTGCCATAAGATAACGATGAAGCGCTGACGAATACTTCGTTGTTATAACCTGCAGCCGCAGAATGGAGCGAAAGCGATACATTTATTAGCAGCGATGAAGCTAAGTGGTCGGCCTGAACTGCTGTTTTTTACCCTACTACTCGACATTTTGGTAAGGAGGAACGGGAACCAAGGGAAAAGGAAAAGTTGAAGAATATGATCAGGAAATAAAATTAGGTGTGCATGAATAAAGAATAACAGAAGATCGAAACACCTATTGCTGCCGCATTTTAAGTTTTCTTTTAAAAAAAAGAACAAATAACACATTTTGACAAGTACCACGCTACCATGATTAGTGCCATACTTCACAGGATACAGAGATCTAGTGCGCTTAGTTAATATTTGGCGCGGAAATGGCCACCTCTAATATTCCAGTCTCCCGCGTAGCACATTTAAACTAACTTGAATACAACAGGGTAGGCGACGGCATCGCATGGCATACATCTCGGATTGCTCAGGTATATAAGTTCACCCGTAGTCAAATCCTATACTTCACATACCGGATGTTGCAGCGAACACGTTCAAAAAAACATTTTTTGATTGCTTGTGGTACATAACACAATTATAGTCCGTGAGCTGGTCTACTCGAACATGTGGACATACTTTCTCAAAAAACAAATGACTAATCGACTAATTAACAAACATTCACTAAATAAGTGTATCAGTAATTAATTTATGTCACATATTGCAATTTAGGAAAAATAGCCGTGTGGAATTATCGACTTCCTACGAAGTCTCAGGATGACACCAGTTTCGAGATACCAATTCCCGAACTTTGCGGAGAAATGCATTGGCGTTCCAGTTACTTTCGCGCTTCAATGCATAAAACGACGTTCTAAGAAAGTACATGGAAGGACAGCCTATTTTTACCGCAAGCTTGACGGTGCATGTCTTGTAAATGGTGTCATCCACACAATTCGTTTCATGTGGCATGCCTTGCAGTCTCCCCAGCTAGAAATTGTAAATTACAATATCTGATATGGAGTAATTACTTAAAAACCTAATTAGTGAACCTTTGTTAATAATTCGATAATTCATTTCAGTTTGTTTGCGCACGTAATGTCCACATCTTCGAGTAAACCAGCTCATGGGCTAGAATTGTGCTATCTGCCACAGGGAACGTTTAAACAAATTTCAAAGTGTTCGCCGAAACACCCTCTGTATTGGGCACCAAGAATCGTGCTCGGGGGCTTCAGCTTCAGAATTTGGAAAATTAAACGTCGCCGGGTATAGAGTTGTCGAATTTTCTTGTGCCTTTCCCTTACGCAAGCATTGTACTGACAATAAATTGGCAGGAAGGAGTGTAACTTAACGGGAACATGTTCATGGTTACATGTCTAAAAAAGGACGCCGATAATATACTTGAGATTGGGCTTCATCACTCCTAGTTAAAGAAACACGAAATCCATTGGCACGACAGAAGTGGCTGGAGGGATAAAGAAAACCTGTAGAGCAACCTTGAAAAGCGAAAAAAAAAAGCGTAATTAAGGCACATTACCATGTCTGTGGGCTGTGCAGCATTTTCTACCATTTGGTAAAACTATTTATTTTTTACATAAAAGCAATACTTAACTGCGCATATCTGGGTGCTGTGGTTTCTTTCTTTTCTTTCTCTTCTTCTAAATCCAAATTCCTGCCACTGTATCAGGTCGTCACTAGAAAATTGTATCTGTTCATACCGGTTTGTGTGTTATTGTCGGTGTCGACCAAGGCAGGCTGTGAATGCCCTTTGCTGGTGGCCTTCTCATCAGCTTTAGAAGATATTCCAGTCACATCTTCATGCGAAATCTTCTTGGTGCGCTCTGCTACGCCACTTGCAGTACCAGTATCTGTGAATGAAAAGACATCAACGAAGGCTGCAGAGCAGGCTATTAACACGCACTCGTCTCAACAGAGGTTCCCACTTGGAGAAGGCCTAACGATGTTTTGTCTGACAGACGGACGGACAGATAGGTAGTGGAAGCGCTGTGACATCAGTAATTGTATGCCTGATCGCATAGAGCCCATGGAGCAATTAGGAATCTTCAAATGAATTCAGTTTAACTTTCCTTCTAATAATATGTACTCAAAATTATAAAAGGCACGAGCGAGTGCGATAATGATGCTTGCCGCGGGGATCAATACGATTGTGCCGGTGCACAAAAGTGCATCCATTTCAGTGCCGTAAAACTGGCCTAAATAAGATTAGGGAGCTTGAATTTTGAATTTCGGTTCATTATGCCCAGCCAGAGATGAGATAAATTTATATGTCTCTGGGATAGCACGAAAGTCAAACAGAAAGTCGCAATACAAGAAACCTTAATGTTCAGAAAAAACAATGAAACACTAGTAAATGGGAATGCTAGGATGTAGGGTAGTTTAAGGCGAACACCTTCATAAATAGTCGAGCGTACTATGAATATTTAATCTGGTCGCACCAGTCGCATCCCTATCTGTTGTGCTGTTGGTGACAGCCTCCTCCTTTTTTAGTAGATCTCCACCACTGGTTGTCTGTCGTGGGAGTTCGGGACGCTTCGGTATTGTCACCTTCGCAGCCATGGATTCCGTTGCGCGACTGAGCTGGCGCGTTTCCCGAAAGGCGCCTAAAAAGATAAGACGTAGCGATATAAATTTAGATATAAATAATACACAGTAAAATTCAAAACTTTGTATGCGATGAGTTTGTACCATGATGTGGCATAGCTAAACTCCATGGTCAGCCTAGGAAAAAGAGCCGCAACGGCAAGCTCCTCTACCCGCATGTCAAGTAGACCAGTATAGCCTTTATTATACGATGTGTATGGATTTTAAAGGTTGGTTTGGATGTCTGGCGATTTTACCTGTTATTCTTACATACTCCAGGCACATCTTGCAGGACATATTCAAAGATGCACGGATGCATGTTCGTAAAAAAGAAAGATTGCAGACTTCAGCGAGTACTTCGGCTCCGAGTTCATTTACTGCGAAAGCAGTGTTATCACAATGCAAACATCACCATTTTATTTTCGCTTGCCTGCTCCTTCCTAAAATAGTCGCGTTGAACCACTATGGAAAACGGGACAAGAACTCAGTGGTTATACGGTGGTTTGTCACTGGGGAGGGGTGCTGTGGTTACGCTGCATCATTCTTATATATAGATCTCCGTAAACCCACCGCTAAACAGCGGCAAACATGAAGTTTCGCATAACATGTGGCGTCACAGGCCTACCTTTGGTGGCATTCTTCACGTCCGGGTTGCTGCCGTGACGTTTCCCGACTCCCGTGCCGCTCGCGTCGCGTCGCTCGTGTCTGCCCGAGCTGACCTTCTCGCCACCGTCAGTGCGGGTGACCCGAGAGCGCCGAACGGAGTCGCGAGTTCTGTGCACCGCAGTGGTTCGTATGCCGGGACTCGTCCGCAGCTCAGTTGGGATTTTGGTGGTGGAGCTCGCTGCACGGTTTTTTAAGGCAGAGCTTTCTTTGTGAACTCTCCCAGACTTTTCTGAGCATGGCTTCTGTGTGCTGCTGATGGCTTTAGAACGAAAAGTTGAATAACGCGGCCCGATGGTGGGGTGAACACCGGTTCCCCCCCAGAACAGCAGCAGCCCATTACACCACAATTTGTTTTCTTTCTTCGCTGTTTACGCCAAAATCGCAGGTACACTGAGACGCGGCCAGCGCCAACCACTGGAGCTAACCAGCTCTTCGAGATGATCACCGCTGGTGTCACATCGCTTAGCGCGGGTGCCGCGAGAGTGCATGCGTGCGTTCGCCACTTCCCTTTACGCCGAAGCAGTAGCAATGAAATGGGAAAATATGTAGGCTTTGATTAACCATTTCACGAAAGCTTCGCTTCTAATAGCTTACAAGATGCGAGATGAAAATGTTTTCTTTTCCTTTCTTATTTACGAAAGCTTTCGGCAGCAGCGGTTGCGGTCGCGAGCAAGTTGCTAATCTACTTTTACCACAGGACAGCATATGCGGAACAATTGACGAGCTGAAGCAAGGAAAGGCTACCGCCTCTGCACATGCGGTGCCCAGCTGACCACTTCGTCACGACAGTGACTGGTCTGCTGCGTCTGCCCTCTACCGGTCGAGTTCCAGCATATAAACAAGCATTGTTGGCACTGTCTCTCACTTTTGGCAGCAGCGGTTGCGGTTGCCAGTAAGTTGCTAATCTACTTTTGCCACAGGTTGGTCTTTTTTTTTCCTTTGCTTTCCAACCATATTTTCCGCTGTGTATACCGCTGCCACTGCTGCCAAATTGCGTGCTGTTTACACAATGCCAACCAATGCTGAGTTGGCAAAAGAAATGGACGCTGTACGCGCTGAGGCTGCTGGGATGCGTGACAGCCTTAACATGTTCGATGAACTTTTCGAGACGGTTAAGAAGCAGAATTACAATCTTGCTGTTGAAAACAGGGCTCTGAAAGATGAACATGGCCACCTGGCACGCAGTGTTTCTGAACTGGAACAGTACTCCCGACTAAATAAAGTAGAAATAGAAGGTGTCTCTGCAACTAAAAGTGAAAGCTGTCTTGCGGTTGTTCAGTCTATGGGTGATGCTATAGGATACAAAATCGCTCCTGAGGATGTCGATACTGCACATCCTGTACCATCCAAAAAAGAAACAAATATTATTGCACACTTTTGTTCCCGAGGAAAAAAAAAAGCTGAGTTCGTGAAAAAGGTTCGCAAGGCTCGCTTGACCACTGCGACCCCTGGGTTTACACAAAAGGATCAGAATCTCTTATATGTAAATGAACATCTCACGCAAGAAAGAAACTGATTGTTCGCACTAGCTCTCGAACTGAAAAAAGCAAGAGGCTGGAAACACCTCTGGGTAGACCACTGCATAATCAAGGCGCGAAAGACAGATGACAGCCGTGTCTTCCGTATCTCTAGTGCGGGTGATCTTGCTGTTTTCACCTAGCTTACTAGTGTTTGCGGCTGCGTATCTTAAACCTGCGCAAGAATGTTTTCTTGTCAAGATCTTAAAAAAATATTTCAGTGATGAAACTCCCAAGTTATCGCTGATACATTTTAACATTCGTAGTCTACGAAAAAAACTATCACAGCCTCATAGCATTTCTGTCTATAATTAATCACAACTTCTCTTTCATCTGCCTATCGGAGACATGGTTGTCACTGGACGATAGAAATCTATATGCGCTACCAGAGTACAATGCAGAATACTGTTATCTTGCTACGCCACGTGGCGCTGGATCTGCCATATCTATAAATCGTCATTGCCATATAAACGCCGCAATGATCTTGCCTTTTGTAATTTGCTCTGCGAGTCTATATCGTTAGAATTTGATCAGAGTGCTTTTTTTTTCATTTTATTGCCGGAGCACAGTGTTAGCGTGCATTTATCGTTCACCATCACCGTCATACTCTGAGTTTTGTCTACAGTTTGAAAGGTTGTTGCGCACTGTTCCGAACGAAAACAAAAATTTTATCTGCGGAGACATCAACATAAACATTATCGACCCCAATATTCCATGATGTTCTGATTATCTCGGGTGTTTTGTTAGCTATGGCCTTGCTTCTTTAATTACTCCTCCAACTAGATGTGATATAACAGGATCTAATACGTTGATTGATCACATATTAACCAACTTTACTACAGATTATACAGCAGCAGTCATTGAGCACGGCATAACCGCCACTATCCTATATTTCTGACTTTAGATAGAGAAAAATGCAAATCGGCTGAAAAGAAAGAGAAAGTACACTTTGACTCTCAAAAATTTATCTCTATGATACAGCCAAATGACTGAACCACCGTACTCTGTGAATATTGCGCTGAAGAGGCTGATCAGTTGTTCTTGGCTGAAGTTACACGCTGCATTCATGAATGCACTATTACATCTATCCTAACTCGTTTCTTCAGTTCCCCTCGAAAACCTTGGGTCACGAAAGCGCTACTTCGATGTATATTGAAGAAAAATCGGCTCCACAAAAAGGTAATTTGTGAACGATTTAACTGTGAACTTAAATCTCGTTTCAAAAAATATTCTAACACGCTTGCAGTAGCATTTAAATGTGCTAAACGAGATTACTTTCAGAAAAAGATATTGAATAATGGCAATAATACGAGGCGCAACTGGCAGGTCATTAACGAATTCTTAAATAATAAATGCCGTGAGCATTTAACAAAAATAAACATTGAGACACACATACTGCCACCCAGCTGGTATCGCGAGTGCCTTCAGTGAGTATTTTAGTAGTACTTGCGATTCTCAAACAGATCCCCCATTACCGACATTGCCTCATCTTCACTCTTTCTACTTGCGACCTACGAATGCAAAGGAAGCTCTTCGTGTTATATCTTCGCTTAGGTCTACTGGACCTGGCCTAGACTCTTTTCACCCATCTCGTATCAAATTAGTTTCTAATGAACTGTCTCCTATCATAGCAGATATTGTTAACACAATGTTTAAAGCAGGCATATTTCCCAGTTCTCTGAAAGTTGGTAAAATAACACCTGCTTACAAAAAAAAAAGCAATCGCGAACTTCTGAATATCTACAGGCCTATTTGTATTCTTTCATTTTTCAGTAAAATAATTGAACGACAAGTTCATACACGTTTTTCATCCTACCTAGCAAAATGCAATCTACTATCACCTAAACAGTATGGCTTTCGGCAGGGTTGCTCAACTGACCTTGCGCTTCTGACCTTCACCGATAAAGTCAAGAAGGCAATCGACCTTGCTGGTTGGAAGCGTATTTATAGAATTAACAAAAGGTTTTGACACAATTAATCACAAAATTCTAATACATAAACTTGAATCTTGTGGCATAACTGGCCCGCCACTTCAGTTTATTTCTAGCTACCTAACCAATCGCACCCCAATTGTGGAGATTGACGGCAAACCCTCAATTCTTCTAAGAACATATATCAAGGCGTTCCTCAGGGCTCGATCCTTGGTCCACTGCTGTTTCTACTATATTTATGACCTACCTAATGTTCTGACCATTACCGAGTGCATATTTCATGCAGACGACACGACTATTTTTACTTGCGCTAATAATGTCGACGAGCTACAGCAAAACGTTAACGTTGATCTGCATAACATAACTTCCTGCTGTCGAAAGAACATGTTGCGCGTCAATCCGCTAAAAACGGTTTTTATGGTTTTTCATTCCTTCCCGACACTAATTTCGAAATCTATATCCGTGTGTCTTGACAACAACTTAATACCAATATCTGATAGCACAAAGTTTCTTGGCGTAGTTTTAGACAAGCATCTGAAATTCAATCGCCATGCGCAGTCACTTGTCCGTTTGGAATATTTCTTTTGGAGTACACGCCATAATCAAAACCCACTCATATTTTCAGCCGCACATTATCCATTCATAGCCATTTATTTTACTGCGTAGCAGCCTGGGGTAACACATACCTCGCTCACCTCAGCCAACTTCAACGCCTGCAGAATCAGGCGCTTCGTCTCATGACATTCAGCCGTTTGCTATGCAATGCAACGCCACTTTATTGCCGTTTAAACATTCATCCTCTTCACCAGCTCTTTCAGTTCAAGTTAACAATCGTGCTCTATAAGTTATTTCGTAATATTGCACATATAGATGGCTTTCTCATTGAAACGTTTGTAAATACTAACACGAGTAGGTTCTCTGAACTCGATAATCGTCTTTTAACTAAAGTGCGCACAAACTGTGGTAAGTTCACTACCACATTTGCGGGAATAGTACTGTGGAATTCTATTCCACATACAAATAAATCATCCCCCACAGAGCATATATTCAAGAGCCAAGTTAAGAAATATTTTATGCAGCAACTCTCTTCATCCTAACAACTGACTTTTGTGATTGTAATAATAATTTACTTAGCTATTATACTATATGTTATATTACTCCTATTTTTATTGTATTGTAAATTTGCATTGCTTGTTCACTACAGAAGTTTTCTTCGCAGGTTCTGTCTTACTAAACAGCTTTATATTTTCTTGTTTTTTCGCACAGTTCTTTATTTTTATCAAATATTCTGTAATGTCACCGTAACCGGAACGGAAGATTTTTTAGCTAAAATGTGAGTACTAAAAATATAGCAAGATATTTAGGAATCAGGCTTCCTTGATAATATAATAAAAAAACTCAAGAAACAAAACTACAAAAAAATATTTCTGGAAAAGTGCATTCAGTTCATGTTGCCACCGCAACCGGTGACCTCAGAGTACTGGCTCATTAGTGCCGGTTGAAATAAGTTGTCACGAGCGAGAGCAGCCTAAGGAAACATGAGCGCAAGAAATACCACTGTCACACGGCACGTGTAACGTCATTCGCAGCGAATGAGATTATGTCTTAAGAGGAAGCTTTAGCTCGGGTGCTCCTATCTAAATACATGTAAAAGGAGAATTCATTTTTCTTGGCAACTACTGCACCGAATTTGAGGAGGTTTGCTGCACTTAAAAGAAAAACTTGAAATCTAGTGACTGTTGGTATCGAATTTATTTATATGCTCAATTCTTTTATTAAAAAAATGGCAGAAATCGAAAATTTTCTGACAACGAAACTATCAAGTTTACAACTGCGTAACTTAGCAAGAAAAAACGATGTCACAATTCCGTGAATTGCATTTGATAGTACATCTAAAGCGGACAGAACTGATATGTTGCGCATGAATCTCAAAATATTCAGTAATAAGGAAATACACCTTTTGCAGAACCCTTGTACACAACGTAACCAATTCATGTAAGATATAAAATTACAAACCGAATTTGTCCGCTTTCAATGGTATAATAGGTGCCAATATATTTTAATTTAACATAACTGAGAGATCTGTACTTCATGCAAAGCTATTAATTTGTAAACTTCGTGCTTCTACTTTTTTCTAACTTTCAGCTTTTTGAAAATCTCGTTAACAAACTTCAGGCCGTAAATCAAAATTACACTTCCAACAGTCACTAGAATATAACTTTCTCTCTTAAATGCAACAAATTTCATTAAAATCGGTCCAGGGGTTATCTCAGAAAAACGTTTTTGCATTTTACATGAACTTTCATAGGCCGCGTCGGAGTTGTGCCCGAGCTAAAGCTTTCCACTTAACGCAATTTTTGTTGCTTCTACACGGGCATGAAGTATTTAATAATTTTATGACGTACAGCACCATAGCTGAAGCAGGTTGTGCAGCTATATTCTTGTTCCCAGTCTCCGACTGGACGCTAGAACCTGTTGTCGGTCATGTTTACAAACGCTCGTCTCCTTTTTCCATTTCTGCACATTTTTTTTCAATGTGGCGCCACACTAAAGCCAATGCACCAACCACGGAAGCCAACTCTGCAGCTTCATCAGCGGTGAACGAGAAGCGAAAAGCGCACTGAACCGACGACAAGACGCGCGCGCTGCTGAAAGCGTAGGAAGACAAACTCGCCGATTTACGCAGGGCGCAGCGCCACCTAAATTTATACATGTCGATTGCCGAATGCCTGCGTGCCGATAACCATCTCCATCAATTGCGAATGCAAACGTAGGCAGAGAACGCAAGACTGCAATGACATTCGTTATGAATGTCATTTAGTGTGAGTGACATTAAATGTGCCATGTAACAGGGGTATAAGCTGTTTGGTAGTGAGCCAATATATTTTAGTTTGGAAACCTTGTAAAATTACCTGAGGCTTGCGTTGTCGTGCGTTTCAGGAAAGCAGTTTTGTCGGTGGTGCTCTTGCCTGGGTTAAAAGCAAGAATGATCCAATAAAATATATAAGCTGACAGCTATGAAGCATTCTGCCTTAGAAAAAATTCTAACTCAAGAACCTAAAACCAAGTTCTTTTTTTATTATTAAGATATGTACGTTCTGCCAGTATGAAAAGTGCTGTACAACATTATATATTTAATAATCACATACAAGACTATACAATCGAACAATGCAAAATATTGTGGTTCGCTGCTTTCTAATATATAGTGCAGCAGTCCCGCTGTAATGTTCCCGGCTTAACGGCAATCTTTTTGAAGGCTTGAACGTTCTATAGTTGACTATAGCAACTCACCTATATTTATGACATCATATATGAGAAGGGCGGACACGGCAATCGCGGCGCAGGAGATAGAAATAAAGGCGCACGCAGCACCTTTCTTTACACTGAAAAAAAAAGAAACATAGGAGAAACATTTTCATCAAACACCGACACGGCAGCGTAGATAGGAGCAGCGGTGCGTGTACCGCGACGTAAATTGCGACCACACGGGTTAGTTGTGTACTTACTTTTCGCTAACTGTAGGGCATAACAGTCCACGCAATTAATGATTTAACATTTTTTGTGTTTATTACAGTATAAAAATTACTCCAAGATAACTGTTCTTTTTTGTTTAGCATTATTCATTTTGAAAGAGAAAACGTGTTCACAGACATCCCCATACAACGAAAGAGACGGGATAACAGGTTGTAACGAAACGGGAAATCGCATCCACCCTTAAGCAGCAACAGGTTATAAGGGCTCCATCCCCGGGCCCCTACGAATATTTCTCCACCGGTGGAGTTGTCTTTCTGAAAAACCCGTCAGACTTTGCTTCGTAGCCGCATGCTACTTTCAGGTGAATGATTATTTCCAAGTTGCCTAAAGCTTCCTACGCCTTGCCAATCGCCAGAGATCTCAGTAATCACTCGAAAGGTAGTAGTCGTATAGCTTCCAAATCATTAGCTCTCACTTTGTTTTCTAGGCAGGAGAGATGCCGAGGCAAGCAAATACCTCCAAGATGAGCTACATCTCTACTTACAAGCAAATCGCTCCAACATACAAGTCGAAGAATTCATTGGAAAATTAACTGTCCTTTTTAGTTACTCTGTAGAAGCAATGACAACAGAAGTGAAAGGGGACGAAAAGACAGCTTGACGCAGATGGGGGCCACAGCCAGATATTCCACATTACGCATGCGATCCTCTGGAAATTCTGTCCCCGTTTTACTTCCTGTGTATTCGTGTATGAGCACGAGATTAGCACTGGGAGTGTTAGCCAGTGCCGCTCACCACCAAGGCATTGGATGTGGTAAATCCTTTGAACTACAGCCACGACGTGGAAGGCAACTGGAGAATAAACCCTCGTATGCTACGGCATCTTGGTTGCCAAATTCTAAGCCCTTGCCTTGCGATGCGCCAGAAGAATAAGAGGAACTGAGGGACTCAATTTTTTGTAAGACAAAACTACATGAAGACAACACAGATTAACAATTCATTGCCACTTACTGCATTGCGTGCATTCCCTGTATCACTGCATTTAATACATTCATTGCACATTAGATGATGTCGACGGCCGTATCTCTTTTGTGCGCTTGAATGGCGACAGCAAACCCAAAACTAAACGGACACTAAAGGCAAATATTAAGTCAAGCTAAAGTGACATATTAGTGCTCGAGAATCTCTAAGGCATCAATATTATTGCAAGCAGAGCAATAAAAGCTCTGCTCGAGAAATTGAGGTAATTGTAGGACTGGCCCGATGACGAAAGCACTGCTCAGTTAAATTCTGTCACTAGTACTCAACCACTCGTTGCAAAAAAACATCCTTGTACTGTATTATAACACGAATGAATATGCTATTTGTCCAGTTCTATTTCACCTTTAGAAAAAATCTCGTTAACATTACCCTTGACAACAATGCGGACGGTCGAAAGGTTTCGTTTTCGCTTGATTCCGCGCCGCTCACGCTCTCGCGTTTCAGTGTCTTTGTCATATAGTGCTGCGCAGGCTTTGCTGACTCGCGAAATTCGCGCAAACTACAAGTACCTCAGAATTGAACTTCCATGTAATGTTGCTGGATGCCCGAACGTTCTACGCCACTTGACCAAAAAGCCGCTGCAGCGGCGAATTCACCTGCCTGTTTTAACACAGCAAGTTCGGTGAGTTGACGACTGAATATATTTCTAGGTGTGGGAAGCGCAACCCGGACAAAGGACAAAAGGAAGTGCACGATACGAGTGATACTGCGCTCGTACGTGACATATGCAACGTCACCAATCCCCCGGTTGAGTACCGGGAGATTCGAATTACAGAAAAGGTATTCGGACCCTTCAGATACAATTTTCTCGTAAACTAAGTCCTTTTTTGGCACGAAACAAGAGTTGCGAGTTTCTGGAATGGTATTTTAACACTCAACGTCAACTTAGTATTTGCCTTCCTAGTCCCTTTAAGAACTGCCTGCGCGATTGCAGTGCGCCCGCCTGCTGGAAACATAAAACAATATGACATGACTTTTTTCTGGCCGAGTTGGTGCTTACTAAATGACACGATATTGTAGCGCAATAATACTGTGCAGGAAATATTAGCGTCTGCCAACCTGTCTGTTCTGTAGTTTTGCGCTGCAAAATCACATCATTCATTATGACACAAAATGGCCCTGCAACAAAGCGAGGCCCATAAGTCGACGAGTATACCGCTGCCGGCTTGGGCGTGAAGTTGCAGGTACAGTCATTAACACTAAAACTAATCGACTGCATGCTACTTCATTCAATTATAAGTGGTTCTCACCCATTTTTCAGAGAGAAGAAATCGCAGAACGATGCGCTCCGGCTCTTCGTCTTCTTCTAGTGAACCGCGCGTGTCTTTCTTTTTTTTTTTTAATGAGGGCGTACGTGGCACTTAAAAGGGTGCCTCTCGTATAGCAGAAAATGTATTAGGGAAATCAGAGAGAGAGAGAAATAAACTTTATTTTAAGACCAGGCTTCTTGAGCCCAAAGGTGGGTGGCCTCCTCAGTCCAGGTAGCCATGGCTCGCTGCCGCCGCCCGAGCCCTGTTCACCAACCGCAGCTGGCTGTCAAGGTCTTGCGTCACCAGCAGAGCCTCCCACTGGTCTTTCGATTCTTCCTCCATATCCGCTTCTTCCTGGTTGCTATCGCTTGGTGGCGATGATGACGGTGGTACTTCGCGGTTATTTCTGCACTCCAGCACCATATGGCGCAAGGTGTTCGGCGTGTCCGGCGGGCAGAACTTGCAGTCTCGCCCGTAGATGCCCGGGTACATGGCGTGCAGCAGTGTTCCGTGCGGGTACGTTCCAGCCTGTAGTCTTCTCCAGGTTACCGCTTGGTCCCTACTCATCGTCTTATGCGCGGGCGGGTAGCGACGCCTCTGCTTCCTGTAGTGCGCCAAGATATCCGAGTACTTCTTGGATATGCGTTCTTCATCCTCTTCACAGTCGTCGGTACGCGTTCTCTGCGCGTCGGAGATGGCTCGGCGTGCATGATCTCGAGCCGCGGCGTGCGCCGCCTGGTTCCCCGTGAGAGACTCGTGCCCCGGTGTCCAGAGGATTTGTGCTGCTTCTATCTTGGTGGTGTTCAAGATCTGAAGCGCTGCCTTTCGAATCCTTCCATTCATATAGCTTCGGCATGCTTCTTGTGAGTCCGTCACCACGGTAACCATGGCCTTCTTGCACGTTGCGATGGCCAGGGCTATGCCCACCTCTTCCGCTGTGCTCGCGTCCTTGGCACGTATGGATGTGGCTGTAAGTTGTTCGCCCTTCTCGTCGACCACGCTGATTGCGAATCGGTCGTTGGTACTGTACGCAGCTGCATCTGTATATCTAACGTTTTCTTCTTTGCTGTTGGTGCGTTCGAGTATGCGCTTGAGCGCCTGTGTTCTCGCCTGTCTCCTTTCCTTGTCGTACTCGGGATGCATGTTTCTGGGAATGGTACTTACGTGTAGCTTGTCTCTGATCTCGTGTGGGATACGCTGAGGTAGGTGCCTTTCATCCTCGACTTGGTAGCCCAGATCTTGCAGCAGGACTCTTCCCGTCCTTGTCAGCTTTAGTCTCTCCAGTTGGTTGACGTTGTGCGCCTCCACGAGCTCTTCCCACGTGTTGTGGACTCCCATTTTGAGTAATTTCGCTGTGGACGTGGAGGGGGACAGACCCAAGGCAATTTTGTATGATTTTCTGATGAGGGCGTTTACTTTGTCTCGTTGACTGTTCTTCATGTCAACGTATGGGGTCCCGTACGTGACGATGCTCGTGAGCAGCGCTTGTATCATTTTCGTGCAGTCTTCTTCCTTGAGTCCGTGGCTTTTGTTCGTCACTCTTTTGATAAGGTGGGTTATTTGTTGCACTGTTCTTTGAATTTTTTCCAACTTTGCTCCCCCGGCCCCGTCCTTTTGAATCAGGAGTCCGAGGATGCGGAGCGTCGTAACCTGCGGAATCATGATGCCTCCCACCTTTACTACCGGGTCTGGTATCTGCTGCGGTTGTCGGCCTCTTGTGCGCTTCCTTAGCACCAAGAGCTCCGATTTTTCAGGTGCGCACGTCAGTCCACATGCTTCCAGGTACTTTTCCGTAGTGTCAACCGCTTCTTGCAGAGCGTCTTGCTGTTGACCTGTCGACCCTCCCGTAGTCCAGATGGTGAGGTCGTCAGCATATATTGCGTGACCAATCCCTTCTATTTGCTTCAGTTGCTTGGGTAGTGTGCTCATCGCCAGATTGAATAGCATCGGCGAAATGACGGAGCCTTGTGGCGTTCCCTTTCGCGGTATGTCGAATTTCTCAGAGCGTAAGTTGCCTATCCCCACTGTGGCTGTACGTTCTTTCAGAAAAGCTTTGATGTAATTATATACTTTTTCACCGCAGTTATATACGTTGAGGTGCTGCAGTATGGCTTCGTGTGACACGTTGTCGAAAGCCCCTTTCACGTCAAGTGCGAGGATGGCTCTTTTGCTGTGCGTGTCCAGCTTGTCGATGACTTTTTCCTTGATTTGCAGCAACACGTCTTGCGCGGACAGGTGAGCTCGAAATCCGAACATAGTGCTTGGGACGTGTTCGTTGTCTTCGAGATAGTCGATCATGCGGTTGTGCACCATGTGCTCGTAGAGTTTTCCAGCACACGAGGTTAGGGATATAGGTCGAAGGTTCTGCACGCTGATGGGCTTGTTGGGTTTAGGTATCATGGTTACCTCGGCATGTTTCCATTCCGGTGGTACTTTACCTTGTTGCCAGCACTCGTTGATGTATTTTAAGAGCGCGTCTACAGAGGGTCCGTCAAGGTTCCGGAGTGTCTTGTTGTTTATTCTGTCGTACCCCGGCGCCGTGTTGCGGGTGAGCTTGCTCAAGGCCCTCTCGATTTCTGCTTCTGTGAAGGGCCGATCCAGTTCCATATTTGGCTTGCCTCGATACTCGTCGAAGTGCGAATCTACAGTTATGTTTCGCTCAGTACCGAGGAACTTCTCCTTCACTCAGAACTCATACACAACCACCCGGGGAAAGAGGAAGACATTATCAGGGAAATCAGAACATCGAAAAAAAAAACAGAGTGAACATTTCTCATTCTTAATTGTGCAGGTATTCAGGAAGACTAAACCACATGGAAGATAATGTTAATGAATTAATATTTAAAAAAAGTAATAGACGATAATAGGATATCTAAGCACTCTTTATGATTTGTGAATGCGAAAGCATTACTGTGAAATTTAACGGCGCGGAGCGGTTTCTCGTGTTTTGCGCTGCAGGTAATGTTTTCAATTTTTGCTGCGGCGTATGTTACCGAGTTTGCAGTTATGGTGCGGGTGAGTTCTTTTTTATTATTATTATTTTGTAGTCTCTACGGTATCATGTTCGCTGTACAATGACATCGTTTGGACGCTATTGCCGAGAAATCAAGTGTATTTATGTATTGTTACTTATTATTTGTTACGTACGCGGATCAGGCGACGACAGACCTAGGATGCAGCAGCGGCCAGCAAGGCCTGCAGCTGCGCTCGGGGGCTAAGCCAACTGGAGGTGAGAGAGAGATGCGGACCGCGCGCATGGCGCCCTCTCCCCTCACCCAACCTCCTGCGCGCTGTCGCGCCAGCAGGTGTTCCGTTTCACCCGCTCTGCTCCGTTGAGGCGCGCTCGTGACGTGGCATCGAAGCCAATGGCAACTTGGGAGCCCTGTCGCTCCTACAGACACCGCCTTTGTCTCTCAATGGGCCATTTGATGCTTTCTCATAAATAATGAAGAACCGCGAACAAACCATCAATTTTACACCTCATATTTAGAACTATGTACAAGAGTTACTCCTGCATACGCTTGATCGTTGTAGTGCAAACTTACCCCTGCAGCAATCGAGCTACCGCGGCGCCGTTCTCGAATCCACTTTATCATTTAAATCTAGGTACTGCAGACCAGTCAGTTAACGGGAGGCAAGGACTTCTATAATAGTTCCATTGCCAAACTTGGCCAATCCAACATATTGAGGGTACGAGCCGCATGCTTGATAGGAAGTAAGAAGAACAGCGCCAGCGCGTTCCGCATGTTGACCACGCAACGAAGAAGCAGACAAAGCGTGCTCGTTCGTTACGTGCTCGTTCGTTGCGTGCGGCTGTGTCGTCCCCGTCTCTTCGCAGAGACCCAAGCGTCCCCATTCGCCATGCAGCCGATCATTCCTTCGATTCCTCGCCAGGAACCCGCCATTCCCCCCACTATACCAAAGCTTCCCCCACCACCACAGCGGGGAGACCCGAGGCCCATGAACGTGGCACCCAACGTACCTGGCCCCGTCTCCGCTGTGGCCACCCCTGCTCGTCTATCCCCCGTCGTAACCACGCCACGACTGCCTCAGCCGCCACCGCCACCACTGCCGCCGCCGCCGCCGCCAATGCCAGCACAGTTCATGCCAAATAGTAAGCGTCCTGTGCGCTTTTCTTTACTTTTTCTTTTCATTTTCATTCAAAAGGCACTATGCCAGAAAGATTTTGCATTACTAACCAAATATAGTGAAACCCCATGATCCCACATTATCAGTCGCACATAATACATAATGCAAGCATGACAATGAGCAAGTAACACATATGGGCAATGATTAAAGTAACCAAATCATACTCAAGCAAGCAATGGAATAGCGTGCTCATAACGCTACATCGAAAATATAAATGGAAAGCAAGGACATCACCATCTATTTACCATATTGTCATATATTAGACGTTCCCGGTGCATGTTATACGTGTAACAGGTTACTTTTAGAAGACCGTCTATAACGTTTTCATGATAATAGAACTTCTTATGACTGGGTCTAGCTAAGGCGACCTAGAGGCTCATATACTGCATAGAAGTGACATTACGCGGCGTAGTTTGTTTATTACTATACTTAATAGCAGCCACATTGCATCCTGACATCGCTATGTACGTATTAAGGGCAATATTCGTGTTTATTAAGTCGATATCATCAATATATCTTACCATTGTGCGTCCATTGCTGTAAATATTACTGCATACTTAATAAATTGAAATTTCATCACACTCGTCACCCGAGTGCTTGTTCTGCGCGCTGTTTACTTCTCTGTGACAAATGACCTACTGCTAGATTTTGCTCAACTGGCCTCTGCTCATCAGTACATTGCTGCCTAGATGAGTCTAAACTAGAACTACACTTCCTGTGCTACAATGGTGAATTAAAAATGTAATTTCATTTGTTAAGGGGACCGTGGCGCTGTCTGTCGCCAGGGAAGCCAACTGCTTTTCGGACTCCGTGTCCTCCGCAATAGGAATTTCACCCTCCTGTGGGAAGATGGAATGCACATTGCAGAAATGTCCACTGCTTCTCTTCTCGCTTCCAAATCACCCTTTTCTTTATCGGGCGTCATCACAGACGTTTCATGGGCAAAAGAAGCAAGTTCTGCTGTGAAAAAAGATATTTGCTTTTCCCGTTGCAGTGGAAACGACCAATACGCAGACGCAACGAACTCAAGGTAAGCAAGCCCTTAGCTTCTAAGTATGCAGGAGCAATCGCATAAATGCATCTCGAAGATATTTAAGCGAAAATTAGTGGCTAGTGCCTGTGAAATGCAGTCATGTCAAGCTGCCTATTCCTTCCCATAGTGAAACCCTTGTGATACTGCCTCTACGGTGGGAGCAGTTCGCGTTGCAGAGAGCATACTGATAATCCCTTATACTCAGCTAGCTGCGATCTCCAGAAAAGTGACACTTTGTGAAGCATGCTTTGCAGTAATCTAAGTGAGAAAAACTTATTCTTCGGTGAAACTTCGGAAAGCAGCAAGCATTACTAGGAGAACGTGACAATTTAGTGGTACATTTTTTAAAGGAATAATTGATCGAGCATACACTGATCACTGATGCACCGTATCATTTGCGCTAAACGTGACTTTTATAACTGTTCCAGGATACTTTTCAGGCATGGACACAATTTGGGGCAGTAAGTTGGTTTTTCCGACACCCTCACAACAATTTGATTACAGCGTTTTTCGCACAATGTTTCGTTTGAATTTGTAGTGGCTTCAACGCTGTACAAAGCAAACAAGCTAACAGCTACGCGTTGAATGTCAATCTAAAGTGCCTCTTTTTAATCTTGAGGAATTGTTTACCACCCGTGCTCTTTATGTAATCTCCCTCTCTCTCTATTTCTGTGTATATATATATATATATATATATATATATATATATATATATATATACATTCGCACGCGAAATGCGAAGGTTGCGGGTTCGGTTCCCACCTGCGGCAAGTTGTTTCTTCATCCCCTTTAATCTCCATTAATTTATCATTTCTCCATTCCACTTATTAAGCACAAGTAATTTCCCCTATGTTGTCCTTGGTGTCAGTGTTTTTTGGCTTCTCATGATATGACTATATATATATATATATATATATATATATATATATATATATATATATATATATATATATATATATATATATATATATATATATATATATATATATATATATATATATATATATATATATATATATATATATATATAAACGAAGGCGCACGCTTACACAAATTCCATATTTAAGTTGGTCCAATACAGTCGTCGACAAGGGGACCTTCTTCTGTATATTCTTGTTACAGACGTTTATTTAAACAGAAAATAAACCTCTTTTCTTCTTTTAACTGGTTCAAAACATTTCTACGGCTAATCTAGTTAAACTGCAGGGAAGTAGGAGCTAGCAGTAAGCTAAGTTTTGCCTTACATGTTAGGCAAACAGGTGGGATTTTATTGCTACCTAGTACGTGTAGCGTTGGCAGCAGTGTACCTTTGACCTCCTGGCTATCTGCTACAAAGCTGAATGCGCTAAGCTTGGCTGACGATGTATTTCGATGAGCGCAGTGACCAAAAATGTTGTTTCTACCTTCCAGAGGAAAAAAACAGGCAAGTATGATTCCCATTTTTTTTTCTTGAAAGGGAGAAGATAGACAAATACGTAATAAAATTACCTCTTAGGAATTTCGCAGATAGCACCAAGTGTATTTTAGGCACCAAAGAGCCGGATTACGAAGTTAGTCTTGATTCACCATTGCTAGTACAAGGTGCGTTCGGGTTACTGTCTTTGCGACGTGTAAAGTGCATACGCGAAACACGTCGTTTGTTACGGGAGCGCAATCGGCAATTAAATAGGACGAAAAGAGTAGCTTAGTTACGTTTTTTTGTGTGTGTTCCCAAAATGAAGGTTTAGTATAGTTATACTAACAGTGGTTGTAAAGCCACACTTAATGCTAAAACAGTCCACTTACTTCGGAAGCCTCGAACTTCTCTCAGGGATATTAGATTTGCTCGACAGTGCGCGTTGCTTAGTATCCATCGCAGGTGCCGCAACACGCAACACTGCCGCTCCTCTACTTGCAGTGCTGCACAGATTAGGGTACTTTCTGCTGCAGTGATGCACTTCATCTTATTTACTAGCCTAGATGTGGGGTTTCCGTACTTCCATCTGGGAAGACATCATTACGTTGCGTGAGCCCACGTGTATGTGCCGAGATAATTGTATAGTCGTGTTCCAAGTCGGCTAAAACACGGTGCTCGTGATCGAAACGACCGCAGCACAGCACGGCGCAGCCGTCATACAAAAATTTGGCCAAAGAACACAGTTCAATTTACTAGTATGTATTAAACCATTTTTTGCTATATCGGCTACCATGCTGTAGCTCATATTGGCCAATGTCGGCCAATGTGACATCCTACTGGCTTTCCTTTCAGAGTTATTGACCGCACGATTTATCTTGAAAGTACTCTTATATTAATCGGAGCGTCACATTGCTGCCCACTATGATGCCGAACTCGTGAAGCAACAAGTGCTTCAAACAGTAAATTTCTCTTAAAGGGTCCCTTACCAGGCCACGCAGCAAATTTTGATCATACAGTGGAAATTATTACGTGCCCTCTAAGGACTGTTCCACCGCAAGAATTTTTGCAAATTAGTTCATTAATAGCCGAGATAGAGATATTGAAGTGCCGCGAACCCATGATTTCAGCAGTTGAGCGCCACTGCCAGGAGAGGTACTCTCTCCGCTTGCCCCATCTAGCCTCCACAAGTGAACGTTCCCTGCATTCTCCGATGCCGGAGCCGGAGACTCACGTGACGCATACGTCACGGGTGCCGCCTCTTTCTTTTGTCGTTGCCGGCGCACTTCCTATGACGGCCTCACACGCCTGCGGGTGCGACTATCTAGATTCGCGCAACGCACAGTTTTGCGCCCTGTGCAGGAGAACATCTGACGAGCGGCCTAAATCAGAGCTACACGAACACTGAGGCAAACGCAAATGGCTCAGAGAGCATGATCGCGGCGTTGGAAGGCGGTAGAAACGCGCGCGACTGCAACACACGGGAACAAGCAGACGAAACGGAAGCAGATTTCTCTTGCTACGGTATGAAGTAAAACAAAATCACGCAGACATACCGTTTCTATCTTTTCTTATTTCTTTAAACGATAATTCATTATTGAAGCAATGAATTAAATAACTGATGTTGCCTTGAATAATTCTTGAATACACGTGTCACGGTAAACGACGTCACAGAACCGCTTTGTACGTAGGCGCACTCGCGCGATATACGTCCAATCTTCGGCTCGGAGCGCGGCGTCCGCGAGGAGAAGGAAAAACGACGTTTAGTTTGAAATTTAAGCTGTTTCCGGGGCGCGTTGGGATGTAACTATCAGCAGGCACGATCGCTGGCGCTCATTGTGTGCACGGCGCCTGTCGGCTCAATATGGCCAGACGTGGTGAGGGGCCGTTTAATGAATTGCCCAGAAACACAAGGTTTTAGTCACGTTATTGAGATTGCTTAAGCAAGTCTCAGGCACGAGCGCTCAACTATGGTGCCAATGTTTCTGCTTTCCTCCGCAGGTCAATCACGCTGATTTTGCTGAAATTGGTAATCGTCGTTCTGTTCCTGCTTCTTCTTGTGGCGATGCTCTTGGCCTTAGTAGTCTGTAAGTGCACTGAAATATCCATAATTTCTGTGTATTAACCCGTAAGCTCCCGCTATATCAAGCTCATCGTAGGACCATCAGCGAGCGAGAAAACCCTTACCCTTAGAAAAATTGGCTTTGGGTCGATCGTTTCCGTCTTCGCTAATTGTTCGTCGATGATAGCCTCCATCTTCCATAAAATGATTTGTCTTGTTTGAATTCAGGGCCTATAATATAATCCCTTTATTGTATTTTGTTGGGCGATTGTAATAAGATATTGGATAAGCCATATACTAAAACTAACTCATGTATCGAGTAAGATGCAGATTTAAAACGTGAAACCCTCGGTTCGCTCGTGATTTCATCTCAAGGCTCTTAAATAGCATCCGATAACGGGCGATATAGCCCTACCTGAGGTGGCGGCATCAAAGACTAACGTTCTAGCGTTAAGCAAATAGCACAGATCATGAAGTATCCCCAATTAGGCGTAGCCAGAGACAAAAATCGCCTGCGAAATCGCGGTGTGTCGCATTGCTCCACAACGGAAGTCTGTGACGGCATTGCTGTTTAAGGTGCGAGTCGTGCGTTTTCACCAGTTTAAATGTTCTGAAGCCACAGCTGGCAGTTTTATAGTTATTTCACCCTTCAAATTAAAAAAAAAGGAAAAATTGTGAGTTAGCCGAAGCATACTATCAAAGAAGTCCGAGAGGACAAGCATATTTTCTATGTAGTATGTGCTATAGGTACCACCTTATTTAAGGATTTAAATGATTGAATTCGCTTGATTTCTTGTTACACTCGCCCTTCATCCCATTCCTTTGGGTAACCATTCCTGGTAAGCCTTTAAAACTTACCTCAGAACGCAGCTGGGAAGTCTACAAAGGTTTCGAAGTTACTCTATATTGAACACCTGGGAAATATTACGATAATGGTAATATTTTTATTACGTTCGACGATCGATTGCTCGTTCTTTGCATAAGCGGCACGCAATGAACAGCATTGTTTTATTTTTACATACCGGAACAAATAAGTTAAGGCATGCATGGGCTATTTTATGATGGGGCCTGTTTCTTCCTTGCAGATTACCGAGAACCTGAAAGAGACGGTGAGTCTTCAAAGTGCAGCAACCAGCCAGTGCATTCTGCGTAGCACTCTTTCTTGACACCTTTATGAATGGGAGATTAACCCACATGTCTCATTTTGCATGTGCTAATTTATCGTCTTAGCTGTAATGGAGTTATTCGTTGCATTTATTCATTTTCCTTACTATCGCGTAGGCTATTACGACTTGTAGGTTCATTCTACAGTAATAGATATGAGATCATAATCTGCTGCAATCCGGGGTATCCAAACGGTTGTATGTTTGCAAAAGGAGAAGTGTAATGAGAAATTGCAGTCCTTTATGTTGAGAATTGCTACGACCCATCTCTAGATAATTCTGTTTGATCTCTTATAAATGCTAAGAAATACTACAGTGTGTAGATCCATTTAAAGCGTCCTGGTGAAGCTGTTGTGTTAGCATTCGGCAGTGTCTGTTCATTGTTAGTCTCTTCATAATTTCCTACAAAGAAAATATCCACAAAGTACCAAGTAGCGTCATAATTCCCTACCTCACCAGCTGAAGAATGAACGAGTAGTGTTCGATATATTTTGTTCTCCTTTCGCACTGTCAGTCCTGTCCGATCATGCTCGACGAGATAATTCATAGGTCAAATTAAAAAAACCCTGGTTAGGCCAGCTGTAAAGACAACGTCGTGTACTAAGTTGGTCAAGTTGAACACCTATACGGTTGGTTAATTAGGGAACACTCATGTAGGAAAAAAACACAATAGGAAAGGCCTTGACGTCACGTTTTTGAAGCCGGAAATGCAGCCATGTTCGTGTGCCATTTCCCATTGCGCCTCCAATCAGCTCGCCGCAGCAGAGAGGGGGAATCTTTGAACTTGCATTGCTACGAGCCGCCGATAGTGTGTGCTGCCGACGGGCGTCAGAACTGATGCTTACGAAACTTTTGTAACGTACGCACTCCTGTGCTTTTCCGTGATCCGTTGAACAAAACCACAAAGACCCACCTGCGGTGGGTTTGCCCTACACTGAAACGGACGAGGCTCCGGCACCTCGTAGCAGCGGGACTCTCGCTGCATAACCCGAGCGATTACATTGCTTGGACGCAGGGACCCCATTATCGATCTCTCTTGGACTTCATTAGATCAGCAAATCTTTTTTCATTCATTTAATCATCCTTATTCTCCCCCATCCCATACCCCTGTATGCCCTGAGGCATTTACCCTCGCATTAAAAAAAAAAACACCGACGCCATGATTACTTGAGTGTGTTGCTGACTGACCACTTAGACTCACAGACCCAAAACACAACTTTCAAGCTAACACACCACGCTCCAAAGTCAGGTTGTCTCGCGAACAGGATCTGCTGCGAGAAAGGTTAGGGCGAAAAAACCTACCTCCCTTTCCAGAGGCCTAGACCAGCGGCAAGATCTTCAGAAGCGTGGTTCCTATGACAACATTGACGTTTGGGTTACCACTCCCAATAGTCTTTTGCGAAAAACAGTACGTGACTTCCGCCACACATTCTACGATACGTCCATGCTGGCCGGGGCCTCTCCTATGCTTTCCTTCTTCCGTCGGAATACTTTATTCTTAGTCATCATCTGCTCGGCTGTCACACCACCGTCTTAGGTCAACATGTGACACGATATAAAAGAATGTCCTAGTAGCTGCCGCTCCGTAAGACTCATAAAGTAAGAGTAGCTGGCGTCCATAAAATTGTGGCTGAAAGGGAGAAGATTGTCAGTGTTGTAGCCCGCATCTACAAAGAAGCTGAATGCTCCTCAAAGCATGCTGCCGTCTAGGTGAAAATGACACGAGCAGTCTGCTTCATAGCAGTGAAACGGCGTAATGACTCCGGTAGCACAGTTCTACGTGCTGATTTGCGTAGACTTCCATTCGCCAAAGACATGCAGGGTGCGATTCATACGGCTGCAGCCTGGGCTATTTTCCGCGTAAACGCAATATTGCACAGTCACCGTCACGCGCACAAGTATGGGAGTCATTGCGTAGTAAGATACTTGGAATGGGGCGTGCGTATGCTGATGATTGTTCAACTCAGGAAGCATTTCATGTTCACATCTGCTCCCGTATAACGGATAGGTAGAAAGTTTTGTCTGTTTTAAAGCAAAATAGGCTGGTCCCGGAGACATCTTGATGTAGGGTCGTGTGGGTCTCGTGGTGTAAGTATCTGCGACTTGGTATCCTGCATGGCAAGCACGTAATCACTGTGTTGTCACACGTTGTGTTTAATGGCATCAATTGTATAGCAATAATTAATTGATTCACATAGATTCCAATATGTGCCTTGGACCTGCATAATTGCTTACTAATAATTATCCCACGCGTTCATGTGGCGTCCTCTTGTTTCTTCTTTAGAAGATGTAGAGGATGATACAACAGTTGGCGCTGTAACGGAGCCGACCATGAGAACAAAGCTGAGACCCCACTACACCACATCGAAAGACCTGCCGGTGACGCCTGGAACGATTCCGACCCCCAGCAGTAAGTTAAATTTAGATGTATCAGTGTAAACTTACGGTATTTTGTTTTACACTTTTCGAAAATTATTTTTCCATGGATGCGCATGGTTGAAATCAATTGTAAATTGCTGTGTGACATTCAATTCGTACTATAGCATAAAATGTAAACTTCAGTAATCGCAATTGCGTTTAAAGTTGGCTTCACCGCTTAGCAGTATTGCATTGTGCTGAAGCGTACAGAATGCACTGTGGTGAAGGGAAGAGAGAATTTGCGCAGCACTAAGTGTTAACAACGTGCCATTATTCAGTATTTTTTGATAGGGCCTCCAGCATGCCAAGTTGGCAACGGGGAGACCAAGGCCAGAACCGGATTTGTCGTTTGTGGGGGGCTCGCTGAGACGGCTCGCGTTCTTGGGGGTGTATAGGATCGGATGCCCGCTATCGCGGACAGCCGATCTGCTACACGAACACCCCCAGAAAGTTTCAGTCTAGGTGGCTCCAACCGACGACCACTCCCGGTTCCAACTCTGATCCCCCCAGTGCCCCTTTGGTGTTTTGTAGATCCTGCGCGGCCCGCTTTGTTATCATGTTAGGTGCTCTCTTGAGGCCTACGTTTAGCGGTATTAGTTTTATTAATTCACAATTAGTTTTATAATTATTAGTTTATTAATACACAATTGTACTGCGGTGAAGCACACTGTTGCGATGCAACAAGCTCTTATGTTGCATGGCGCAAAGGAAGACGAAGACGGGCATGTGAGCTTGGCACAACCTGGTTTCCATCTTGGTCTCTCGGTGTGCTGATCTTGTAAATGCATTGTAGTTAGGTGCTTTGTTTGTGCCTCTCTGCACGTAATAATAATAAAGCAAATCTGCCATTTACGCACAAAATACCTTTGTCCGCATTTCTACCCGCTGCTCAACTCAGTAAAATTTTCTTAATAACCACTGCGGAGCAAGGGAACTCCACTATAATTTAAGCAGATTGCGAACAGCTAATTAAAACGTCATCTTTAATGTGACCACTGCATCGTCGAATGACTCTTAAATAATTTTGGCTCGTTCGAAGTCAGAGTTTCGGAGCTTCTGGTATTTATGTTAGTGTGTTAGTATGCATGTGTGACAATGCGCCTTCTATTAAAAGTTATGTTTGTCCTAAACGAAAGGCATCAGATCTCGCATTTGGTTGATAAAACAAACAAACTGAGTCTCCTTGAACACTGCAGAAAACTCCTCCGAAGCAATGAAATCCTAGAAAATGTAATGAGATACCAGTTAATGTTTATGTTACAGCTAACGCCTAATTGAGGTTAACAAATATATATATTTACGGGCTAACTGCAGTGATGCGTGGCTAAAAGACACATCCACGCATTGTTTGTCTGCTACCCATCGCTATTGTAAATACAGACCTCGTGATAAGCTTAAAGAGTGGGTGCCTCCCGCAGAAAGCCTCGTTCCAATTCAGCATTAATTTTATCTTAAATCTGTGACTCCAAATGACTGTAATTCAAAGGCGCAGCATCATAAGACGCGCTAAGGGATCAGCATCTTTTTTCACCGCAAGCTGGAATTCTTGGTTATTGTAACTTAAAGGTGCACCTTCCACACAGCAACATGATCATGACGTGGCGTGGTATAGGTTGGGCGCTCCTATGTCGCGCCGCGCTATTTCAAAAACGCATTGGAAGTATCTTCCGTGTAATTGCCATCGTCATCATGTCAGCTTGTTCTCTCGGTGGCTTGCAGCCACGACAACAATCAAGCCTATGATCTGCACGGTGAGCGACACGCTTAGCATCGAAGACCCCATCACCGAGGGCATCTGCGATTACGCTATCTTCTCCGATCTGACCGTAGTCGATGGTGACCTGAAACCCGTCCAGGGACGCTACGCATGGGAGGTATTCAAGAAGGTAAGAGGAGACTGTCATTATTATAGAAGTCTTTTTGGCAGCTGTTCATTTCACCATCGTTGTATCATAATGAGCCTAATAAAACAAACTGCAGGAAAAGGGCATCAACCAGACAACTTCATTTACCTCTGCCCGTGCCCTAACGTTTATGGATGTGCCATATGGGTAGCTGGCGCTTTGTCAGGCATTGATTGTCGTTTCCGCCTGCGTCCTGGACAATTTGTATATGATTTCCGAACAAACATATAATACCATGTCATGGCATATCATTTACTAAGCTTTCTTCGAACGCCATCAACTAAGTTTCTTCCATCGCCATCTAATGTCCTCGACTCAAGTAAATCCCTGGTTATCTGTGCCACAGGGATTGCGTGCTCTATCCAACTCTAGTCCTTATTCTTCTTATGGGCTAGGAAATCTTGCATTCATCCCCAATTTCTAATACATGGACCAAACTCTGTTAATCTCGTACACCCGTTTAGAGCAAGCGCACTTAATCTCTCACTTCGTCGCCAACGTTCGGTGTTGCCGACGCTGGGCTGCGAACTGGATGACAAGGCAGCTGCTGAGATTGCCATGGCAAGCGAACACTGGCGAAAAACATGTGACAGCGACAGGCTGAGTGTTATACAGGCTTCTTTTCGTTCTTTTGGCTAGTTCCCGCTGCCGCAGCAAAACATTGACTGCCCTTACAGATGCTGCTCATTCTGGTCTATAGACTACGGTTTCTCTCTCTATTCTATCCCTCTCTCCGTAAAAAAAATAGGCCGGCGTCTGACTCCTCGCCCCTTTCCTTACTCCTGGGGGCAGGGGGGGGGGTGCAGATTGCTTCATTCGGGATGTCATCTGCAGGCTCTAACCATGGGCTGGTAATTTCCTCCCGCGGAAGAATGTTCTAGCTGAGAGTGCTTTCTTTTCGAATCGACTGTGATGTCGCAGAACCATCGTCGAATCGATTCACTTACAAGTGCAACTCACGCGCATCTAAGAACCACCTTCAATGCAAAGGGGGTGAGTGCTGAAGCGCCATGCTCCGCCCTCTTGACGTGCCACTGTAAGACCTGGAACTTAACGAGTGCCAAGTCGAATTTAAACGGCACTTCTGCATCGTCTATCATGCCCGTGCTTGCGCGCGTTAAATATTAAGGGGAAACACACGCTACCAAAGCAGAGAAACGTGCTACCAAAGCTTCACTACAAAAGCTCACCTTATGCCGCATACGTACGATTCCTTACAAATTATTTGTTTGAGAGGGTAGAGAGGGCTTTCCCTCTACAATACGCTATGAAAGGGAAATAACACAATAAGATTTGCCATTGGTTTACATGTCAGAGTCACTATTTTAGGAGTATTTGCGTGCACACACAATCAAAAATACTATAGCGTCATTGTTAAGTGCCGTTACGGAAAAAATAAGTAAAGGTTTTATGACCAAGTGTTAGGAACCGTACCTTGTCGACTCTCGGAAAGGCTGTCACGCCATGAAATTGTGCGATGTTTGGATGCGCTGAGAGAACGCAATACTTCGCGACGCGGCATGCACTGTTCATGCAGCAGTCCCAACTCCCTTGAGTTTTGAGGCATCCAATTGCAGCGCTTGAAGTGAGGTGCGGCAAAAGAACGCGCTAACTGAAAACGGGCATAGCTGTGCATATAGCTAAACAAAATGTTATGACTTCAGCGCCCGTTTGAATTGCAAAATGCGCGAGTCTTAACAACTGTGTCTGTTTCCTGGGTCGCAGGCAATCTCTCATTCTGACAGGACGCTGGGAGGCGTGAGCTTCTCCTCGCATAAGGCCATGGAACGCGAAGGAACAATGCGTAAGCTGAGAAGCGTTAAGGACAAGCTTCTTGAGCTGGTCGTAGACTACAAGATGCTCGCCTTGGGTATGCTGGGCTTCAGGCACGACTTCTCGCAGCGCGAGGACGTGTTCGGAAAGACGTTCGAGGTGACTGTCATTTTGATTTCTAATTAGGCATTTCCCTCTGTGCGTTAAACTCGACCTCACACACACAAAAAGAAACGTCCCTACGCGATAATTTCTTGCTTTGACTAGGCTGAACACTGACTTCCATAAAATATTGCATTCTGCATTTTACGTGCCAAAACCACGATATAATTTTGAGGCAGGCCTTAGTGGGAGAATACACAGTATCTTTGGCCACCTTGAGTTCTTGTACGTGAATACAAATTTAATTACACAAGCGCTTTATGTTTACTTTTCAGTTATTTTTTCATGTTTAGATGTAGAAACATGGTAAAGAAGGCCACGTTAGCGCAAGCTATGCCGAAATCCCAACCAAATTCGTTACTTTAGCTACTCTAAAGGAGAGAGAAGCAAGAAGAAAGCACCAATCAGCGCTGTACTCAAACGAACATAAGAATACAAAGAGTGTCTCTAAGGACATCAGCACCGAAACCACACTCAATTACTTATTGGACTATCATGCACCACGCAGGAATTACAGACCCCACAAGTCTTTTCATGTATACATATACAAGAACAAGACCGTGGCATCAGTCCGTTAAACAATAAGCACGTTTCATAGCAGACAAAACCTGCAATGTCAATTGTAGGTGGTCAGTAACGTTAGCGACCACTAAAATATGGCGAAGGGCAGTAAGGGCACATCTCTTCTTGTCACGAAATGACCTCTGTTCGAACAGCTTGCTCAGTGCGAGACGACGACTTCTGTACGGCATAACCATCCCGTTACGTGGACGAATCCGCTGTTGATCATATTCACGGCATTCAATGATAATATACTCAACTGAATCGTCGGAGTTATCAAAGAAACTATAATGTGGGGACATTTTTTTTCTGATGCAATGCAAGAAGTGAAGCGTTTTTGTATGTCGCCTTCATCGAAATGCGGCCGCCGTGGCGGAGATCGAGCCCGCGAAACATACGGCTCGTCCTCACATCCTTACACCCTTAAAGGTGTAGGGTGTGAATTATATGATAATTTGTACCCTTAAGGGTGCCCCTGAATCACTTTTTATCGAAGTGCAAAAAGGCATTTGACGTGAAAATATTATGTTTCTGAAATACTTTACCGCAAAAAGTACTTCAATGCGTTAAGCAGAAGCGGAGTTATGGGCAATCAAACACGGCCTCCACTGTGCTCCCGTTACTTCTTCAATGCCTTGCATTAGGAAGGCTACGGATCAGTGGAGCGTCCCCACAACGCTCCGCCTTGTAAATGACACCGTGGCGCGCAGTTCAAATTTCATTTTGGATGTTAACGTAGATGCCACGACTTCCTCCTTTAGCGCCTACGACGCGCTGAACATAAGTCCAACGCGGTTGTCTTCAGCGAGTCGCAGTGCACTTAGCCGGTGGACCCGTGGCGGCACCTCGCGGCGGCCGTGTTATCTACGCCATGTAGCCGACCGCGGCTTGTTGTCAGCTATCGGCCAATAGCAGCCGTCTAAGGAAATGACGACATAGCGCATCCGATGACGAAATAGTGCTTTAGATGAGAGTGTAGACAGGGCTTTCTGTTGAAAAGAGAACGTTTGGGAGAAAAATGACTTCGCAAACCGTTTGCGAGATCCACGCACCGCGTACAACAGCAAAGCTTGGCTGAGTTGTTCACATCAGCGTATGCTACCCGCTGGCTATGGTATTTCGCCAAGCCCGAGGGGTGGTTCAGGGCCCCATTTAAGGACTCTTAAAGGCCTAAATAGACTTACAGTGCACGGCGTGGCTGGCTGCTGGTTTTGGCACGTAAAAATCTAAAAATTTCATTTATTTTTCCGAGATTACCTAGAAAAGTCGTTCCGGTGATCTGTTACTTTTGCATATTTCGGTAAGCGAAATGCAAATTAGTTGAGTTTGAGTGATGTACCCGCAATGGAAAAACGAAACAAATTAAATAACGATACGAATGAGACGACGAACTTTGTGGAAGACTTCTTTTACTTCACGTTTTCTGCTGGTGGGCCAGCCTACGTCAGAGTACAGTACTCTTTCCTGGGTATGTTACGTCGGGTCCTGCGTGCTGAACTTTGAAGAAAACCCATATATATATATATATATATATATATATATATATATATATATATATATATATATATAAGGATGTTTGTACTGATACGAAAGCATCTATTGCGTGAAAAAGCTTGCGTCTGTAGCACCGAAACTGCACCAACTTCTCATTGGCTGCGACGCCACGCCACGAGCGCGCCTCGAAGAAGCAGAGGTGGCAAATCGGAACATTTGCTGCCACGCTAGTGCGCCAGGTGTTGCGTGAGAAAGAAGGCATCGCCACGATGCCACGTCACCAGCACGTCACCATATCTCCTACCGCCGTCATCGACGGGAGGAAACATGGCGACGCGACGACGCGGGACGAGACGGGTTGTCGTCGGCGAGGCGGTCGCGTGACGCGCGTGTGCAGGTACCGCCATCTCGCGCTCGGAAGCCGACACGTGGTTCAGTCTCTCTCCCTCTCTCTCTCTCTCTCTCTCTCTCTCTCTCCCATACTGTGCTTAGCTGCCGCGCGCGCCTGCCGGCCTTGGTTGCCGCTGCTGTTTCCTCGGTCTCTCGTCTCGCAGGACGTTGGTAGCATGCGTCGTCCTTGATTTCTCAGCAATATCTTCCAGGTGATTCCGCTCTACAGCCAACATGCTAACATAGAAAGTGTACCAAAAAATATAAACCTCAACAATTTATTCGCAATACACGATAACATAACCCTCACAAAACGCGAAGGCATTACTCGAAGCGCAAAACTCGAAGGACCGCTCAGTGGCGTTCAATTGAACACTATTGCGTTCGCATTCATGGCTCATCAGAAATACTTAGTGAGCCTGGATAATACGAGGGCCGTTTTTTTTTCAACCTCCGATCGCTCCGTGCAGGCGCTACGCGGGCAGCAGAAAGCGGACATGCGCTGTAGGTAACTGCGCAGCTCTCGCGCTACACACTTCGCCATTGTTGACATTCAGGCGTCAGTCGGCATTGTGCTACAGCCACGTAAACATGGCTGCCATTATTGTTGCTCCCGCCAAGTGTGAATTGCAAAGTGTTATTCGTTTTCTACAGGCTGAAGGCCATGGTGCTGCAGAAATCCATCGGAGAATGAGTCGAATGTATGGGGAAAACTTCATGAGCGATGGTGTTGTGCGTGAATGGTGTCGAAATTTTAAAGATGGACGTAATGATGTGCATGATGAAGGGGGCCAAGGACGAAAATCTGTCGTTTCAGATGACCTGGTTCAACGAGTTGACAGAATGGTTAAAGAAAACCGCAGATTCACCATTACTGCTTTATCTACGGAATTTCCAGAAGTTTCAAGGTCTGTTTTGTACTCTATTGTTACTGAACGGTTACGCTACAAAAAACTTTGTGCAGGTTGGGTCCCAAAAATGTTGACGGACGGCCACAAAACTCGACCAATGGCGTCAGCTTTGGAGTTCCTTGAGCGTTATCAGGATGAAGGAGACAACCTTTTGAAATCAATCCTGACTGGGGATGAAACCTGGATTCAATACGACACACCGGAAACAAAACGACAATCACAACAATGAAGGCATTCAAATTCACCAAACAAACCAAAGAAATTCAAAAAAACCTTCAACAACAGAAAGACCATGGCTGCTGTGTTTTGGGATCAACAAGGTGTGTTGCTTGTGGAGTTTATGGAGCCCTGAACCACAATCACTGCAGCTGTTTATTGTGCAACTTTACGACGTTTGCGTAGAGCCATTCAGAACAAACGAAGAGGAAAGCTGACCGCTGGAGTTGTTCTGATCCATGAAAATGCCCGTCCACACACTGCTGGAGCAACTCAACGGCTTCTCGAACAATTTGGATGGGACATTTTCGATCATCCGCCATACAGTCCAGACTTAGCACCCTGTGACTTTCATCTTTTTCCTGGACTGAAGACGTGGCTTGGTGGGAAGCGCTTTCAAACCAATGGCGACCTTCAAACCAACGTCAAGGACTACTTGAATTCATTGGCGGCAACTTTTTTTGAAGAGGGTATTGCAAAGCTTATCCACAGATATGACAAATGCCTCAATCTCTTCGGTGATTATGTCGAAAAGTGACCGTAACTGTACTAATCTTTCGGTAATAATATTATTGTTTTAGATGAACTTGTCTTTTATTTATAGCCTATCGGAGATTGAAAAAAAACGGCTCTCGTAGTTATAAATAACAATACATTTTCATCTAATACCACAGTGGACGTACACCAATATTACTGTCATGTCTATATTGCATTGTCGCAACCCCATTTCACTTCTATTCGGTGGAGTTAAGTATGAGGCTTCGATAACACACGCATAGCCGCGCTATTCTTCTGTGATAATGTAGGTGACTCGAGCTTTAACTCTATAAAGAATGGCGAGAGATGGTTTGTGGTGAATGGCTGACTGCGACAAAATTGTTCTACTTCAACAGCCGGTGCAACGAATCAATATTTAGTTCACCTTTATTCTTTCAATTTTCTTACGAGGAGCATCACTGCGAAGGCCTAGGAACGGCGATTATGTACCATATTTCAACACTTCTAGTTAATTTTTATTGTGCTTTCGTTTTCAAGTCCGGCATAAGTGCGGCACCTCCAAAAGTATCTGGAGCAGAGTGTTCTATTTAGGCGTCATTTATGAACAAATGGGTTATGGCCTTTTGCATCCAATGTCACGACAAAATGGCCTCGATTTATTAGCGTTTTAGCCTAAAGTGGTTGCGGTGCTGCCGGGAGTAACAGTCTTCTTTTCTTTCTTGTTATAAAAATCTCGCAGTACCTGAAAGCAGCTCTCGAGCTTAGGGACGGTTCCATGACCTTTCTCGGCCTGTGGTTCATCACAGCAAAAAACGCGGAGGCGTTCGCGAAGCTTCTCGGCAACACACAGTACGTATTGTGACAAACTTACCGTAACAAACGATGAACTCTATAGCTAAATGCCCAAAGCAAGCTAAATGCCTTTCATATTGGCTAGCTTAGTGTCATTCTTGTTGTGGTTCCACTGTTGACCTAAATCACGGTATTTTTTTTTCTTCCTTTTAGATCCATCGACTTTATCATCATACAGACCCACATAACAATGACTGCGCAAAACGGGTCTTGCTACGCTTACATGATCAGCGAGGGCAAGGAATTCGGCGATGTACCGAATTTCGTAAGTGCTGGCGAATGGTTTGTAACGTACCATTTATCGCGCAGTGCAAACATGTCAGCCTTGGCTTCTTTGCGAAATCGGAACGTACTTTGCCACACGAAGAAGCTACAAGTTAGTTCTTGCAGCACTGGTTATTCCACGGTTGTACACTAATGGCATTCTCGAAAGAGAGGACGCCTTGTATCAGCAATAATAATTTCGATATTTATTTTCTCTGGCAAAGGTTAAATCAAGTACTCATCGGGAAAGCATAACGCGCTTTTCCTGAAGCACCATATAAGTTCACTGGCTTTGACACTGACCCCATAACGCGCCAGAGGAACGGGCCTTCGGAATTCTTCACAGCTCTCCGCACTAAGTGAATTGTGTTGCCACGAATCATCCCCCTTTGCAGCGCTATATGTCCTGCTCAATCAATGCTGTCCTGTCCGGTTAATCAATTACTCCTTCACTTTATGTGCTGGTGTGTTGGCGGCTAATTTAAATGGTGCAAGAAGCTGACTTTACCGTTTGCAATAGTCCGTCACAGTCCCTGTAGGCCTCACGTGCGGTGTTTTAATGCTTTGGAAGATTAGCGACACTGCTCCGAGTCAGCCTAGCAGTCTTCTAAGTGTTCGCCATGGGCCACTCCGACGCGGGACGGCCGCAAACAACCATCTTTGAAGTACACCAACATTGCATTTTTCTCGCGAGGCCATCGCTTTCAAACGTACAATTCCCCGAAGCAGCCACAGCTACTCATGTCACGGCTATCGAGAACTGAAAACTCTACATGACCTACGTAATTTTTATTTTTGATATCTTTCCTAGCTGTCACGCGAAGTTCGCGATTTTCGTTGAAGTTGTTCGTAACAGTATCCTCTTGATCATAGTTGTGCCTCGTAACCAGAAAGTGGTTTTGGCACGTAAAACCTAATAATATAGTTTTTTCCTAATCATAGTACTTGTTTTATCGTGGTAGAGCAAATGGGACGAAACGGCCACTCTGTTAGAAGGTTCTTTTTAAAACATCAGTGATAACAACGAAAAGAAACGTCTTATTTCGATGGCAACGGTTCAACCAACCTGTGTTTGAAACGTTGACACCAGTTCGATTAGCTAATTTTTGTAATCACTGTTCTTCCCTGTAAGCGAAGTTACTAGCAACACTGAATACTAGTAGTGGTAGTATCCCGTCGCCAAATACCGCCTGTGTATAGGATTTCTGCGTGATCTCGTATTCTTCGTTACGTTCTCTTTGCTAACAATGGAACGCTAATTACACCCACAGGCGACGGCTGAGGTGGCCTTGAGACGTCTGCGGGAGGTCGGGGTCGACGGCCTTCGAGTGCTTTTCTCGTCGAGCATGGCCGTGATGGCGTACGTGAGCGCCAAGGGGTCGCCCAGCGTCGGCCCACGCAGAAGGAAGTGCGATCGTTCCTTCTTAGCCGATATCGACTCTGTTTGCCGCGAGACGCTCGGCTACCTGCAGTCCGAGTACTGGCCGGACGACATGTCCGAGTCCATCACATTCCGAGAGTTCGGGAGCGGCTACATGTTTGTCTTCGAAAGCATCAACTCGCTCAATGGCAAGGTGGGAAGCGGTACACCTTATTGCGCTGTTTTGTATGTAAACCACTGAGACCACGCGCGCGGTTTCTTGGGCGTCTTATCTCATCCCTATGCAGACTAACCCCCGTATTCTCAAACGCTCCTCGAATCTAAGCACCTCAACTAATAGATGATTGTGATGATTTATTGCACCCCCTTTGGAACGGGGCAGTGACAAGTAGTCACCTAGCCCGCTTGAGTTATTCAGGTATGCTATGCCTGCTTTTCATTTTAACATTTTTGTATACACCTCCTTGAACCTATTTTCTCTTCCTCAAAACTTCATTATCTACTTTGTACCGCTGCCTACGCCTGTAGCGGATCCAGTCGTATTAATTTCGTCACTGCATTTTTTTAGCGATATTTCAAACGTTTCTAGCTTATCTCGGATGCTGCCGGGTTGATGCTTCCGTCCTCTTTAGATCCAAGCGGTTCTAGAATATGCACGCAAAACTACAGGTATCACAGGGTGAATCACTTCGCACTTCATTAGGATGTACTGAGTAGGCTCCAGTTATTTTCTGTAGCGTACAGATGCTTTATCTTGTTGCGAACATTTATTCCAGTATGTTTTGTAGTTAAGCCACCAGCTCTAGCCTCAAATAGCGAGGCCCCTCTGTGTTATCGTGCAGATATTCCCTTCTTATTTCTTCCTTTTCATTCTTGTAAATCTCCGGTCTTTTTTGTTTCCATTATTTGCATTCAATTTAACGATTCTGTCTCTCTCACTTTCTCTTTGATGACTCCTTGTTGTCTATTTACACTTTCAATTTTCCTGCACGCGGTTTCCAACATTCTTGATCACTTTTTTCATTCTGTGACCACACTTTTCAGGTACAGATATTGGTGCACTTTAGCGACTCATTTATATTGACCCATTATTCTGAGTCGTTCTTCAACACTAATTTTGCTCTTTGATTCTCTCACCTCAGGAGAGGCCCCACCCATATCACTCTGCACTGCCTCTTTTGGGATTTTGCCATGGGCTCCCAAAGGCAACCGGCCTCCAATGTCTGGTTAACTTCAAACCCGGATAAGACATCCGATTTTAAGCATACTGAGCTGATAATTGCGCCACCTTTCGAACGAGGAAGACACTAGGCTTCATAAGAACTGCTTTGGAGTAGTGGATAACGCTAAGTAACAACTTTTGTCGAGGGCCGGCACTGCTTCTATTTTTTTGAGCGGAAAAACCTTCTAGAATATCGGGGCCCTGCTAGGTTTACTTGAATTGGCAAGCGCGGGTCCAGTCATAGCCATACTCAGGCGTTCCGACGTGATAGCGCTTACTTGAGCTTGTATAAAATAGGGAATGATTGTTGCAGCAGCCTCCACTGAGGCAAGAAATAAAACAGCGCGTCCCGTTGATCGTGACTGGCTACGAACCACCGACCCGACTGCATTCAAATGGGCGTTGCATGTGGGTTGGGCAGAGTCAACGCGCCTCATGCAGTCGAGCTGGTGCAAACCGATTCTACACTCGCTAAGCTCGACGGGCTAGCGTTTTACATGAAAACGGCAGACAATTCATTGCGCAACATGCAAACTCGAATCGTTTTGGTCAGGTCAAGTTTTCTTGTATAAATGTCATGCATGTGGGCCTCTCTATCATCTGCTAGCCTCTTCCGCTTCCGGCGCTTACGAGCGTCGTTGCTCGTATCTAGCATTTGCAGACTTCGGTGCCCGTCCTGAGCATGCGTTAATTTTTTTTTCTCTTTTTGATTTGGGCTTTAGAACTTATTATTCTCTGATTAATACGGCGCTTTGTTTTATTTTTCAGGCAACTCGCTACGGAAACATGACAGATGGCTGGGCGTTTTTCGAAATCCAGCGCGACGTATACTGGCCATGCAGTACTGGTCGCGCGTACGGACGTGTCAAGCACGGCATCTCCGTAATGCGGGGCAAGCGGTCAGCAATAAAATCGGCCGCATAGTGGCAGTTGCGTTAATCAACCATTGCAGTTACATTGCATACATATGGGCATGTGTGACTAAGCACTTGTAAGGCATACATATGGTGACCAAAATTTAGGTACTTCTTAACCCTTACTTATGTAACAAAGACCCTTCTGACATATCTAACCAGATTTTGTTCTGGCTGATTAAACAGAAGGTGAAACTTCGCCAGGATTAGCTTCGCAAAATAAAATATTTTGTCAGTGACGATGACCATGGTACTTTTAGTTTTAGACTTCTTCGGATCACGGATCGTTCGGATCATGTTGACTCGAAAATCCACTTTTACTATTTACCTTATGCAGAAAAAGACAGAAAAACTTGATCTAAATCATCTTGCTCCCTCTTTCTATAAAGTCAATCCACTGGAGCTGACTCGAGCAAAACGCAGCGCTAAACGATAGGACGAAGAGAAGGACACAGACCACAGTGCTGTGGTCTATGCCCTTCTCTTCGTCCTGTCGTTTGGTGCTGTTTGCTGTTCGAAATCATGAACCAAGTGCGTGCCCTTTCGCAGAGGTGACTCTATTCTTTCCTTAGTACTGGAAATTTATTGTGCAACCCTTGCAGAGCCGAGGAAAATAAAGTTGGTACGCAGAAAGAACGTAAACTTATCAAACTCTAAGCTATGGCTTGCATTTATTATTTTTTGTAAAACCTGAAGCTATTGCGTCCCGCAACTACGATTGATTTAGGCATTCCGTATTGGGCGGGGGAGGGGAGGTCAAAGGGTCGAGGCTCTAGATTTATTTTTGTCGCATAGTTCTTTAACGTTCAAGCGAATCTAAGTACACGGGCGTTTCGGCGTTTCGTCGCTGTCGAAGTACCGTCGCCTCGGCTGGCATTCGTTCGAAGAGAATTCATTCGAAGTAGGTGTGCCGCGCGAAATCGGCGGCTATAAATCGTAGATAGAAATATGTGGCATAAAGTGAACAATTAAAAAGGTAATTGACGTAATTACGATAACTATTTAATTGCAATTTTTTTTACTTTTCTTAGAAGTAATGGCCGCCTCATCGAGTAATTAGATCAAGGGTTAGAATTGTGCTAACTGTCACAGGCAGTTAGTTTAGCGAAAGAAAAAAAAAAACCCTGAATAGCAAAATAAAAGCATGCATAGAGCAGCCCTCAAATTTCGCATTGTGGATTATCGTAATTGTCGGTGAATTTTTTTCTTGAATAATTTATTCCCCCCCCCCACTTCCAGGGTAGAAGTCATGATGATGATGATGATGATTTTACACGTGTAAGAACAAAACAATGCTGCGCACGAGGTCGCGGGATCGAATCCCGGCCACGGCGGCCGCATTTCGATGGGGGCGAAATGCGAAAACACCCGGGTGCTTAGATTTAGGTGCACGTTAAAGAACCCCAGGTGGTCAAAATTTCCGGAGTCCTCCACTACGGCGTGCCTCATAATCAGAAAGTGGTTTTGGCACGTAAAACCCCAAATATTATTATTATTAACAAAACAACAATTGTGGGATAGCTGGCAGGTCTGCACGCTCGACGTCGTCACTTGTGTCGAAAGTTGAGGTGGCGCGACCGCGGCGAGTGAAGAAGAGACGTCTAGTTCTTTGAGCGTCGCCACACCGTGTTTTTATTCCCGCGTCGCAATCCCGGCTCCGACACAGGCGGCGCCACCAGACAGCTCATAGAAGCATAGGTGGCAACCACAACACCTCCTTCCTTTAAGAACTTGTAGCTCTTGTAGCACCACTTTCAAGTGCAAGCGCCCAGGCGAAACTACGCGGTGGCTACCCCATGTTCTCGCAACACTGCCTTCTTGGGAACCACCAACATCCTCTGGCATTGTGGTCAATGCTGAGCCGCTGTTGGATCTGCAGATCAAGAAACCAGCGTTGTGTGTGTAGACGCCACAGGGTCCGTCTGATACTTATGTGAGAACCCCGATAGGTGACACCGGTTGCGCTGTAGGACTGTACCTTGACCTGTCTCCACGATGTAACAACGAGGTCATTGGCCCTCACTTAACTCAGTAGCTTAAACTCTTTCAGGTCGAACCCAGAGTCGTTCTTCCGTTTCTAGTGCTGGGAGCGTCTTAACCCGATGACGCTGGTTAAAGTTTAGTGATAAAGTGGTTAAAGTGATAGCATTTCCTGTCCGCAATGCTATCACGCTGATAACGCGCATGCCGTTCGTTACTGGAAAGTACCGGGCTCGCAACGTTAAAGAAAGGAAACGCATCACGGCAGATGACGATTATTGTTGTGCGGCAGAAGGGGCATTCCAAAGGGTGTAAACCGTTCTTAGAGTGCACGCGCTTCCACCGACGGCGTCGCGCGCGCGCTGTTGTCTCGTTCGCGCAGCGCACGATTTTGCGCGCTGTGCACAAGTGAACCTAACTAGCGGTATGATTACTGAGGCAGAACAAGCGGATCGCAAAACATGATCACGGCGCTGGAACACGGCAGAAAATGGCATAGTTTCGGTACCTGCGCACGTGGCCGAACGAGAGCGGGAACAAGCAGACAAAGCGGAAGTACATCTCACTTGCTTCGGTGCGATGTAAAAACAAAAAAAAAAAACGCGCAGACATTCCATTAGTGTGTTTTATTATTTCTCTAAAATGTACGTCAATTCGTCAATCAAGCAACAGATTGCACAGATAACCAATGCTCTGACTAATTAGCGAAGTCACGTGTCACCACGAGCGATGTCACACTGCGGACACGACTACGTAGGCGCAGGGGCACAACGATGTCATCCTCCGGCTTGGAGCGCGGCAGCAGTGAGGAGAAGGAAAAATGGCGTTCGGTTTGAAATTTCACATGTTTCTACGGCGCGTAGCGATGTGATACTTTGCCGACACGATTGTTATCGCGCAATCTATGCTCTGCGCTCGTCAGCTCAAAATGGCCAGGCGTGATGAGGGGCCCTTTAAAGCACTTGAGAGCAGTATTGCTTAATCTGCACTCAATGTTTGTTTGAACAATGCATGCCTGTTAGTCAATCCTCAGCTTTTTTGCGTTAATTACATCACGACAGTATGCCGAAGCGATTGACAGTGTACCCTGTTTTACATAAAGCGGCCAGCTCTACTGCCTGATGTTAAAGCTTGCATGCATGCCTTAAAAACTGGCGGAAAAAAGTGGTGGTAGCCGAATAACTATTATCCTTTAGTCACGGTGTCCACATTTGTGGACGTGACCTAATTTTTCAGTTTCTGCACAGTGGTAGCAAGAAATAGGATACAAAGATAAAGCTTAGGGTAACTTGAACATTCTGCTAACCAAAATTATTGCCATTTTACTTCCAAGTAGTATCTATCGTTACAGAGTGTAGCTTTAGTGAAGGCGCTACCACGTTTTAAGTGACGTTTCACGTGGAGAATGTCGGCAGCCAGTTCCAAATATTTTTTATTGCCAAAGAAATACTGCTCGAGGTTTCCGTTCTTCGCCGTCGTCCCGGAGAATCCACCATTGACCTTTAGCGCGACCTATGTGTGACGTCATGATGCCAGCTGTGGAAAAGCGGCCCCCCAACTCGGCTCGTCGCAGTCGTTCCAGCGAATCGTCCACGGTATGTCGGATGATGTGTATAAGGTGAAGCTGCAACGATGTCCTGCAGCTAAGAAGCGGCGGCGCGGGGAAGAAACGGATCAAGAGCGGGAACAACGTTTAGCTAAACGGCGTGCATATTATGCAGCCAGGCGAATGCGTTCAACATCTCTTGATCTGGGTGCATCTGCTAGTATCATGCATGGCCTCAATGCTGACGCGACTTTGGCGACACCTGATCGTTCGACAGCAAGCCTTATGGATGCTTTATATGGCGATGAGACTGCATCTACACGTTCGATGAGCAGTATGGAACTCTACAACCTGAACAGAAAATTGCTTTCGCAATCCACTAGGCTTAGCCAAGCTAAGCCTCTGCCAATTTTTTTTTTCTTTCTTGAAGTATTTGCCGCTGGTAAACAAATTCCGCTTGTAATTCGAGCGGATAATTCAATTCTTTTTATAAAGAAACATAGCATGACTGACTTTAAAATTTCCAATATTTAGTTAGCCTGTAATTACAATGACTCATAATAAAATGAACAAAATGTCATTCTAGCACCTCGACTTGCTTTCAGTGGTGCCTCAAGCATCCTGGCAAAAGAATCACGTATGCTTCACAGATGTATTGACAGTCAATCATAATTCGCGACTGAAAGGGTTATAAACATTGTGCACCTCGTATAAACAAAGCAGGACTCGAGTTTCTGTACTTAATGATCTTCATTTTCAGGTTTTGACAAAGACAACAAAGACGTACTGCCACGGGTACATCAGTAAGCAGTACAATTTTCTTTTTCGCTTGCCCTTGAGCATTACCCGGTGTTCTTTAACACAATCAATCATTCAGCGTCAGTACAGACCAGCCTTTGGCGTTTCTTGGTTACTCTGTTTCGTATGCCAAAAGAGACGTTAAAAAGAATCATCAGAAACATACGGTAAACGTTCACATCCACAAAGTTTTAGCAAATACCAGACATTTAGGAAATACATTTCTCTCCAAGTTTCTGGGAAGACTGCCTGCTGCAGGACTAGATATTTGCCGTTAGCATATCATTTACCGAGACACAAAGCGGCGTATTGAACATATTGTGAGTCGGCGCGACATGGAGCTGTTCTTGTAGACGAGTGCCTGCGGATTAGCGTACGGTGCCGAGATCCAAGAGTTCGTCGCCCTATCGACTGCCTGGCACGCCTTCAAGCTAACCGGCCTCCCAGCGGACCACACTTCTCGTCATAACAATTTGAAAATTGAATCGTACCGCCAGACCCGCTCCTTCAGCGACGAGCAGGTGTTCTTCCTGACGTACTGCCGCAGCCTCTGCACAGTACACTCCAACCATACGTGTAACAACGTTGTGAGGCACTTGGGTGCCTTCACCGAAGCGTTCCGCTGCGAACCGGACGCTCCCATGCGTGCGAGGAATAACTGCGGAATTCTTAAGCCCGTGGATGCCACGCTGAACACGAGTCTGCTCAGCTAGGTGGATAGCCAAATAGTTCGTCCACTAGTGCACGGCTACCAATGTCGGCCTTATTGACTTACGCATCAGTTAATATGTTTTCTTCTGTCTAGGAGTACAAGCAAACTAGTTTGCTTTACGAATGCGGGTCGCTTCCCGGGAGATCCGGCCGCTAGCGTAGTTCCGTATCGCTGCCTGCGAGTCGCCTATTATCACCTCGGCATCCGTGGTGGCTACCGCGAGGGCTATCGCTGCTTCCTCGGCCGCCTCCGTCTCTTCCGCGCGTATCGTCGCGCTCGCGACGCAAGTTCCGCTGTGGTCCGCGATTGGGACCACGAAACTACGTCGCCGCTCGTAACGGGCCGCATCTACATAAACGGTTTCTTTGTTGCTGCCGTATTTATTTTGCATGTCTCGCACGCGCCTGTTGCGCCGGCCAACGTGATGCGTCGGGTGCATGTTCTTGGGCAAAGGCGAAACGACGATGTGCTCGCGAATCGGTGTGGGTATCGCGACCTTCTCGCCCTGCTGCGTGTGGTAGCTGATGCCCAGCGTCTCGAGGATGTGTCGTCCGGTTCTGCTTTTTTCCCGAACGCTCGTACTGCGCGACGTTGTGCGCTTCTATTATCTTGTTCCACCCAAAAATGAATTGTTGCTTCCAAAATATTCTTTTCTACAGTAACTAGATTTATAAACTTTCTTTTCCTTTCCATTTGTTTAGATATGAGCACCCGAGCTAACGCTCCATTCCGGATGGAACGTAAGTTATATCCGCTTACAAAATATTGAAGAAAACAGACAATGAATTGTGAAAAAGCATACCCCCTGGCGCCGGGGGCCAGGACCACCAAGGAAGAGTGGGGCCTAGCTCTACACAGCTCGGACCTTGAAGCACAGCTCCGGGATGTCCATCGGGCCCGCGACGCGGAGGAGGGGCATGGCCTCTCTGTCCCGACGTGGGCGCGGCCCGCAGCGTGCTAATCGCGCGCACCGAGGGCTCTCAAGAAAGTTATTCATCCATCCATACCTAAAATTATTATTATGGTGATGATTATTATTAATGTTGCTATTAATATTGTAAAATGTAAAAATAATAGGGCAAAGTAGCATACTGTACGTGGTTAACACAGTATAGATGTGGCTGCGGCTCGCAATTTCGGCAGTTTATACTTTGCTCCACTTTCACCTCCTTTCTTCTGGTTATTTCTACACTTCAGTTAAATATACTCAATGTTTTCCTTTCACTCTCTACTCGTACGGTTGTGACACAATAGATCAGGCCACTCGCATCCACTTTTTAATCTCGCTGATCGACTTACTATGACATGTAGTACACCACGCTCAAGTGCATTATTTGGCCATTATTGATTCCTGGTTTAATGCACACCGATTATAAGACTGTGCTAATCACGAACAGCTGTGCTGCACCAGTAGGTACTTTCAAATATTTGTGAAATTAGATGACCCACATTGCTTCACGGAGATAACTTCTTAAATATACACTGGAGGAAAATGTTAACTCAAGCTAGATAAAAAAATTGGCTGTCTGCATTAACGAATTCGTCATCCGCAGTGATAACGGAGCTTTTGAAAGCTAGAACTTTCGAATGTTGAAAATCAGAGTGGTACCAGCTGTATAGTACTTAGGTATCTTTCATGTAACGTCCACTCCACTTGATTCATAGATAGCGGCGTAGGGGGAGGTCACGTACGAATTACATCAACTAATGCGCTTTGGGGGAGTTTGGGGGCCGGGATACAGTTAACCAACATAAGCGGGACTTGCGGCGCCAAGTTTCTATGCAACAAAGTCATATATAATGGCACACGAAAGTTCTATACGAATATTCTATCAACATAAACTGGACTACTGTCTAATTGTTAAGTGTGCCTTAAGAGCTACAACATCAAAACTTCAAAACGGCTCAAACGAGCGTTGCCGCCTATTTACGCGATGAATAAGCTGATTTCACAAATCTCTTTAACAAGTGTGGAATGCAAAATCATGCAACATGTCATCTATTCTCACATAATGAGTTTTCTTGACCCTATTAATTTATTTCATCCTTCTCGACATGGATTCCGTAAGAACATATCCTGTAAAACACAATTAGCCATTTTCGTCTATGACTTGCATGTGAACCTTGATATATCTTTCAAACTGACGCAGTCTTCCTGGATTTCACGAAAGCATTCGACAATATACAATAGAATTTATTGACAGGAAGGACAGAGAGGTCGACCTGAGCTAGTGCGCTCTGATCTGCTACTCTGCACTGGGGAAGAGGGAAGGGGAGTGAAATTACTGGGATGGGCCATGATGATCAGAGAAGTGGTGAGCGCTTCTGAGACAGTTGCCCTGCTAGAGCCGCTTGTCTAGCTTGGTGTCCTGCAAACCTTCGACAAGGTATCTTACAAGCGTTTGCTACTAAAACGTTCTTGGTTAAACTTGCATCCTAACATGTTGCAGTGCATAAAAATATTTCTCGCTAACCGCACCCAATTTGTTCACATTTATAATCAAGCCTCTAGCTCTCTGCCAGTAACATCAGGCGTCCCGCAAAGTTAAAGGGACCCTGAAACGATTTTGGCGATTTTCTACAAACGTACTGAATCGTTAGAGTAGGTCCTTCTGATCATTAATTGACACATCTAAGTGCTCTGCGTAAATCGTGTATATTATTATAAGGTTTTAAAAATGCACATCGCTGTCGATCGCAGCGCACTGCTCGGCGGAGTTTTAAGCCGCCCCTACCCATATGATGCAAATAACCCATATTACGTCACATGGGCGAGCTATCTGATTGGCTGACTAGGGCGCGTGGTCGATAATTTTTCCAACTTTATGGTCAACAATTGATCTTCGTAATAGTTGGAATGTTAGTTAATTTGTTTTTATAAAAAGAAAGTAGCATAAAGAGAATGCACAAGAACAATTTTTCAGTACACTTAAGCACTTCCGGCACACAGCAAGTGTCGTCTGCTTGTGTTACAACGTACTCCATTTTGACGAGAGCTCCGCGGTCAGAGTTGGTGTGAGTCTTTTCGCGAGCACTATGATTCGACTTTGTTGCCTTGTGGGCTGCAAACGTAGCGACTGGCAATATGTCAAGCTGCGACATCGTGTCCCTCTGCAAGGCAGCGTACGGGCGAACTGGCTGCTGCGCAGGATTTGCGCGTTTGTGGCCGTCACTTTACACCGGAAGATTACTAACGCAATAGCGTTTCGCGAGTCCCGCATTAAGGCAAACGTAAGCGCAAGGGGACAGGATCTGGCCACTTGACTGTGCCGTAACGGGATGAGCCGAAATGAGCAGAAGGGCAAATGTGAATGGTCTGCACGGTGCAGCCACCTGGTGGCATAGAGCTCAACCATACACAGTAGCAGCAACGAAGCGTTTCCTTCTTTGCTGCTGGTGCGTACTTTTCGCAGGAGTGTAATCATCAACACGTTGTTTTTATAAATGTTTAAAATGTTTTACACTTCATTAGAGCAATATTAGCGCTTTGTTTGACTGGTTAAGCGCTGCGCCAACAAGTGTCTGGACCATGCAGACCGATCAGGCCGCTCACGTACGTCTACGCCAAAGTTCCGTCATCAGCTTGAGTTTATGCCTCCAGTCATTTGCCGAAATGACCAGCTTGCCTGTGGTTAACGGAATACCAGACACGTTCGGCGCTACGACAGAATGCTCGCAACGCACGCTGCTTCGATAGCTCTCGCTTGGGGTCGACAGCCAAGCAGCTAGCGGAGAGGTTTCGCGCGGGCGGGGGCGGGCTCCAAAACACCCGGAAGTCGACGATGTGACGTCGCATCGTGACGCAGGACCAGTGAAGGCGGAGCTTATCCCCGCTCGCTCGGCGGACGAGTTGAGAAGGAAAAGCATGGCTGGGGAGGAGGGTAACTTATAATCGCTTGTAGCTCCATTAATACGTAACGCTTCACTTAAATTGTGGTGCGAATGTTCTACTTAAGCTGTACCCTACGCGTCTACAAAATTTGTCCGAACCGTTTCAGGGGCCCTTTAAGTCCTTGGTCTCCTTCTATGCTTAAAATAAACGACGTACCAACGCATGTCTCCTGTGACATCCGCATCTTTGCTGATGACTGCGTCATCTATCGCACAGTAATTAACCCTTCTGATCAACTATCTCTCCAAAGTGACTTAAATTGCGTCCAGGACTGGTGTAACCAATGGCTCATGGAACCAAATTCCCATAAATGCAAACTCGTGTCATTCAACCGAAAACGTAATCCTCTCCTGTTCCCTTATACAATCTCACACTTCAGGACAGAATTAACAGTCTTACAGATACCTCGGCATAACGTTGTCCAATGATCTAACCTGGGACGCGCCTGTCATTAATGTCATACCATATACTAACAAATGCTTTGGATTCTAGAAATATCATCTACGTCATGCGCCACCAAACCTAACATAACTCGTACAAGTCACTCGTACGCTTTAAACTGGAATATGCCTCTGCAATCTGGAACCCTGACCAAAAATATCTAACAAACTTCTTAGAATTCGTACAAAATCGTGCCACAAGCTTCATTCATTTATATTATTCATATAATGCCAGTATATAATCGTTAAAAGGAGTATCCGGCCTAACAATTCTGGCTCGTCGCCATCGTATTGCTAGCATGTACTTATTCTGCAAGTTTTTTTACAGCTCACTTCATCATGCGCCCCACATCGGTCCTCCGGTCCGCATTCCACTTCGGACTGGTCAACCCCTTCATGTCGCCTGACCACGTGCGCCCACTACCGCTTCTGCCTCATCATTCTTTCCACGCTCAGCCTCGGACTGGAACGGCCTTCCACACGACATCGCCGCAATCACTTTCCCATCGACATTTTTTACCTGTATAACTACCATAGTTACCAGCGACCAAACATGTACTTAAACATATTTTCCTTGTTTATTTATTTGCTTATACTTGTAACCCTCCCCTCATGCGATGCCCCTGATCCGGGAAACGTTAAGGTAATAAAGTGAAGTGAAGTGAAATTGGGTTTTGTGAGAGAAAAAGGTAAGTTCAGAGAAATTTCGGGGAAGACACGTCCACTCACTTCTATGGAAAGTTCAGTGACGTCACATACGTGACTCTCACGGCTAATATAAGAGCCGCTGTGTATTTGCAAGATGAATAAGCTGATTTCGCATTCGGATTTTTGACAAAACAAGGTGAGACTATAGCCCGGTGAAATTTCACGGAAGGCAGGTTCATTCACTTCTCTCAATAGTGCAGCGACGTCACATACATGACTCTCCCGGCTAACACAAGATTTGGTGTCTATTTGGAAGATGAATAAGCTGATTTCGCAATGTGGATTTTTGAGAAAACAAGGTGAGACTATAGCCCACTGAAATTCCACGGAAGGCAGATCCATTCACTTCTCTGGAAAGTGCGGCGACGTCACATGCTTTACTCTCACAGCTAATACAACGGCAGCCGCCTATTACAAGATGTATAAACTGATTTCACAAGTCACATGAGAAAAAAAAGGTAAGTCCCAGTGAAATCATTAGCTTGCTCATTAGCTTGCTTTCAGTATGGTGTAAAATATGCAAGATAATTTCCTGTAGAACCAGGGCAACACTTCAGTTAATCATGAAAAGAGGTTGGCTTCAGGAAGATATATTCTACGATGGTTCACATTCATGCTATCACTGAGCTAACTAAGAATTTCATAGATTATGTATAGGCATTTGTTTTAGTAGAGATATTAGCAGTTATGTAGGCACTACGTATTCAAGGAGTAAATGAGGCATGCTTGAATATATTGGCAAATGTCCACAAAGATATGTTGGTAAATATCTGCAAAGATTCCGCAGCTAGCTTGGTTCTCTACAAGAACAGTGGAAAAGTATCTATCAATAAAAGGGTCAGGCAAGGAGACACAATCTCTCTTCTGCTATCCACTGCATGCTTAGAACTATTAAAGCTGTTATACCGGGAAGGTTTAGCAGTGACGATAACCGCTAATATATCGGCAACCTTCGGTTTGCAAATTGGATTATTGTAATTGACCTCCAGTGTTACAAAGCAGGACAAATAATAGAGGACTTTAACCGAAAAGGTGAATGAGTGGGGTTGAAGATTAATGTTCAGAACGCAAAGGTATTGTTCAATAACCAGGAAAGGAAACAAGCATTCGTTATCTCCAGTCAGCCTCTACAGTATGAGCAATTCACCTAGATTAACATATTCCTGCACAGGGGACACTGAACAAAGGAAGAAAATTTAGAGAAGAGTAAAAGTGGGTTGGAGTTGATACGACAGGCATTAAAACATCTTCAGTGGGAATTTACCACATTCATTGAAAATAAAGGTGTAGAATCATTGCATATTTTACCCGTGCTGACATATAGACTAGAAGTAGGGAGGTTAACAAAGATGCTCGAGAACACGTTAAGTACTGCGTAGAGAGGGACGGAATGAAAAAAAGTTAGGCATAGCCATAAGAGACAGGAAGAGAGCGGTGTCTATTAAAGAGCAAACGGCGATAGCCATTATTCTAGTTGATATAAATTGAAAAAATGAAGTTGGGCAGGTCATGTAATGAGTAGGGTTGGTAACTGATAGTCTTTCGGAGTTATTGAATGGGTGCCAAAAGAATGAATCCGAGGTTGGGAGAACATTAGGTGGGATGATGAAGTGAGCGCAAGACAGGGGTAATTGGAGAGCGCCGGGAGAGTTCTTCGTCCTGCAATAGGCCTAAATATAGGCCGATGATGATGTACCTGTCTTCACGAGAAATAAATGTTATCATTGTTGTTGTTCTTATTACTAATTATTTAAAACCACGATGCCATTATGAGGCGCCCCTTGCAGGGGGAATAATCTTGCCCACTCCAGGTTCTGTAACGTGCCCTCCTAATTTCCGCACAGTCACATCACTGCGTAACGTGTCACGGATGCATAGAATAATATGGAATTGAAGCGTATATTATGATTCGGTGGCAATAAGCAACGTCACGCTGGTCGATAGATCGAACTGTGAGGACTTAGGCCGCGATAACGGCGTAGCTGGCCAAGCTGCTGGTCAACGAATGGACAGCGCTCTATGTGCCGTTCCGGTAGCCGAGTGGTCAAAGTGTTCAGCTCGCGCCTGTAAGCACTGCGGTTCAAATCGCAGTACCTGCACCTTTGAAAAAAAAAATGATAGCGATGCAGGTGCCGAGTTTCGAACTGTCGTTGGTGAAGGGCTGACATGTATGTGACGCGGAGACCTGGATCCTAGTACCGGCGCCCGCACCACTAATGCACTCATTAACGGTGGTGCGGATGTCTGTACTCGGACCCAGGTCACACCGGGTGCTTCAAGAACCTGGCTGTATTCTCGGCCGCCGGAATGTGGTGCATAAGGTGAAGTTTTATGCGCGCTATATTCCCTCGCTATTTCTCCGGGCATTCTAAGAGACTGGGGACCTTTTGTTTTTAGTGCCGACGGTGATCAAGCACAAAGAAAACCTTCGCTAGGCGATGACCGCGACCGCTCGTATGTGCGTGTACCATTTTAATACCCCCTCACCCAATGCGTATATGAACACCGCCCTGACCTAATCAGTAATACAACAACCAATACACTTAGCGAGCACCTGACCCCATAGCGAATTTCCCAACGAAATATACAAACACACACGTCGAAACCACCCTTACAGCATCGCTTATAGATCCCCGCAGAAAGACCACCCAGACATCACCTCTTTACAGCCCAATCCCTACTCCAGCCCCGCTGGACCCCATATCAAATAGAGATCAATAAATATCAAAGCGAACTTACTCGACCTCACTGGCAGAAAGTTTTCATGGGCTATAGGCTTTTTTTATTTTTTCGAGAAAATACATTTGTGCCTATTCGTTTATTTAACACGTAAAATGGAGTCAGGGCGTGCGTGGGGAGTGACGTATGTGGCGAACCAGCGCTTTCAAGCGAACTTACTCGACCTCACTGGCAGGAAGTTTTCATGGGCTATAGGCTTACCGTTTTTTTATTTTTTCGAGAAAATACATTTGTGCCTATTCGTTTATTTAACACGTAAAATGGAGTCAGGGCGTGCGTGGGGAGTGACGTATGTGGCGAACCAGCGCTTTCAAGCGAACTTACTCGACCTCACTGGCAGAAAGTTTTCATGGGCTATAGGCTTACCGTTTTTTTTATTTTTTCGAGAAAAACATTTTTGCTGATTCGTTTATTTAACACGTAAAATGGAGTCAGGGCGTGCGTGGGGAGTGACGTATGTGGCGATCCAGTGCTTTCAAGCGAACTTATTCGACCTCACTGCCAGAAAGTTTTCATGGGCTATAGTCTTTTTTTATTTTTTCGAGAAAATACATTTGTGCCTATTCGTTTATTTAACACGTAAAATGGAGTCAGGGCGTGCGTGGGGAGTGACGTATGTCGCGAACCAGCGCTTTCAAGCGAACTTACTCGACCTCACTGGCAGAAAGTTTTCATGGGCTATAGGCTTACCGTTTTTTTATTTTTTCGAGAAAATACATTTGTGCTTATTCATTTATTTGACACGTAAAATGGAGTCAGGGCGTACGTGGGAAGTGACGTATGTCTCGAACCAGCGCTTTCAAGCGAACTTACTCGACCTCACTGGCAGAAAGTTTTCATGGGCTATAGGCTTACCGTTTTTTTATTTTTTCCGGAAAATACATTTGTGCTTATTCCTTTATTTAACACGTAAAATGGAGTCAGGGCGTGCGTGGGGAGTGACGTATGTGGCAAACCAGCGCTTTCAAGCGAACTTACTCGACCTCACTGGCAGAAAGTTTTCATGGGCTATAGGCTTACCGTTTTTTTTATTTTTTCCGAAAAATACATTTGCGCTTATTCCTTTATTTAACACGTAAAATGGAGTCAGGGCGTGCGTGGGGAGTGACGTATGTGGAAAACCAGCGCTTTCAAGCGAACTTACTCGACCTCACTGGCAGAAAGTTTTCATGGGCTATAGGCTTACTGTTTTTTTTTATTTTTTCCGGAAAATACATTTGTGCTTATTCCTTTATTTAACACGTAAAATGGAGTCAGGGCGTGCGTGGGGAGTGACGTATGTGGCAAACCAGCGCTTTCAAGCGAACTTACTCGACCTCACTGGCAGAAAGTTTTCATGGGCTATAGGCTTACCGTTTTTTTTTTATTTTTTCCGGAAAATACATTTGTGCTTATTCATTTATTTGACACGTAAAATGGAGTCAGGGCGTGCGTGGGGAGTGACGTATGTGGAAAACCAGCGCTTTCAAGCGAACTTACTCGACCTCACTGGCAGAAAGTTTTCATGGGCTATAGGCTTACCGTTTTTTTTTTATTTTTTCCGGAAAATACATTTGTGCTTATTCATTTATTTGACACGTAAAATGGAGTCAGGGCGTGCGTGGGGAGTGACGTATGTGGCGAACCAGCGCTTTCAAGCGAACTTACTCGACCTCACTGGCAGGAAGTTTTCATGGGCTATAGGCTTACCGTTATTTTTTTATTTTTTCCGGAAAATACATTTGTGCTTATTCATTTATTTAACACGTAAAATGGAGTCAGGGCGTGCGTGGGGAGTGACGTATGTGGCGAACCAGCGCTTTCAAGCGAACTTACTCGACCTCACTGGCAGGAAGTTTTCATTTACCATTTTATTATTTTACCTTAACCATTTTTTTATTTTTTCGAGAAAATACATTTGTGCTTATTCCTTTATTTAACACGTAAAATGGAGTCAGGGCGTGCGTGGGGAGTGACGTATGTGGCGAACCAGCGCTTTCAAGCGAACTTACTCGACCTCACTGGCAGAAAGTTTTCATGGGCTATAGGCTTACCGTTTTTTTTTATTTTTTCCGGAAAATACATTTGTGCTTATTCATTTATTTAACACGTAAAATGGAGTCAGGGCGTGCGTGGGGAGTGACGTATGTCGCGAACCATCGCTTTCAAGCGAACTTACTCGACCTCACTGGCAGGAAGTTTTCATGGGCTATAGGCTTACCATTTTTTTATTTTTTCGAGAAAATACATTTGTGCTTATTCCTTTATTTAACACGTAAAATGGAGTCAGGGCGTGCGTGGGGAGTGACGTATGTGGCGAACCAGCGCTTTCAAGCGAACTTACTCGACCTCACTGGCAGAAAGTTTTCAGGGCTATAGGCTTACCGTTTTTTTTATTTTTTCCGGAAAATACATTTGTGCTTATTCCTTTATTTAACACGTAAAATGGAGTCAGGGCGTGCGTGGGGAGTGACGTACGTGGCGAACCAGCGCTTTCAAGCGAACTTACTCGACCTCACTGGCAGAGAGTTTTCATGGGCTATAGGCTTACCGTTTTTTTTTTCGAGAAAAAACATTTGTGCTTATTGCTTTATTTAACACGTAAAATGCACTTAGGGCGTGTGTGGGGAGTCACGTATGTGGCGAACCAGCGCTTTCAAGCGAACTTACTCGACCTTACTGGCAGAGAGTTTTCATGGGCTATAGGCTTACCGTTTTTTTATTTTTTCGAGAAAATACATTTGAGCTTATTCCTTTATTTAACACGTAAAATGGAGTCAGGGCGTACGTGGGAAGTGACGTACGTGGCAAACCAGCGCTTTCAAGCGGACTTACTCGACCTCACTGGCAGAAAGTTTTCATGGGCTATAGGCTTACCATTTTTTTATTTTTTCGAGAAAATACATTTGTGCTTATTGCTTTATTTAACACGTAAAATGGAGTCAGGGCGTACGTGGGAAGTGACGTACGTGGCAAACCAGCGCTTTCAAGCGGACTTACTCGACCTCACTGGCAGAAAGTTTTCATGGGCTATAGGCTTACCGTTTTTTTTTTCGAGAAAAAACATTTGTGCTTATTGCTTTATTTAACACGTAAAATGCACTTAGGGCGTGTGTGGGGAGTCACGTATGTGGCGAACCAGCGCTTTCAAGCGAACTTACTCGACCTTACTGGCAGAGAGTTTTCATGGGCTATAGGCTTACCGTTTTTTTATTTTTTCGAGAAAATACATTTGAGCTTATTCCTTTATTTAACACGTAAAATGGAGTCAGGGCGTACGTGGGAAGTGACGTACGTGGCAAACCAGCGCTTTCAAGCGGACTTACTCGACCTCACTGGCAGAAAGTTTTCATGGGCTATAGGCTTACCGTTTTTTTTATTTTTTCCGGAAAATACATTTGTGCTTATTCCTTTATTTAACACGTAAAATGGAGTCAGGGCGTGCGTGGGGAGTGACGTACGTGGCGAACCAGCGCTTTCAAGCGAACTTACTCGACCTCACTGGCAGAGAGTTTTCATGGGCTATAGGCTTACCGTTTTTTTTTTCGAGAAAAAACATTTGTGCTTATTGCTTTATTTAACACGTAAAATGCACTTAGGGCGTGTGTGGGGAGTCACGTATGTCGCGAACCATCGCTTTCAAGCGAACTTACTCGACCTCACTGGCAGAAAGTTTTCATGGGCTATAGGCTTACCGTTTTTTTATTTTTTCGAGAAAATACATTTGAGCTTATTCATTTATTTAACACGTAAAATGGAGTCAGGGCGTACGTGGGAAGTGACGTACGTGGCAAACCAGCGCTTTCAAGCGGACTTACTCGACCTCACTGGCAGAAAGTTTTCATGGGCTATAGGCTTACCATTTTTTTATTTTTTCGAGAAAATACATTTGTGCTTATTCATTTATTTGACACGTAAAATGGAGTCAGGGCGTGCCTGTGGAGTGACGTATGTGGCGAACCAGCGCTTTCAAGCGAACTTACTCGACCTCACTGGCAGAAAGTTTTCATGGGCTATAGGCTTACCGTTTTTTTATTTTTTCGAGAAAATACATTTGAGCTTATTCATTTATTTAACACGTAAAATGGAGTCAGGGCGTACGTGGGAAGTGACGTACGTGGCAAACCAGCGCTTTCAAGCGAACTTACTCGACCTCACTGGCAGAAAGTTTTCATGGGCTATAGGCTTACCATTTTTTATTTTTTCCAGAAAAAACATTTGTGCTTATTCATTTATTTAACACGTAAAATGGAGTCAGGGCGTGCGTGGGGAGTGACGTACGTGGCAAACCAGCGCTTTCAAGCGAACTTACTCGACCTCACTGGCAGAAAGTTTTCATGGGCTATAGGCTTACCATTTTTTATTTTTTCGAGAAAATACATTTGTGCTTATTCATTTATTTAACACGTAAAATGGAGTTTAGGGCGTGCGTGGGGAGTGACGTATGTGGCGAACCATAGCTTTCAAGCGAACTTACTCGACCTCTCTGACAGAGAGTTTTCATGGGCTATAGGCTTACCGTTTTTTTTTTTCGAGAAAAAACATTTGTGCTTCTTGCTTTATTTAACACGTAAAATGCACTTAGGGCGTGTGTGGGGAGTGACGTATGTGGCGAACCAGCGCTTTCAAGCGAACTTACTCGACCTCACTGGCAGAAAGTTTTCAGGGCTATAGGCTTACCGTTTTTTTATTTTTTCGAGAAAATACATTTGTGCTTATTCATTTATTTAACACGTAAAATGGAGTTTAGGGCGTGCGTGGGGAGTGACGTATGTGGCGAACCATAGCTTTCAAGCGAACTTACTCGACCTCACTGGCAGAAAGTTTTCATGGGCTATAGGCTTACCGTTTTTTTTTTATTTTTTCCGGAAAATACATTTGTGCTTATTCATTTATTTGACACGTAAAATGGAGTCAGGGCGTGCGTGGGGAGTGACGTATGTGGAAAACCAGCGCTTTCAAGCGAACTTACTCGACCTCACTGGCAGAAAGTTTTCATGGGCTATAGGCTTACCGTTTTTTTTTTTATTTTTTCCGGAAAATACATTTGTGCTTATTCATTTATTTGACACGTAAAATGGAGTCAGGGCGTGCGTGGGGAGTGACGTATGTGGCGAACCAGCGCTTTCAAGCGAACTTACTCGACCTCACTGGCAGGAAGTTTTCATGGGCTATAGGCTTACCGTTATTTTTTTATTTTTTCCGGAAAATACATTTGTGCTTATTCATTTATTTAACACGTAAAATGGAGTCAGGGCGTGCGTGGGGAGTGACGTATGTGGCGAACCAGCGCTTTCAAGCGAACTTACTCGACCTCACTGGCAGGAAGTTTTCATTTACCATTTTATTATTTTACCTTAACCATTTTTTTATTTTTTCGAGAAAATACATTTGTGCTTATTCCTTTATTTAACACGTAAAATGGAGTCAGGGCGTGCGTGGGGAGTGACGTATGTGGCGAACCAGCGCTTTCAAGCGAACTTACTCGACCTCACTGGCAGAAAGTTTTCATGGGCTATAGGCTTACCGTTTTTTTTTATTTTTTCCGGAAAATACATTTGTGCTTATTCATTTATTTAACACGTAAAATGGAGTCAGGGCGTGCGTGGGGAGTGACGTATGTCGCGAACCATCGCTTTCAAGCGAACTTACTCGACCTCACTGGCAGGAAGTTTTCATGGGCTATAGGCTTACCGTTTTTTTTATTTTTTCCGGAAAATACATTTGTGCTTATTCCTTTATTTAACACGTAAAATGGAGTCAGGGCGTGCGTGGGGAGTGACGTACGTGGCGAACCAGCGCTTTCAAGCGAACTTACTCGACCTCACTGGCAGAGAGTTTTCATGGGCTATAGGCTTACCGTTTTTTTTTTCGAGAAAAAACATTTGTGCTTATTGCTTTATTTAACACGTAAAATGCACTTAGGGCGTGTGTGGGGAGTCACGTATGTGGCGAACCAGCGCTTTCAAGCGAACTTACTCGACCTTACTGGCAGAGAGTTTTCATGGGCTATAGGCTTACCGTTTTTTTATTTTTTCGAGAAAATACATTTGAGCTTATTCCTTTATTTAACACGTAAAATGGAGTCAGGGCGTACGTGGGAAGTGACGTACGTGGCAAACCAGCGCTTTCAAGCGGACTTACTCGACCTCACTGGCAGAAAGTTTTCATGGGCTATAGGCTTACCATTTTTTTATTTTTTCGAGAAAATACATTTGTGCTTATTGCTTTATTTAACACGTAAAATGGAGTCAGGGCGTACGTGGGAAGTGACGTACGTGGCAAACCAGCGCTTTCAAGCGGACTTACTCGACCTCACTGGCAGAAAGTTTTCATGGGCTATAGGCTTACCGTTTTTTTTTTTCGAGAAAAAACATTTGTGCTTATTGCTTTATTTAACACGTAAAATGCACTTAGGGCGTGTGTGGGGAGTCACGTATGTGGCGAACCAGCGCTTTCAAGCGAACTTACTCGACCTTACTGGCAGAGAGTTTTCATGGGCTATAGGCTTACCGTTTTTTTATTTTTTCGAGAAAATACATTTGAGCTTATTCCTTTATTTAACACGTAAAATGGAGTCAGGGCGTACGTGGGAAGTGACGTACGTGGCAAACCAGCGCTTTCAAGCGGACTTACTCGACCTCACTGGCAGAAAGTTTTCATGGGCTATAGGCTTACCGTTTTTTTTATTTTTTCCGGAAAATACATTTGTGCTTATTCCTTTATTTAACACGTAAAATGGAGTCAGGGCGTGCGTGGGGAGTGACGTACGTGGCGAACCAGCGCTTTCAAGCGAACTTACTCGACCTCACTGGCAGAGAGTTTTCATGGGCTATAGGCTTACCGTTTTTTTTTTCGAGAAAAAACATTTGTGCTTATTGCTTTATTTAACACGTAAAATGCACTTAGGGCGTGTGTGGGGAGTCACGTATGTCGCGAACCATCGCTTTCAAGCGAACTTACTCGACCTCACTGGCAGAAAGTTTTCATGGGCTATAGGCTTACCGTTTTTTTATTTTTTCGAGAAAATACATTTGAGCTTATTCATTTATTTAACACGTAAAATGGAGTCAGGGCGTACGTGGGAAGTGACGTACGTGGCAAACCAGCGCTTTCAAGCGGACTTACTCGACCTCACTGGCAGAAAGTTTTCATGGGCTATAGGCTTACCATTTTTTTATTTTTTCGAGAAAATACATTTGTGCTTATTCATTTATTTGACACGTAAAATGGAGTCAGGGCGTGCCTGTGGAGTGACGTATGTGGCGAACCAGCGCTTTCAAGCGAACTTACTCGACCTCACTGGCAGAAAGTTTTCATGGGCTATAGGCTTACCGTTTTTTTATTTTTTCGAGAAAATACATTTGAGCTTATTCATTTATTTAACACGTAAAATGGAGTCAGGGCGTACGTGGGAAGTGACGTACGTGGCAAACCAGCGCTTTCAAGCGAACTTACTCGACCTCACTGGCAGAAAGTTTTCATGGGCTATAGGCTTACCATTTTTTATTTTTTCGAGAAAAAACATTTGTGCTTATTCATTTATTTAACACGTAAAATGGAGTCAGGGCGTGCGTGGGGAGTGACGTACGTGGCAAACCAGCGCTTTCAAGCGAACTTACTCGACCTCACTGGCAGAAAGTTTTCATGGGCTATAGGCTTACCATTTTTTTTTTTCGAGAAAATACATTTGTGCTTATTCATTTATTTAACACGTAAAATGGAGTTTAGGGCGTGCGTGGGGAGTGACGTATGTGGCGAACCATAGCTTTCAAGCGAACTTACTCGACATCTCTGACAGAGAGTTTTCATGGGCTATAGGCTTACCGTTTTTTTTTTCGAGAAAAAACATTTGTGCTTCTTGCTTTATTTAACACGTAAAATGCACTTAGGGCGTGTGTGGGGAGTGACGTATGTGGCGAACCAGCGCTTTCAAGCGAACTTACTCGACCTCACTGGCAGAAAGTTTTCAGGGCTATAGGCTTACCGTTTTTTTATTTTTTCGAGAAAATACATTTGTGCTTATTCATTTATTTAACACGTAAAATGGAGTTTAGGGCGTGCGTGGGGAGTGACGTATGTGGCGAACCATAGCTTTCAAGCGAACTTACTCGACCTCTCTGACAGAGAGTTTTCATGGGCTATAGGCTTACCGTTTTTTTTTTTTTCGAGAAAAAACATTTGTGCTTCTTGCTTTATTTAACACGTAAAATGCACTTAGGGCGTGTGTGGGGAGTGACGTATGTGGCGAACCAGCGCTTTCAAGCGAACTTACTCGACCTTACTGGCAGAGAGTTTTCATGGGCTATAGGCTTACCGTTTTTTTATATTTTCGAGAAAATACATTTGAGCTTATTCATTTATTTAACACGTAAAATGGAGTTTAGGGCGTGCGTGGGGAGTGACGTATGTCGCGAACCATCGCTTTCAAGCGAACTTGACCTCTCTGGCAGAGAGTTTTCATGGGCTATAGGCTTACCGTTTTTTTTTTCGAGAAAAAACATTTGTGCTTATTGCTTTATTTAACACGTAAAATGCACTTAGGGCGTGTGTGGGGAGTCACGTATGTGGCGAACCAGCGCTTTCAAGCGAACTTACTCGACCTCACTGGCAGAAAGTTTTCAGGGCTATAGGCTTACCGTTTTTTTATTTTTTCGAGAAAATACATTTGTGCTTATTCATTTATTTAACACGTAAAATGGAGTTTAGGGCGTGCGTGGGGAGTGACGTATGTGGCGAACCATAGCTTTCAAGCGAACTTACTCGACCTTACTGGCAGAGAGTTTTCATGGGCTATAGGCTTACCGTTTTTTTTTCGAGAAAAAACATTTGTGCTTATTGCTTTATTTAACACGTAAAATGCACTTAGGGCGTGTGTGGGGAGTCACGTATGTGGCGAACCAGCGCTTTCAAGCGAACTTACTCGACCTCACTGGCAGAAAGTTTTCATGGGCTATAGGCTTACCATTTTTTATTTTTTCGAGAAAATACATTTGAGCTTATTCATTTATTTAACACGTAAAATGGAGTTTAGGGCGTGCGTGGGGAGTGACGTATGTCGCGAACCATCGCTTTCAAGCGAACTTGACCTCTCTGGCAGAGAGTTTTCATGGGCTATAGGCTTACCGTTTTTTTTTTTCGAGAAAAAACATTTGTGCTTATTGCTTTATTTAACACGTAAAATGCACTTAGGGCGTGTGTGGGGAGTCACGTATGTGGCGAACCAGCGCTTTCAAGCGAACTTACTCGACCTCACTGGCAGAAAGTTTTCATGGGCTATAGGCTTACCATTTTTTATTTTTTCGAGAAAATACATTTGAGCTTATTCATTTATTTGACACGTAAAATGGAGTCAGGGCGTACGTGGGAAGTGACGTATGTCTCGAACCAGCGCTTTCAAGCGAACTTACTCGACCTCACTGGCAGAAAGTTTATAGGCTTACCGTTTTTTTATTTTTTCGAGAAAATACATTTGTGCTTATTCATTTATTTGACACGTAAAATGGAGTCAGGGCGTACGTGGGGAGTGACGTATGTCGCGAACCAGCGCTTTCAAGCGAACTTACTCGACCTCACTGGCAGAAAGTTTTCATGGGCTATAGGCTTACCGTTTTTTTATTTTTTCGAGAAAATACATTTGTGCTTATTCATTTATTTGACACGTAAAATGGAGTCAGGGCGTACGTGGGAAGTGACGTATGTCTCGAACCAGCGCTTTCAAGCGAACTTACTCGACCTCACTGGCAGAAAGTTTTCATGGGCTATAGGCTTACCGTTTTTTATTTTTTCCGGAAAATACATTTGTGCTTATTCCTTTATTTAACACGTAAAATGGAGTCAGGGCGTGCGTGGGGAGTGACGTATGTGGCAAACCAGCGCTTTCAAGCGAACTTACTCGACCTCACTGGCAGAAAGTTTTCATGGGCTATAGGCTTACCGTTTTTTTTATTTTTTCCGAAAAATACATTTGTGCTTATTCCTTTATTTAACACGTAAAATGGAGTCAGGGCGTGCGTGGGGAGTGACGTATGTGGAAAACCAGCGCTTTCAAGCGAACTTACTCGACCTCACTGGCAGAAAGTTTTCATGGGCTATAGGCTTACCGTTTTTTTTATTTTTTCCGGAAAATACATTTGTGCTTATTCATTTATTTGACACGTAAAATGGAGTCAGGGCGTGCCTGGGGAGTGACGTATGTGGCGAACCAGCGCTTTCAAGCGAACTTACTCGACCTCACTGGCAGAAAGTTTTCATGGGCTATAGGCTTACCGTTTTTCTATTTTTTCGAGAAAATACATTTGTGCTTATTCATTTATTTGACACGTAAAATGGAGTCAGGGCGTACGTGGGAAGTGACGTATGTCTCGAACCAGCGCTTTCAAGCGAACTTACTCGACCTCACTGGCAGAAAGTTTTCATGGGCTATAGGCTTACCGTTTTTTTATTTTTTCCGGAAAATACATTTGTGCTTATTCCTTTATTTAACACGTAAAATGGAGTCAGGGCGTGCGTGGGGAGTGACGTATGTGGCAAACCAGCGCTTTCAAGCGAACTTACTCGACCTCACTGGCAGAAAGTTTTCATGACCTATAGGCTTACCGTTTTTTTTTTTCCGGAAAATACATTTGTGCTTATTCCTTTATTTAACACGTAAAATGGAGTCAGGGCGTGCGTGGAGAGTGACGTATGTGGCAAACCAGCGCTTTCAAGCGAACTTACTCGACCTCACTGGCAGAAAGTTTTCATGGGCTATAGGCTTACCGTTTTTTTTTTATTTTTTCCGGAAAATACATTTGTGCTTATTCCTTTATTTAACACGTAAAATGGAGTCAGGGCGTGCGTGGGGAGTGACGTATGTGGAAAACCAGCGCTTTCAAGCGAACTTACTCGACCTCACTGGCAGAAAGTTTTCATGGGCTATAGGCTTACCGTTTTTTTCATTTTTTCCGGAAAATACATTTGTGTTTATTCCTTTATTTAACACGTAAAATGGAGTCAGGGCATGCGTGGGGAGTGACGTATGTCGCGAACCAGCGCTTTCAAGCGAACTTACTCGACCTCACTGGCAGAAAGTTTTCATGGGCTATAGGCTTACCATTTTTTTAATTTTTTCAGGAAAATACATTTGTGCTTATTCATTTATTTGACACGTAAAATGGAGTCAGGGCGTGCGTGGGGAGTGACGTATGTCGCGAACCAGCGCTTTCAAGCGAACTTACTCGACCTCACTGGCAGAAAGTTTTCAGGGCTATAGGCTTACCGTTTTTTTTTTATTTTTTCAGGAAAATACATTTGTGCTTATTCATTTATTTGACACGTAAAATGGAGTCAGGGCGTGCGTGGGGAGTGACGTATGTCGCGAACCAGCGCTTTCAAGCGAACTTACTCGACCTCACTGGCAGAAAGTTTTCATGGGCTATAGGCTTACCGTTTTTTTTATTTTTTCAGGAAAATACATTTGTGCTTATTCCTTTATTTAACACGTAAAATGGAGTCAGGGCGTGCGTGGGGAGTGACGTATGTCGCGAACCAGCGCTTTCAAGCGAACTTACTCGACCTCACTGGCAGAAAGTTTTCAGGGCTATAGGCTTACCGTTTTTTTTTATTTTTTCAGGAAAATACATTTGTGCTTATTCATTTATTTGACACGTAAAATGGAGTCAGGGCGTGCGTGGGGAGTGACGTATGTCGCGAACCAGCGCTTTCAAGCGAACTTACTCGACCTTACTGGCAGAAAGTTTTCATGGGCTATAGGCTTACCGTTTTTTTAATTTTTTCCGGAAAATACATTTGTGTTTATTCCTTTATTTAACACGTAAAATGGAGTCAGGGCATGCGTGGGGAGTGACGTATGTCGCGAACCAGCGCTTTCAAGCGAACTTACTCGACCTCACTGGCAGAAAGTTTTCATGGGCTATAGGCTTACCGTTTTTTTTTATTTTTTCAGGAAAATACATTTGTGCTTATTCCTTTATTTAACACGTAAAATGGAGTCAGGGCGTGCGTGGGGAGTGACGTATGTCGCGAACCAGCGCTTTCAAGCGAACTTACTCGACCTCACTGGCAGAAAGTTTTCAGGGCTATAGGCTTACCGTTTTTTTTTTATTTTTTCAGGAAAATACATTTGTGCTTATTCCTTTATTTAACACGTAAAATGGAGTCAGGGCGTGCGTGGGGAGTGACGTATGTCGCGAACCAGCGCTTTCAAGCGAACTTACTCGACCTCACTGGCAGAAAGTTTTCAGGGCTATAGGCTTACCGTTTTTTTCATTTTTTCCGGAAAATACATTTGTGTTTATTCCTTTATTTAACACGTAAAATGGAGTCAGGGCATGCGTGGGGAGTGACGTATGTCGCGAACCAGCGCTTTCAAGCGAACTTACTCGACCTCACTGGCAGAAAGTTTTCATGGGCTATAGGCTTACCGTTTTTTTTTATTTTTTAAGGAAAATACATTTGTGCTTATTCCTTTATTTAACACGTAAAATGGAGTCAGGGCGTGCGTGGGGAGTGACGTATGTCGCGAACCAGCGCTTTCAAGCGAACTTACTCGACCTCACTGGCAGAAAGTTTTCAGGGCTATAGGCTTACCGTTTTTTTCATTTTTTCCGGAAAATACATTTGTGTTTATTCCTTTATTTAACACGTAAAATGGAGTCAGGGCATGCGTGGGGAGTGACGTATGTCGCGAACCAGCGCTTTCAAGCGAACTTACTCGACCTCACTGGCAGAAAGTTTTCATGGGCTATAGGCTTACCATTTTTTTAATTTTTTCAGGAAAATACATTTGTGCTTATTCCTTTATTTAACACGTAAAATGGAGTCAGGGCGTGCGTGGGGAGTGACGTATGTCGCGAACCAGCGCTTTCAAGCGAACTTACTCGACCTCACTGGCAGAAAGTTTTCAGGGCTATAGGCTTACCGTTTTTTTCATTTTTTCCGGAAAATACATTTGTGTTTATTCCTTTATTTAACACGTAAAATGGAGTCAGGGCATGCGTGGGGAGTGACGTATGTCGCGAACCAGCGCTTTCAAGCGAACTTACTCGACCTCACTGGCAGAAAGTTTTCATGGGCTATAGGCTTACCATTTTTTTAATTTTTTCAGGAAAATACATTTGTGCTTATTCATTTATTTGACACGTAAAATGGAGTCAGGGCGTACGTGGGGAGTGACGTATGTCGCGAACCAGCGCTTTCAAGCGAACTTACTCGACCTCACTGGCAGAAAGTTTTCAGGGCTATAGGCTTACCGTTTTTTTTTATTTTTTCAGGAAAATACATTTGTGCTTATTCATTTATTTGACACGTAAAATGGAGTCAGGGCGTACGTGGGAAGTGACGTACGTGGCAAACCAGCGCTTTCAAGCGAACTTACTCGACCTTACTGGCAGAAAGTTTTCATGGGCTATAGGCTTACCGTTTTTTTTATTATTTCCGGAAAATAGATTTGTGCTTATTCCTTTATTTAACACGTAAAATGGAGTCAGGGCGTGCGTGGGGAGTGACGTACGTGGCAAACCAGCGCTTTCAAGCGAACTTACTCGACCTCACTGGCAGAAAGTTTTCATGGGCTATAGGCTTACCGTTTTTTTATTTTTTCGAGAAAATACATTTGTGCTTATTCATTTATTTGACACGTAAAATGGAGTCAGGGCGTGCGTGGGGAGTGACGTACGTGGCAAACCAGCGCTTTCAAGCGAACTTACTCGACCTCACTGGCAGAAAGTTTTCATGGGCTATAGGCTTACCGTTTTTTTTTTATTTTTTCCGGAAAATACATTTGTGCTTATTCATTTATTTAACACGTAAAATGGAGTCAGGGCGTGCGTGGGGAGTGACGTACGTGGCAAACCAGCGCTTTCAAGCGAACTTACTCGACCTCACTGGCAGAAAGTTTTCATGGGCTATAGGCTTACCATTTTTTTATTTTTTCGAGAAAATACATTTGTGCTTATTCATTTATTTAACACGTAAAATGGAGTCAGGGCATGCGTGGGGAGTGACGTATGTGGCGAACCATTGCTTTCAAGCGAACTTGACCTCACTGGCAGAGAGTTTTCATGGGCTATAGGCTTACCGTTTTTTTTCGAGAAAAAACATTTGTGCTTATTGCTTTATTTAACACGTAAAATGCACTTAGGGCGTGTGTGGGGAGTGACGTATGTGGCGAACCAGCGCTTTCAAGCGAACTTACCCGACCTCACTCTCAGAAAGTTTTCAGGGCTATAGGCTCACCGTTTTTTATTTTTTCGAGAAAATACATTTGAGCTTATTCCTTTATTTAACACGTAAAATGGAGTCAGGGCATGCGTGGGGAGTGACGTATGTGGCGAACCATTGCTTTCAAGCGAACTTGACCTCACTGGCAGAGAGTTTTCATGGGCTATAGGCTTACCGTTTTTTTTCGAGAAAAAACATTTGTGCTTATTGCTTTATTTAACACGTAAAATGCACTTAGGGCGTGTGTGGGGAGTGACGTATGTGGCGAACCAGCGCTTTCAAGCGAACTTACTCGACCTCACTGGCAGAAAGTTTTCAGGGCTATAGGCCCACCGTTTTTTATTTTTTCGATAAAATACATTTGTGCTTATTCCTTTATTTAACACGTAAAATGGAGTCAGGGCATGCGTGGGGAGTGACGTATGTCGCGAACCATCGCTTTCAAGCGAACTTGACCTCACTGGCAGAGAGTTTTCATGGGCTATAGGTTTACCGTTTTTTTTTTTCGAGAAAAAACATTTGTGCTTATTGCTTTACTTAACACGTAAAATGCACTTAGGGCGTGTGTGGGGAGTGACGTATGTGGCGAACCAGCGCTTTCAAGCGAACTTACTCGACCTCACTGGCAGAAAGTTTTCAGGGCTATAGGCCCACCGTTTTTTATTTTTTCGATAAAATACATTTGTGCTTATTCCTTTATTTAACACGTAAAATGGAGTCAGGGCATGCGTGGGGAGTGACGTATGTCGCGAACCATCGCTTTCAAGCGAACTTGACCTCACTGGCAGAGAGTTTTCATGGGCTATAGGCTTACCGTTTTTTTTTTTTCGAGAAAAAACATTTGTGCTTATTGCTTTATTTAACACGTAAAATGCACTTAGGGCGTGTGTGGGGAGTGACGTATGTGGCGAACCAGCGCTTTCAAGCGAACTTACTCGACCTCACTGGCAGAAAGTTTTCAGGGCTATAGGCCCACCGTTTTTTATTTTTTCGATAAAATACATTTGTGCTTATTCCTTTATTTAACACGTAAAATGGAGTCAGGGCATGCGTGGGGAGTGACGTATGTCGCGAACCATCGCTTTCAAGCGAACTTGACCTCACTGGCAGAGAGTTTTCATGGGCTATAGGCTTACCGTTTTTTTTTTTTCGAGAAAAAACATTTGTGCTTATTGCTTTATTTAACACGCAAAATGCACTTAGGGCGTGTGTGGGGAGTGACGTATGTGGCGAACCATCGCTTTCAAGCGAACTTACTCGACCTCACTGGCAGAAAGTTTTCATGGGCTATAGGCTTACCATTTTTTTATTTTTTCGATAAAATACATTTGTGCTTATTCCTTTATTTAACACGTAAAATGGAGTCAGGGCATGCGTGGGGAGTGACGTATGTCGCGAACCATCGCTTTCAAGCGAACTTGACCTCACTGGCAGAGAGTTTTCATGGGCTATAGGCTTACCGTTTTTTTTTTTCGAGAAAAAACATTTGTGCTTATTGCTTTATTTAACACGTAAAATGCACTTAGGGCGTGTGTGGGGAGTGACGTATGTGGCGAACCAGCGCTTTCAAGCGAACTTACTCGACCTCACTGGCAGAAAGTTTTCAGGGCTATAGGCCCACCGTTTTTTATTTTTTCGATAAAATACATTTGTGCTTATTCCTTTATTTAACACGTAAAATGGAGTCAGGGCATGCGTGGGGAGTGACGTATGTCGCGAACCATCGCTTTCAAGCGAACTTGACCTCACTGGCAGAGAGTTTTCATGGGCTATAGGCTTACCGTTTTTTTTTCGAGAAAAAACATTTGTGCTTATTGCTTTATTTAACACGTAAAATGCACTTAGGGCGTGTGTGGGGAGTGACGTATGTGGCGAACCAGCGCTTTCAAGCGAACTTACTCGACCTCACTGGCAGAAAGTTTTCATGGGCTATAGGCTCACCATTTTTTATTTTTTCGATAAAATACATTTGAGCTTATTCCTTTATTTAACACGTAAAATGGAGTCAGGGCATGCGTGGGGAGTGACGTATGTCGCGAACCATCGCTTTCAAGCGAACTTGACCTCACTGGCAGAGAGTTTTCATGGGCTATAGGCTTACCGTTTTTTTTCGAGAAAAAACATTTGTGCTTATTGCTTTATTTAACACGTAAAATGCACTTAGGGCGTGTGTGGGGAGTGACGTATGTGGCGAACCAGCGCTTTCAAGCGAACTTACTCGACCTCACTGGCAGAAAGTTTTCATGGGCTATAGGCTCACCATTTTTTATTTTTTCGATAAAATACATTTGAGCTTATTCCTTTATTTAACACGTAAAATGGAGTCAGGGCATGCGTGGGGAGTGACGTATGTCGCGAACCATCGCTTTCACGCGAACTTGACCTCACTGGCAGAGAGTTTTCATGGGCTATAGGCTTACCGTTTTTTTTCGAGAAAAAACATTTGTGCTTATTGCTTTATTTAACACGTAAAATGCACTTAGGGCGTGTGTGGGGAGTGACGTATGTGGCGAACCAGCGCTTTCAAGCGAACTTACTCGACCTCACTGGCAGAAAGTTTTCAGGGCTATAGGCCCACCGTTTTTTATTTTTTCGATAAAATACATTTGTGCTTATTCCTTTATTTAACACGTAAAATGGAGTCAGGGCATGCGTGGGGAGTGACGTATGTCGCGAACCATCGCTTTAAAGCGAACTTACTCGACCTCACTGGCAGAAAGTTTTCATGGGCTATAGGCTTACCGTTTTTTTTTCGAGAAAAAACATTTGTGCTTATTGCTTTATTTAACACGTAAAATGCACTTAGGGCGTGTGTGGGGAGTGACGTATGTGGCGAACCATCGCTTTCAAGCGAACTTACTCGACCTCTCTGGCAGAAAGTTTTCATGGGCTATAGGCTTACCATTTTTTTATTTTTTCGATAAAATACATTTGTGCTTATTCCTTTATTTAACACGTAAAATGGAGTCAGGGCATGCGTGGGGAGTGACGTATGTCGCGAACCATCGCTTTCAAGCGAACTTACTCGACCTCACTGGCAGAAAGTTTTCATGGGCTATAGGCTTACCGTTTTTTTTTCGAGAAAAAACATTTGTGCTTATTGCTTTATTTAACACGTAAAATGCACTTAGGGCGTGTGTGGGGAGTGACGTATGTGGCGAACCATCGCTTTCAAGCGAACTTACTCGACCTCTCTGGCAGAAAGTTTTCATGGGCTATAGGCTTACCATTTTTTTATTTTTTCGATAAAATACATTTGTGCTTATTCCTTTATTTAACACGTAAAATGGAGTCAGGGCATGCGTGGGGAGTGACGTATGTCGCGAACCATCGCTTTCAAGCGAACTTGACCTCACTGGCAGAGAGTTTTCATGGGCTATAGGCTTACCGTTTTTTTTTTTTTTCGAGAAAAAACATTTGTGCTTATTGCTTTATTTAACACGTAAAATGCACTTAGGGCGTGTGTGGGGAGTGACGTATGTGGCGAACCATCGCTTTCAAGCGAACTTACTCGACCTCACTGGCAGAAAGTTTTCATGGGCTATAGGCTCACCATTTTTTATTTTTTCGATAAAATACATTTGTGCTTATTCCTTTATTTAACACGTAAAATGGAGTCAGGGCATGCGTGGGGAGTGACGTATGTCGCGAACCATCGCTTTCAAGCGAACTTGACCTCACTGGCAGAGAGTTTTCATGGGCTATAGGCTTACCGTTTTTTTTTCGAGAAAAAACATTTGTGCTTATTGCTTTATTTAACACGTAAAATGCACTTAGGGCGTGTGTGGGGAGTGACGTATGTGGCGAACCATCGCTTTCAAGCGAACTTACTCGACCTCTCTGGCAGAAAGTTTTCATGGGCTATAGGCTTACCATTTTTTTATTTTTTCGATAAAATACATTTGTGCTTATTCCTTTATTTAACACGTAAAATGGAGTCAGGGCATGCGTGGGGAGTGACGTATGTCGCGAACCATCGCTTTCAAGCGAACTTGACCTCACTGGCAGAGAGTTTTCATGGGCTATAGGCTTACCGTTTTTTTTTCGAGAAAAAACATTTGTGCTTATTGCTTTATTTAACACGTAAAATGCACTTAGGGCGTGTGTGGGGAGTGACGTATGTGGCGAACCATCGCTTTCAAGCGAACTTACTCGACCTCACTGGCAGAAAGTTTTCATGGGCTATAGGCTCACCATTTTTTATTTTTTCGATAAAATACATTTGAGCTTATTCCTTTATTTAACACGTAAAATGGAGTCAGGGCATGCGTGGGGAGTGACGTATGTCGCGAACCATCGCTTTCAAGCGAACTTGACCTCACTGGCAGAGAGTTTTCATGGGCTATAGGCTTACCGTTTTTTTTTTTCGAGAAAAAACATTTGTGCTTATTGCTTTATTTAACACGTAAAATGCACTTAGGGCGTGTGTGGGGAGTGACGTATGTGGCGAACCAGCGCTTTCAAGCGAACTTACTCGACCTCACTGGCAGAAAGTTTTCATGGGCTATAGGCTCACCATTTTTTATTTTTTCGAGAAAATACATGTGTGCTTATTCCTTTATTTAACACGTAAAATGGAGTCAGGGCGTACGTGGGGAGTGACGTATGTGGCGAACCATCGCTTTCAAGCGAACTTACTCGACCTCACTGGCAGAAAGTTTTCATGGGCTATAGGCTTACCATTTTTTTATTTTTTCGAGAAAATACATTTGAGCTCATTCCTTTATTTAACACGTAAAATGGAGTCAGGGCATGCGTGGGGAGTGACGTATGTCGCGAACCATCGCTTTCAAGCGAACTTGACCTCACTGGCAGAGAGTTTTCATGGGCTATAGGCTTACCGTTTTTTTTTCGAGAAAAAACATTTGTGCTTATTGCTTTATTTAACACGTAAAATGCACTTAGGGCGTGTGTGGGGAGTGACGTATGTGGCGAACCATCGCTTTCAAGCGAACTTACTCGACCTCTCTGGCAGAAAGTTTTCATGGGCTATAGGCTTACCATTTTTTTATTTTTTCGATAAAATACATTTGTGCTTATTCCTTTATTTAACACGTAAAATGGAGTCAGGGCATGCGTGGGGAGTGACGTATGTCGCGAACCATCGCTTTCAAGCGAACTTGACCTCACTGGCAGAGAGTTTTCATGGGCTATAGGCTTACCGTTTTTTTTTCGAGAAAAAACATTTGTGCTTATTGCTTTATTTAACACGTAAAATGCACTTAGGGCGTGTGTGGGGAGTGACGTATGTGGCGAACCATCGCTTTCAAGCGAACTTACTCGACCTCTCTGGCAGAAAGTTTTCATGGGCTATAGGCTTACCATTTTTTTATTTTTTCGATAAAATACATTTGTGCTTATTCCTTTATTTAACACGTAAAATGGAGTCAGGGCATGCGTGGGGAGTGACGTATGTCGCGAACCATCGCTTTCAAGCGAACTTGACCTCACTGGCAGAGAGTTTTCATGGGCTATAGGCTTACCGTTTTTTTTTCGAGAAAAAACATTTGTGCTTATTGCTTTATTTAACACGTAAAATGCACTTAGGGCGTGTGTGGGGAGTGACGTATGTGGCGAACCAGCGCTTTCAAGCGAACTTACTCGACCTCACTGGCAGAAAGTTTTCATGGGCTATAGGCTCACCATTTTTTATTTTTTCGAGAAAATACATTTGTGCTTATTCATTTATTTAACACGTAAAATGGAGTCAGGGCGTACGTGGGGAGTGACGTATGTGGCGAACCATCGCTTTCAAGCGAACTTGACCTCACTGGCAGAGAGTTTTCATGGGCTATAGGCTTACCGTTTTTTTTTCGAGAAAAAACATTTGTGCTTATTGCTTTATTTAACACGTAAAATGCACTTAGGGCGTGTGTGGGGAGTGACGTATGTGGCGAACCATCGCTTTCAAGCGAACTTACTCGACCTCACTGGCAGAAAGTTTTCATGGGCTATAGGCTCACCATTTTTTATTTTTTCGAGAAAATACATTTGAGCTCATTCCTTTATTTAACACGTAAAATGGAGTCAGGGCATGCGTGGGGAGTGACGTATGTGGCGAACCATCGCTTTCAAGCGAACTTGACCTCACTGGCAGAGAGTTTTCATGGGCTATAGGCTTACCGTTTTTTTTTTTCGAGAAAAAACATTTGTGCTTATTGCTTTATTTAACACGTAAAATGCACTTAGGGCGTGTGTGGGGAGTGACGTATGTGGCGAACCAGCGCTTTCAAGCGAACTTACTCGACCTCACTGGCAGAGAGTTTTCATGGGCTATAGGCTTACCGTTTTTTTTTCGAGAAAAAACATTTGTGCTTATTGCTTTATTTAACACGTAAAATGCACTTAGGGCGTGTGTGGGGAGTGACGTATGTGGCGAACCATCGCTTTCAAGCGAACTTACTCGACCTCACTGGCAGAAAGTTTTCATGGGCTATAGGCTTACCGTTTTTTTTCGAGAAAAAACATTTGTGCTTATTGCTTTATTTAACACGTAAAATGCACTTAGGGCGTGTGTGGGGAGTGACGTATGTGGCGAACCATCGCTTTCAAGCGAACTTACTCGACCTCACTGGCAGAAAGTTTTCATGGGCTATAGGCTCACCGTTTTTTTATTTTTTCGAGAAAATACATTTGAGCTCATTCCTTTATTTAACACGTAAAATGGAGTCAGGGCGTACGTGGGGAGTGACGTATGTCGCGAACCATCGCTTTCAAGCGAACTTGACCTCACTGGCAGAGAGTTTTCATGGGCTATAGGCTTACCGTTTTTTTTCGAGAAAAAACATTTGTGCTTATTGCTTTATTTAACACGTAAAATGCACTTAGGGCGTGTGTGGGGAGTGACGTATGTGGCGAACCATCGCTTTCAAGCGAACTTACTCGACCTCACTGGCAGAGAGTTTTCATGGGCTATAGGCTCACCATTTTTTATTTTTTCGAGAAAATACATTTGTGCTTATTCCTTTATTTAACACGTAAAATGGAGTCAGGGCGTACGTGGGGAGTGACGTATGTGGCGAACCATCGCTTTCAAGCGAACTTGACCTCACTGGCAGAGAGTTTTCATGGGCTATAGGCTTACCGTTTTTTTTCGAGAAAAAACATTTGTGCTTATTGCTTTATTTAACACGTAAAATGCACTTAGGGCGTGTGTGGGGAGTGACGTATGTGGCGAACCATCGCTTTCAAGCGAACTTACTCGACCTCACTGGCAGAAAGTTTTCATGGGCTATAGGCTCACCATTTTTTATTTTTTCGAGAAAATACATTTGTGCTTATTCCTTTATTTAACACGTAAAATGGAGTCAGGGCGTACGTGGGGAGTGACGTATGTGGCGAACCATCGCTTTCAAGCGAACTTGACCTCACTGGCAGAGAGTTTTCATGGGCTATAGGCTTACCGTTTTTTTTCGAGAAAAAACATTTGTGCTTATTGCTTTATTTAACACGTAAAATGCACTTAGGGCGTGTGTGGGGAGTGACGTATGTGGCGAACCATCGCTTTCAAGCGAACTTACTCGACCTCACTGGCAGAAAGTTTTCATGGACTATAGGCTCACCATTTTTTATTTTTTCGAGAAAATACATTTGTGCTTATTCCTTTATTTAACACGTAAAATGGAGTCAGGGCGTACGTGGGGAGTGACGTATGTGGCGAACCATCGCTTTCAAGCGAACTTGACCTCACTGGCAGAGAGTTTTCATGGGCTATAGGCTTACCGTTTTTTTTTTTCGAGAAAAAACATTTGTGCTTATTCCTTTATTTAACACGTAAAATGGAGTCAGGGCGTACGTGGGGAGTGACGTATGTGGCGAACCAGCGCTTTCAAGCGAACTTACTCGACCTCACTGGCAGAAAGTTTTCATGGGCTATAGGCTCACCGTTTTTTTATTTTTTCGAGAAAATACATTTGAGCTCATTCCTTTATTTAACACGTAAAATGGAGTCAGGGCGTACGTGGGGAGTGACGTATGTGGCGAACCAGCGCTTTCAAGCGAACTTACTCGACCTCACTGGCAGAAAGTTTTCATGGGCTATAGGCTCACCATTTTTTATTTTTTGGAGAAAATACATTTGTGCTTATTCCTTTATTTAACACGTAAAATGGTGTCAGGGCGTACGTGGGGAGTGACGTATGTGGCGAACCAGCGCTTTCAAGCGAACTTACTCGACCTCACTGGCAGAAAGTTTTCATGGGCTATAGGCTCACCATTTTTTTATTTTTTCGAGAAAATACATTTGTGCTTATTCCTTTATTTAACACGTAAAATGGAGTCAGGGCGTACGTGGGGAGTGACGTATGTGGCGAACCAGCGCTTTCAAGCGAACTTACTCGACCTCACTGGCAGAAAGTTTTCTTGGGCTATAGGCTCACCGTTTTTTTATTTTTTCGAGAAAATACATTTGTGCTTATTCATTTATTTAACACGTAAAATGGAGTCAGGGCGTGCGTGGGGAGTGACGTATGTGGCGAACCAGCGCTTTCAAGCGAACTTACTCGACCTCACTGGCAGAAAGTTTTCATGGGCTATAGGCTCACCATTTTTTATTTTTTCGAGAAAATACATTTGTGCTTATTCCTTTATTTAACACGTAAAATGGAGTCAGGGCGTACGTGGGGAGTGACGTATGTGGCGAACCAGCGCTTTCAAGCGAACTTACTCGACCTCACTGGCAGAAAGTTTTCATGGGCTATAGGCTCACCATTTTTTTATTTTTTCGAGAAAATACATTTGTGCTTATTCCTTTATTTAACACGTAAAATGGAGTCAGGGCGTACGTGGGGAGTGACGTATGTGGCGAACCAGCGCTTTCAAGCGAACTTACTCGACCTCACTGGCAGAAAGTTTTCTTGGGCTATAGGCTCACCGTTTTTTTATTTTTTCGAGAAAATACATTTGTGCTTATTCCTTTATTTAACACGTAAAATGGAGTCAGGGCGTGCGTGGGGAGTGACGTATGTCGCGAACCAGCGCTTTCAAGCGAACTTACTCGACCTCACTGGCAGAAAGTTTTCTTGGGCTATAGGCTCACCGTTTTTTTATTTTTTCGAGAAAATACATTTGTGCTTATTCATTTATTTAACACGTAAAATGGAGTCAGGGCGTACGTGGGGAGTGACGTATGTGGCGAACCAGCGCTTTCAAGCGAACTTACTCGACCTCACTGGCAGAAAGTTTTCTTGGGCTATAGGCTCACCGTTTTTTTATTTTTTCGAGAAAATACATTTGTGCTTATTCCTTTATTTAACACGTAAAATGGAGTCAGGGCGTGCGTGGGGAGTGACGTATGTCGCGAACCAGCGCTTTCAAGCGAACTTACTCGACCTCACTGGCAGAAAGTTTTCTTGGGCTATAGGCTCACCGTTTTTTTATTTTTTCGAGAAAATACATTTGAGCTCATTCCTTTATTTAACACGTAAAATGGAGTCAGGGCGTACGTGGGGAGTGACGTATGTGGCGAACCAGCGCTTTCAAGCGAACTTACTCGACCTCACTGGCAGAAAGTTTTCATGGGCTATAGGCTCACCGTTTTTTTATTTTTTCGAGAAAATACATTTGAGCTCATTCCTTTATTTAACACGTAAAATGGAGTCAGGGCGTACGTGGGGAGTGACGTATGTGGCGAACCAGCGCTTTCAAGCGAACTTACTCGACCTCACTGGCAGAAAGTTTTCATGGGCTATAGGCTCACCATTTTTTATTTTTTGGAGAAAATACATTTGTGCTTATTCCTTTATTTAACACGTAAAATGGAGTCAGGGCGTACGTGGGGAGTGACGTATGTGGCGAACCAGCGCTTTCAAGCGAACTTACTCGACCTCACTGGCAGAAAGTTTTCATGGGCTATAGGCTCACCATTTTTTATTTTTTCGAGAAAATACATTTGTGCTTATTCCTTTATTTAACACGTAAAATGGAGTCAGGGCGTACGTGGGGAGTGACGTATGTGGCGAACCAGCGCTTTCAAGCGAACTTACTCGACCTCACTGGCAGAAAGTTTTCTTGGGCTATAGGCTCACCGTTTTTTTATTTTTTCGAGAAAATACATTTGTGCTTATTCATTTATTTAACACGTAAAATGGAGTCAGGGCGTACGTGGGGAGTGACGTATGTGGCGAACCAGCGCTTTCAAGCGAACTTACTCGACCTCACTGGCAGAAAGTTTTCATGGGCTATAGGCTCACCATTTTTTATTTTTTCGAGAAAATACATTTGTGCTTATTCCTTTATTTAACACGTAAAATGGAGTCAGGGCGTACGTGGGGAGTGACGTATGTGGCGAACCAGCGCTTTCAAGCGAACTTACTCGACCTCACTGGCAGAAAGTTTTCTTGGGCTATAGGCTCACCGTTTTTTTATTTTTTCGAGAAAATACATTTGTGCTTATTCATTTATTTAACACGTAAAATGGAGTCAGGGCGTACGTGGGGAGTGACGTATGTGGCGAACCAGCGCTTTCAAGCGAACTTACTCGACCTCACTGGCAGAAAGTTTTCTTGGGCTATAGGCTCACCGTTTTTTTATTTTTTCGAGAAAATACATTTGTGCTTATTCATTTATTTAACACGTAAAATGGAGTCAGGGCGTACGTGGGGAGTGACGTATGTGGCGAACCAGCGCTTTCAAGCGAACTTGCTCGACCTCACTGGCAGAAAGTTTTCATGGGCTATAGGCTCACCATTTTTTTATTTTTTCGAGAAAATACATTTGTGCTTATTCCTTTATTTAACACGTAAAATGGAGTCAGGGCCTACGTGGGGAGTGACGTATGTGGCGAACCAGCGCTTTCAAGCGAACTTACTCGACCTCACTGGCAGAAAGTTTTCTTGGGCTATAGGCTCACCGTTTTTTTATTTTTTCGAGAAAATACATTTGTGCTTATTCATTTATTTAACACGTAAAATGGAGTCAGGGCGTACGTGGGGAGTGACGTATGTGGCGAACCAGCGCTTTCAAGCGAACTTACTCGACCTCACTGGCAGAAAGTTTTCATGGGCTATAGGCTCACCATTTTTTATTTTTTCGAGAAAATACATTTGTGCTTATTCCTTTATTTAACACGTAAAATGGAGTCAGGGCGTACGTGGGGAGTGACGTATGTGGCGAACCAGCGCTTTCAAGCGAACTTACTCGACCTCACTGGCAGAAAGTTTTCTTGGGCTATAGGCTCACCGTTTTTTTATTTTTTCGAGAAAATACATTTGTGCTTATTCATTTATTTAACACGTAAAATGGAGTCAGGGCGTACGTGGGGAGTGACGTATGTGGCGAACCAGCGCTTTCAAGCGAACTTACTCGACCTCACTGGCAGAAAGTTTTCTTGGGCTATAGGCTCACCGTTTTTTTATTTTTTCGAGAAAATACATTTGTGCTTATTCATTTATTTAACACGTAAAATGGAGTCAGGGCGTACGTGGGGAGTGACGTATGTGGCGAACCAGCGCTTTCAAGCGAACTTGCTCGACCTCACTGGCAGAAAGTTTTCATGGGCTATAGGCTCACCATTTTTTTATTTTTTCGAGAAAATACATTTGTGCTTATTCCTTTATTTAACACGTAAAATGGAGTCAGGGCCTACGTGGGGAGTGACGTATGTGGCGAACCAGCGCTTTCAAGCGAACTTACTCGACCTCACTGGCAGAAAGTTTTCTTGGGCTATAGGCTCACCGTTTTTTTATTTTTTCGAGAAAATACATTTGTGCTTATTCCTTTATTTAACACGTAAAATGGAGTCAGGGCGTGCGTGGGGAGTGACGTATGTCGCGAACCAGCGCTTTCAAGCGAACTTACTCGACCTCACTGGCAGAAAGTTTTCTTGGGCTATAGGCTCACCATTTTTTTATTTTTTCGAGAAAATACATTTGTGCTTATTCCTTTATTTAACACGTAAAATGGAGTCAGGGCGTGCGTGGGGAGTGACGTATGTCGCGAACCAGCGCTTTCAAGCGAACTTACTCGACCTCACTGGCAGAAAGTTTTCATGGGCTATAGGCTCACCATTTTTTTATTTTTTCGAGAAAATACATTTGTGCTTATTCATTTATTTAACACGTAAAATGGAGTCAGGGCGTACGTGGGGAGTGACGTATGTGGCGAACCAGCGCTTTCAAGCGAACTTACTCGACCTCACTGGCAGAAAGTTTTCTTGGGCTATAGGCTCACCATTTTTTTATTTTTTCGAGAAAATACATTTGTGCTTATTCCTTTATTTAACACGTAAAATGGAGTCAGGGCGTGCGTGGGGAGTGACGTATGTCGCGAACCAGCGCTTTCAAGCGAACTTACTCGACCTCACTGGCAGAAAGTTTTCTTGGGCTATAGGCTCACCGTTTTTTTATTTTTTCGAGAAAATACATTTGTGCTTATTCCTTTATTTAACACGTAAAATGGAGTCAGGGCGTGCGTGGGGAGTGACGTATGTCGCGAACCAGCGCTTTCAAGCGAACTTACTCGACCTCACTGGCAGAAAGTTTTCTTGGGCTATAGGCTTATCGTTTTTTTTATTTTTTCGAGAAAATACATTTGTGCTTATTCCTTTATTTAACACGTAAAATGGAGTCAGGGCGTGCGTGGGGAGTGACGTATGTCGCGAACCAGCGCTTTCAAGCGAACTTACTCGACCTCACTGGCAGAAAGTTTTCTTGGGCTATAGGCTTATCGTTTTTTTTATTTTTTCGAGAAAATACATTTGTGCTTATTCCTTTATTTAACACGTAAAATGGAGTCAGGGCGTACGTGGGGAGTGACGTATGTGGCGAACCAGCGCTTTCAAGCGAACTTGCTCGACCTCACTGGCAGAAAGTTTTCATGGGCTATAGGCTCACCATTTTTTTATTTTTTCGAGAAAATACATTTGTGCTTATTCCTTTATTTAACACGTAAAATGGAGTCAGGGCGTACGTGGGGAGTGACGTATGTGGCGAACCAGCGCTTTCAAGCGAACTTACTCGACCTCACTGGCAGAAAGTTTTCTTGGGCTATAGGCTCACCATTTTTTTATTTTTTCGAGAAAATACATTTGTGTTTATTCCTTTATTTAACACGTAAAATGGAGTCAGGGCGTGCGTGGGGAGTGACGTATGTCGCGAACCAGCGCTTTCAAGCGAACTTACTCGACCTCACTGGCAGAAAGTTTTCTTGGGCTATAGGCTTATCGTTTTTTTTATTTTTTCGAGAAAATACATTTGTGCTTATTCCTTTATTTAACACGTAAAATGGAGTCAGGGCGTGCGTGGGGAGTGACGTATGTCGCGAACCAGCGCTTTCAAGCGAACTTACTCGACCTCACTGGCAGAAAGTTTTCTTGGGCTATAGGCTTATCGTTTTTTTTATTTTTTCGAGAAAATACATTTGTGCTTATTCCTTTATTTAACACGTAAAATGGAGTCAGGGCGTACGTGGGGAGTGACGTATGTGGCGAACCAGCGCTTTCAAGCGAACTTGCTCGACCTCACTGGCAGAAAGTTTTCATGGGCTATAGGCTCACCATTTTTTTATTTTTTCGAGAAAATACATTTGTGCTTATTCCTTTATTTAACACGTAAAATGGAGTCAGGGCGTACGTGGGGAGTGACGTATGTGGCGAACCAGCGCTTTCAAGCGAACTTACTCGACCTCACTGGCAGAAAGTTTTCATGGGCTATAGGCTCACCATTTTTTTATTTTTTCGAGAAAATACATTTGTGCTTATTCCTTTATTTAACACGTAAAATGGAGTCAGGGCGTGCGTGGGGAGTGACGTATGTCGCGAACCAGCGCTTTCAAGCGAACTTACTCGACCTCACTGGCAGAAAGTTTTCATGGGCTATAGGCTCACCATTTTTTTATTTTTTCGAGAAAATACATTTGTGCTTATTCATTTATTTAACACGTAAAATGGAGTCAGGGCGTACGTGGGGAGTGACGTATGTGGCGAACCAGCGCTTTCAAGCGAACTTGCTCGACCTCACTGGCAGAAAGTTTTCATGGGCTATAGGCTCACCATTTTTTTATTTTTTCGAGAAAATACATTTGTGCTTATTCCTTTATTTAACACGTAAAATGGAGTCAGGGCGTGCGTGGGGAGTGACGTATGTCGCGAACCAGCGCTTTCAAGCGAACTTACTCGACCTCACTGGCAGAAAGTTTTCTTGGGCTATAGGCTTATCGTTTTTTTTATTTTTTCGAGAAAATACATTTGTGCTTATTCATTTATTTAACACGTAAAATGGAGTCAGGGCGTACGTGGGGAGTGACGTATGTGGCGAACCAGCGCTTTCAAGCGAACTTACTCGACCTCACTGGCAGAAAGTTTTCATGGGCTATAGGCTCACCATTTTTTTATTTTTTCGAGAAAATACATTTGTGCTTATTCATTTATTTAACACGTAAAATGGAGTCAGGGCGTGCGTGGGGAGTGACGTATGTCGCGAACCAGCGCTTTCAAGCGAACTTACTCGACCTCACTGGCAGAAAGTTTTCTTGGGCTATAGGCTCACCGTTTTTTTTATTTTTTCCGGAAAATACATTTGTGCTTATTCCTTTATTTAACACGTAAAATGGAGTCAGGGCGTACGTGGGGAGTGACGTATGTGGCGAACCAGCGCTTTCAAGCGAACTTACTCGACCTCACTGGCAGAAAGTTTTCATGGGCTATAGGCTCACCATTTTTTTATTTTTTCGAGAAAATACATTTGTGCTTATTCCTTTATTTAACACGTAAAATGGAGTCAGGGCGTGCGTGGGGAGTGACGTATGTCGCGAACCAGCGCTTTCAAGCGAACTTACTCGACCTCACTGGCAGAAAGTTTTCTTGGGCTATAGGCTTATCGTTTTTTTTATTTTTTCGAGAAAATACATTTGTGCTTATTCATTTATTTAACACGTAAAATGGAGTCAGGGCGTACGTGGGGAGTGACGTATGTGGCGAACCAGCGCTTTCAAGCGAACTTACTCGACCTCACTGGCAGAAAGTTTTCATGGGCTATAGGCTCACCATTTTTTTATTTTTTCGAGAAAATACATTTGTGCTTATTCATTTATTTAACACGTAAAATGGAGTCAGGGCGTGCGTGGGGAGTGACGTATGTCGCGAACCAGCGCTTTCAAGCGAACTTACTCGACCTCACTGGCAGAAAGTTTTCATGGGCTATAGGCTCACCATTTTTTTATTTTTTCGAGAAAATACATTTGTGCTTATTCATTTATTTAACACGTAAAATGGAGTCAGGGCGTACGTGGGGAGTGACGTATGTGGCGAACCAGCGCTTTCAAGCGAACTTACTCGACCTCACTGGCAGAAAGTTTTCATGGGCTATAGGCTCACCATTTTTTTATTTTTTCGAGAAAATACATTTGTGCTTATTCATTTATTTAACACGTAAAATGGAGTCAGGGCGTGCGTGGGGAGTGACGTATGTCGCGAACCAGCGCTTTCAAGCGAACTTACTCGACCTCACTGGCAGAAAGTTTTCATGGGCTATAGGCTTACCGTTTTTTTTATTTTTTCCGGAAAATACATTTGTGCTTATTCCTTTATTTAACACGTAAAATGGAGTCAGGGCGTGCGTGGGGAGTGACGTATGTCGGGAACCAGCGCTTTCAAGCGAACTTACTCGACCTCACTGGCAGAAAGTTTTCTTGGGCTATAGGCTCACCGTTTTTTTATTTTTTCGAGAAAATACATTTGTGCTTATTTGTGTATTTAACACCTAAAATTGAGTCGCGGCGTGCCTGTGGAGTGACGTATGCGGCGAACCAGCGCTTTTGAGCGAGCTTACTCGACTTCACTGACAGAATCTCTTCATGGGCTTATCGTTTTTTTTTTCATTTTGTCGAGAAAATACATTTGTTTGATGTAATTGTGCTGCAGGAACCCGCAAGGTGGCGAGACTTCATTATTAAGGAAAAATTAGACATGCACCCAATCGTAACAATTACTACGAAGGAAACACATACGGGTTCCTCGAAAGCACAAGCTTCGCAGTCGAAGAGAAATGCGTCCTGATCCGTGACTCGAACCTTGGTCCACAGCCCTTCCGTGGCAGCCGCTCTACCATCTGAGCTAACCAGGCGGCTAGCAGATGGTAGGGCTAAGTCGAACTCATCCACAACTCTGAAGCAAGGACAAGAGTTTGACGTATTAGTTCTGCGGAAACCCGCCAGGTGGAGCGAAGTAATTAATAAAGGGAAAACTATACATACACCCAATCGTAGCAATTGCTACAAAAGGAAACCATATGGGTTCGTCGAAAGAAAAAGCTTCGCAGTCGAAGAGAAATGCGTCCTGATCCTGTACTCGAACCTTGGACCACAGCCCTTCCATGGCAGCCGCTCTACCATCTGAGCTAACCAGGTGGCTAGCAGATGGTAGGGCTAAGTCGAACTCATCCACAACTCTGAAGCAAAGAGAAGAGTTTGACGTCATAGTTCTGAGGAAACCCTCCAGGTGGAGCGAAGTAATTAATAAAGGGAAAACTAGACATACACCCAATCGTAGCAATTGCTACAAAAGGAAACCATATGGGTTGGTCGAAAGAAAAAGCTTCGAGGTCGAAGAGAAATGCGTCCTGATCCGGGACTCGAACCTTGGTCCACAGCCCTTCCGTGGCAGCCGCTCTACCATCTGAGCTAACCAGGCGGCTAGCGGATGGTAGGGCTAAGTCGAACTCATCCACAACTCTGAAGCAAAGACAAGAGTTCGACGTATTAGTTCTGCGGAAACCCGCCAGGTGGAGCGAAGTAATTAATAAAGGGAAAACTATACATACACCCAATCGTAGGAATTGCTACAAAAGGAAACCATATGGGTTCGTCGAAAGAAAAAGCTTCGCAGTCGAAGAGAAATGCGTCCTGATCCTGGACTCGAACCTTGGACCACAGCCCTTCCATGGCAGCCGCTCTACCATCTGAGCTAACCAGGCGGCTAGCAGATGGTAGGGCTAAGTCGAACTCATCCACAACTCTGAAGCAAAGAGAAGAGTTTGACGTAATAGTTCTGCGGAAACCCTCCAGGTGGAGCGAAGTAATTAATAAAGGGAAAACTAGACATACACCCAATCGTAGCAATTGCTACAAAAGGAAACCATATGGGTTCGTCGAAAGAAAAAGCTTCGCAGTCGAAGAGAAATGCGTCCTGATCCTGGACTCGAACCTTGGACCACAGCCCTTCCGTGGCAGCCGCTCTACCATCTGAGCTAACCGGGCGGCTAGCAGATGGTAGGGCTAAGTGGAACTCATCCACAACTCTGAAGCAAAGGCGAGTGTTTGACGTAATAGTTCTGCAGAAACCCGCCAGGTGGAGCGAAGTAATTAATAAAGGGAAAACTAGACATACACCCAATCGTAGCAATCGCTACAAAAGAAAACCATATGGGTTCGTCGAAAGAAAAATCCTCGCAGTTGTAGAAAAATTCGTCCTGGTCCTGGACTCGAACCCAGGACCACCGCGCTTCCGGGGCTGATGCTCGACCATTCGAGCTTACCAGGTGGCTAACAGATGGTAGGGCTAAGTCGAACTCGTCAACAACTCTGAAGCAAAGGCTAGAGTTTTACGTATTAGTCCTGCGGAAACCCTCAAGGTGGAGCGAAGTAATTTATAAAGGGAAAATTAGACATCCGCCCAATCGTAGCATTGCTGCAAAGGACATTCGTACGGGTTCCTCGAAAGAAAAAGCTTCGCAGAAGAAGAAAAATTCGTCCTGGTCCGGGACTCGAACCTGGGACCACAACGTTTGCGGTGCAGCCGCTCTACCACCTGAGCTACTCAGGCTTTTTTTCTTGTTTATTGCCCTGCTTGACAAAGAGTTTAAGAGCTCAGAAGAACTGGATAACAAGATCATAGCACCAAGAACCGGCAGCTGTTTGCTGACTACAAGTCATCAGTATTTTTGCATGTGCAACAACATTCCCATTCTTGGAACTCTCTCTGGTATATACGTCTGCACATTCTCTACTTCGACAAAATCCTACAATCCGCCTGGTTATGTCAGATTCACCTCGTTGCGCCAGGGTTTAATCTGGGCTAACCAGGCGGCTAGCAGATGGTAGGGCGAAGTCGAACTCATCAACAACTCTGAAGCAAAGGCAAGAGTTTGACGTATTAGTTCTGCGAAACCCGCAAGGTGGAGCGAAGTAATTAATAAAGGTAAACTAGACATACACCCAATCATAGCAAATGCTACAAAAGGTGGATGCCTAATTATCTAAATGTGTGATCTTTAAAATAATAAGTCCTGCACCGAGAGTTAATACACACTTTAATGTTCCTCTTGGTTACTCTGTCTTCTCAGCCAAAACTTACGTTTCGAAACCATCATTTGAAACATACGGTAAATGTCTGCATCTACGCATTTCTAGCGCAATCATCACATATTTCGCACGCGGTAGGCATACATCTTTCCCCAGGTTTAAGGAAAGACTGTCTACTACAGCACCTGCTATCTTGTGTTCACAGGTCATTGACCTGGACACCAAGGGTCAGAAAGAACGCCTTTTGAGTAAACGTCGTATTGCGCGGTTCCTGGGGAGAGGCGCCTGCGGATTAGCGTGTGGCGTCGTTGTCAAAGATTTCATCGCCCTAACCACGGCCTCGCATGCCGTCAAGCTATCATCCCAGCGAACCACACGTATCGTCGTAACAATCTGGAGATCGAATCGTTCCGCCAAACTCGCTCCTTCAGCGACGAGCAGGCGTTCTTCCTGACGTGCTGCCGCAGCCTCTCCAAAGTACACACCACCTACACGTGTAGTCGGAGTGTACCTTCTGGGGAATTTTAGTGCCTTGGATTAAACGTTCCAGTTCTACAGCAAACCAGACGTTCCTATGCATTCGAATGACAACTGCGGACTTTTTCAACACGTGGTTTCCATAATAAACATAAGTCTGGTCAGTTAGACCCACTAATGCTTCTACTATTGCACGGCTACCAGTGTGGGGGTTATTATACTTCCGGTCCAATTATTCGATTTTATTAACGCTATAGTGTTAAGGAGCCCGTGTCGCAGAAAATATGGTGATGGCGACGGCGTCGGCGGCCAGCACGACGTCAGTCATCGCATCGGTAAAAATATTTATATCGGTAAAAATCCAGGCCATTCCCATGAGGCAAGGCATTCACTGAATTATTTGAATTTCTCAAGCTAAAATACAAGGAAAAATAGTAAACTACGACTTTTACACAACCTACAGACATGATAGCTCTCGGATTGTAATTTTAATATTGAGAAAACAGAATTTTTTACGCAAAAACTCAAACAAGCCCCCTTTACAGCGTTTCAACAGTGAATAGAACGGAGACGGCGTCCGCCAATTGCGCACGCCGGCGAGTAAATATCTCAAGGTCCACGGTGCAGCACGCCTGCTTCGTTGAAAGACTTTCAGATGGCGCTCACCTTCGCTGCATCGCGGCCCTTGTAAGGGGCCGCGTTTCTACCAGAAAGCCCGCCTTCGTGCATAGCGTTCGCCGCGAGAAGTTAGCGGTAAGCATTAGGGTTACATACGCTGCAGATGCCGGGAAGTGCGAGAAGCAATCAGAGATCTTTGAATCCTATCGCATTCCACCGTTAAATGCGAAGCTTAAGCGTCCTCGGAATGTTTCTCCATTGCCCTACAAAGAAATTATTTTTCCTCTTGGTTGCAGCTAATAAAGAATCCTTGTACCAGCCAAAACGCCAGTAACTGTATTTTAATATACACACCAGCTTTTGGGATACAACAGTTTATCATCATCGCCAAAATAATATTCGAAACAAATGCTACGAGAACGTGTTAGTCACAGCACATTTACTTAAAAACGGCACAAAAAGGTCCCCAGTTTTCCAGTCACAAAATCTCCCCATTTCAAAATGCGTCGTCATCATAGCCAAAAATTACAGCATGAGAATAATACCAACATCGAAGCAAGGGTTATTGTTTAGTGAAGTGTAAAGAATAAATTTGGAAAGTTTGTTGAATGCAGTTGAATTAGAAAACGCAAGAACAGGTAATGAGAAATCTGTTAGCATAGACAAATATGTAACGATATAAGCAGGCAGGTTGTCGGAAATGCAATAAGGGCTCACAGGGGCAACGCTGCTGTCATTAAGAGGTATCGTTTGCTCAGGGGTAGCAGCTGTTTGCCTATTCAAATGCAGTTAAAAAACAGGTGCGTTTACATGAGGCAACAAATGAACTGCTTTAAAATATATAGGATGCATTTAAGGTTGTAGTTTAAATTCTAAACAACGTAGAAAAAAAGAGTTTGATTTAGTCCGGGATTATATTATAAGGTATTCCGAACTTTGGCAAGCTGAAAAACTTTCAAGCTGGATGTTTACAAATCCGTAACTTTGCAACTAAACAAATATAACAGTTCTCTAGACTACGTCTGTTCGAGCATCCCAAGCCATCAAGTTTGATAAATGAATTTACAGCTTAGGTGAATGTGTTACAATGTTCGCGACGCTCTTGAAGAAGTCCCACTCCCCAATTAGTAGTATAGTTCAGGGCGGTGCATAGTACACAGACACATTTAAAGATTTTTTTTCGGGGGAGGGGCGAGGCAACCCCCGAGGTAACTTCTCTGTGCAAATGACGGGCAGGTGGACTTTTACTAATAGAAACCCTAATAAGTCCCACCGTTCGCTACCGAGGCGCTTAAACGCGCAAAAGGCGAATGAAGTAAGGTGTATCTCACAAGTATGCCTGTGATATACACCTCTCCTTTACTTGGCAAACAAAAAACCACATCAAATTGATTCACGCAGGAAAGAAACGCAGAAGAACGCAGAAACAACGATTTCTAGTGAGTGAGTGAGTGAGTGACGAAACTTTGTTGGGAACGCCTGCAGAACGGTTAGCCTTCCCCTGTTCGCGGCGTGTAGCGCGGCGTGTGGTGGCGTGTGGCGCCTCTACTTCGGCCGCGGCCGCACTATTCCCTTTGGTCGACCGCGCCTGCCCCTCTTTTGGGGTGGCAGCCTCCCTCCGGTTTCGCTCGGTCGTTGCCTTTCGAGGGCCGCCGAGACCTGCTGGGCGGCCTGGGTTTGGACATCTTGGTCATAGCATCTCGTTGCGGCCTCGAGCTGCGGCGGGATCGTTTTTATTGTTGCAGCTTCATGCGGATTTTTAGCACAGTCCCAAAGGATGTGAGCTGCAGTGGCTCTTTCCTTTCGGCACGCACAACACAGATCACTTTCATAAACACTTGGACACACGTGCCTCATCACCACCGGGGTGAATAACGACCCCGTTTGAAGTTGTCGGTATAAAACCGCCTCCTTACGAGTCAAGCCCGGATGAGGTGGCGGCATAGTCCTTCGCTCTAGTCGGTACCATTTCACAATTTCATTGTAGGAAGTCATTTTGTCCTTGGTTTCCCACCACCACGACGGGTCGGCTGTAGTAGCAGCGGCACGGTTGGTTAGTCCTCTCGCTGCCGCGTTCGCCGTCTCGTTGTGGTTAGCGTTGCCGCGATCCGACACATCACTGCCCATGTGGGCCGGAAACCACTTTATCACCACACACCGACTTTCACTCGCGAGATCGACCACACGCAACACACGCGCGGCTTCACCACAAACCCTTGCTCTGGCGTAATTTTTCACTGCCGTCCTAGAATCACAGAGCACAGTCCTGCACTCGGGGTCGGCGATGGCCAAAGCAATGGCCACCTCCTCGGCTTGATGCGCCCCTCGAGTCCGCACACTCGCCGCTGTTCTCGTTGCACCGGTCGATGCCCCGACGACTGCAGCGGCGAATGCCTTTCTGTCATGTGGATACTCTGCCGCGTCGGCAAGCACGGCACCCCTGTCTTTGGCATGGAGATCGATGAGCGCCTTGGCCCTCGCCGCATGCCGCTCTTTGTGGAACTCAGGGTTCATATTTCTTGGCACCGGACATACCCGTAGCCGTCTACTAATTGCGTCCGGTACAGGCACCTCTGTATTTTCGGGTCCCATTTCCTTTGGTCCCATGCCTAGGTCACGCAGCACTTGTCTGCCCGTTCTTGTTTCTGATAGCCGCGCGAGCTGAGCGGTCCTCTGCGCCTCGGCGATTTCCTCCAGGGTGTTATGCACTCCCAAGGCCAGGAACTTGTCGGTGCTTGTGCAGTCGAGAAGTCCGAGTGCAGCCTTGTACGCTTTGCGTATGAGCGCATTGATCTTATTTCGTTCGCACTGCCTCCAGTTGTGGAAAGCAGCAACGTATGTAATGTGGCTTATAGCGAAGGATTCCACTAGCCGGCTGAGGCTTTCTTCCTTCATGCCTGCTGTTCTGTGCGACACCCTCTTAATGAGGCGGATGGCCGTGGTGACTTTGGCCGCCAGACGGTTGACCGTCTCGCCGTTGACTCGTTTGCGCTCAATCAGCATCCCCAGCACACGGATCCTCTCGACAGCCGGGATCATGTGACCACCGCTCGTCTTGATCTTTATTGTGTCTTGTTCCCTCGCAGGTTCGTTGCCTTTCGTCTTCCTAGCTGTCCTTTTCGGAGGAATCACCAACAGCTCAGACTTGCTTGGGGAGCAGACTAGTAGTGTTTTTCTAATTAGCTCTGGAAGAATCGTAGAGAAAGATATATTTGCGGAACAATCAAATTTCTTTTGGACTCCTCGTTTATAGCTCTTCCAGGTGTCAAAACGGACTCGTATTGGTAACTGGGGAGGTTGCGTAATGATGCGTAGCGGCCAGTACCGTACAACTGCAGAGAGCGTTGGATGCTGCGGCTCTAGACGTACTGCGCCCACCGCGGAAAGTTAGAAAAACACTCACATAGACCTAGCAAAGAAGTGGCTACGTCGGGCGGCTCGACTGATAACTGTAGAAGCGTCATTCAAAACACACAGAACCATTCTCCACTTCCCACAGTGTTTCCTCGACTTCATTTTTAAACAAAAAAATTTTCATTCATAAATATTTGCACAAACAATGGTTAAATTTGTTCATTTTTGCTTTTTCTCCCTCCTATTGTGTTAATCGTCTCTGCCTTAGTAGATCGCCTAATTTTTCAACTTCTTGTGGCACTTGTTCCCGTTGCAAATTTTGCACAAAAATTGCTGTACAATTAGGGAAAAACCAGACAAGGTAACGGGTGACATTCATATTGCTAATGGTTTCAACGGTTCTTTGGAGTTTCACGGAAATTCTAAATTTCTTGGCGATGGCTATGAAACGTAGATCGTTGAAAAGATATCAGTGGGGTCTTTTCAGTGGCACCACCTTGATATTTTGAAAAAAGCATCCAAATAATGACAAAGGCGAGAACATTCCGCCCTTATTTAGCTGGGAGAATATCATTCTGCTTTACACCCTCAGTTGATGCAGTGTCCTCTCCCTTAGCCCGATCAGCGATCGCTTACACACATCGGCCATAACAATACTGAAACCGCAACCCAGTGTTGACCGCCGAATAGCTAGCAAGTCTGAAGATTCATTTGGCGACGCTGTAGGAACGTGGGCGAGGAGCGTTGGCGTAGGTGGGGGAGGGGTGCGGGAAGGGTATGGAGCCTAATTTCGGGGGAGAGGAGGGAAGAGCCGGGCAAACCCAGGACCCCCCCCAACCCCCCCTCCCCCGGGGAGTACGTGCCTGATAGCAGATCAATTTTTTTTCAGCTTAAGATGTATTAATATATGCAGTCAAGTTAATTCTGAAGTGGTTTATTGCTGAGCTATGGCAGAAAACTTAGTACCTGAGATTGAAGCAGGTCACTTTGTGGAAAGGCCTGTGAGCAGCTCCTCAAGAGCCGGCAAAAGTGACGCAGAGAACAGAATAACATTTCTTAAAATAAAGCAAACAGAGAAACATAGCACGCATCTAAACGTGCAAAATGCGCCAGAAATATAAGCAAGCAACCATACCGACGTCCAGCTCAAAACGTATCCCTTGCCGCAGCAAGGCGCGCGCCACATACACGTGCACTGCTCACAGCCGTTCGCAGCAGTCGTCCCCTTCAGCTCGGTTGTTTCATCTTGAAGCAACGACAGCCACGCCTTTTTTTTTTTTTTTTGCAGCGTCGGTCAAGTCACCTGAGTGATCTTTTCATAAGTACGCAGCCGTTGGATAACGTATGCTCGCACAGGCATATCGTAATGCAACGATGTCTTCGATCCACACATGTTGTGGAATACATCCATTTTTGTTCGTTTTTGATGTAATATTAAATGCAGTTAAGCGAAGTGTGATTTCTTGTTCTAGTGTAGGCCTTTATTTGAAAACTTAGTACCTGAGTATACTTTGTTCTCGGAATTTTTCAAAGTTCCAAAAGAAGAAAGGAGGACCTAAAATACTTTTCTGTCTACATACAATAAATTTTAAACTTTTGCTCCAATAATTGCCTTCTATGTTGGTAGCTGCTCCAGATCTAAAGCCTCTTTGCTGATGCAACGTAGAAACGTCCGCTTGCTAAAATATTGCTACGGCCCTAGTTTGCTACGGCCCTAGTTTACTAAATATTGCTACGGCCCTAGTGTCTGGCCCTAGTTTGGGCGGTTGCGAAATTCCGCCCATACTTATATGGCCGACTCTTTTCCGTTGTCACAGACCATCACGCGCTTTGCTGGTTATGCTCACTGAAAGATCCTACAGGAAGACTTGGTCGCTGGGTCTTACGCCTCGAAGAATATTCGTATACTGTCACCTATAAATCTGGCCGACTACACAAGGACGCTGACTGCTTGTCTCGCTACCAGGTCAACGAGCCTGACAGAGCGGTTAAACCGTACTCTTACCGATATGCTGTCCAAGTACGTTTCCAAAGACCATCACGACTGGGACATTGCCCTTCCTTTCGTAACATTTGCGCACAATTCTTCCCGGCACGACACCGCCGGATTTTCTCCATTTTATCTACTGTACGGTCGCGAACCTACCTTGCCTCTAGACACAGCACTTCCTCCTGCTGCGATCTCAACAAGCGACTATGCGCGCGACGCCATCGCCCTCGCCGACCATGCACGCCAGCTTGCCCGTGCTCGACTGACGGCCTCACAAACCACTCAGCAGTGTCAGTACAACGCCCGCCATCGTGACGTACAGTTTTCGCCTGGTGCGCTCGTGCTCCTGTGGTCGCCCTCTCATCACGTCGGACTTTCAGAGATACACAGGGCCCTACCGCGTGCTGCGCCAGGTGACGCCTGTGACTTACGAAATTGCTTCTGTGGGTTCAACCTCGTCCTCTCCTCTGGCATCTAGTGATGTCGTGCATGTCAGTAGGCTCAAGGACTACTACGCTGCTTCCGAGTCCGATCTTTAGACGCTCCGGGACGGCGCTTTTGCAGCCGGGGGTAGTGCTACGGAACAATATGTGCGATCACGAAAAGGCGAGCAGTTGAAGACGACGACGACGATGATTAGAAGATAGCGCGGGCTGTTACCTCTTGGCCAAGCGCAGCGTATTTTCTTGTAAATATACTTGTACATAGCTTTTTGTCTGCGTCTTCCTACGTAACAATATAACTAAAACAGATAATGAAACGACAGAAAGCAAACACGAAATTACTTAGGTTGATTTCAAACTTAGGAAGAAATCGGTAAAACGAAATACAGCGCATGCTCTATGCGGGAGATGTGTTTCTGAGATTGTCTTTCTTCTCATTATTTTGAGACTTCAATTAAAAATAACCAATAATTTCCCCTTCACTGCCTGTTTTATTCGTATGGTTGTGACTGATAACATATCAAGCCACTCGGATCCCTTCTTATTCTCGCTGATTCGCTTACTAAGCAGCACATGTAGGACGCCACGCTCAAGTGTACTCTTTGACCATTCTTGACTTTAATTGTGGAGGCGCAAAGGAAGCTTACGTGACAATCTCCTGCGCAACAAAGTCGTAGATATTGGCAAAGGGATGATAGACTTGTATACGAATATTCTATCGATCTGACTTTGCCTTATGCTTAACTTCTATGTCCTTCTAAGAGATAAAACCTGAAATCTGGGCTCACTGCGTTCGTTGGTCTGAGCCTTCGTACTTTTCACTCTGTCAGTCTTGTCGGACGGCGTCCTCGTGTTCTGCTTCAAGCTCGTCATATCGTAGAGAAAAACAAGATTTTGCTCACGAGTATAGAGATCGAACTACTGGTACTGCATCGTTAGGCACTTTACAGCAGGGAACATTGTCCGCCGCCATATCACGTGGCAATGTCACATGGCAACTTGTGTGCGTTCTTGTGAACCATGTGAACTACGAGACTGGTGGCTTCTGTTCATGTATTTCGGAGCCAAAAGAAAGCAGTACTATAGCGAACGAGGATGGCGACGTGTGTGTCGCAAGTACGTGTCTTTTAAGAACGCCTTGGGTTGCAATAAATGAGTATACAGCCAAAGTGATCATTTAAGTGCACTAAAGTCGTTTATTTCTGAAAAAATTTCTGGCCCATTTCGGCAGGCAGCGCAAGGGGATACTCCGCGATGCTGTGGAATGAAGAGTAAGGGCACGTTACAGAGCCTCGGAAATTCTTGTCTTTGAGTTCTGTTCCTTGACCTAGCCTACGAGCCGGTCTCTTAAATTTCTTGCCGCGACATCACCTTGTAATGCAATAAGGTCGATGGAGTTTCCGTGGCAGCCTTGTTTGACAGAAAGACGAAACAAAACAGTTCCAGTCCTCAAATGATGTTCATGTTTAGAAAGATGCAAGGTCGAAGAAAGCTTCAAATTTAACATTATTTGTCTGAGAGGTCGTTTTATTCACAGTCTGTAGATGCCTTTAGTACCACTGGACCATTCGGATCAAGCGACGATAGGCTATTTCAAGAGCTAACATCAACGAGGACAAACCACATCCGGCTAAATAGACGAGTACATAATCGCGGAATGGCATGTCGACAGAAAAAGCGCTGATCTTGCGTTGGCGGATGTGTGTGTTAGAATCCGCATCAAAAAGTCCGGACTCGAGCAGGGCAGTCACTAACCGTCGGTGCTGGTGTCTGCGATTACACAATAAGAAAAGAAACCATAGCATTAGCACATTTGTCAAGATGTTTGTTGGTTAAAAATTCTAAAAGGGAATTTAGTAAAATTAAAGAGGGGGTATAAAGAGATATTACTAGAACAATAATGACTAATGGTAATTAAAGAACCCAGTTATAAGCATAAGCATAACAATAATACAATACGAGTAAATGATTGGTGTGCCTATCTCGCAAGTATCTATTTGAAACGTTTACGGAAACCTTTGCTGAAACTAGATTTTAACGAGTACGTTCGGTCTACAGTCCACTCTTTGAAGTGACAGCTTTCGCTATACAGCAAATTCAGTTTCATCAACTTATTGAAGGAGATTGTTGGTTCAGTACCAAGAAAGATTTCAACAAATAAGCAAGCAATATTAAATGCGAGAGCGTTCGCTGGGCACCTTCTCCAACATTTGCGCAAAGTAAACTCGTAGGCATTTAGACATCGAAAGAATTAGCGAGAATTCTTGAGGTTGTTTGGGTTTACGACAAAATTAAGCAACTACAGATCAAAGAAGTTCATTTTAATACAAATCTTTTCTTATATTTGCCCTACCGAATGTAGAGAAAACATGTATACTAAGGTCAATGTCATGAAAAGAGTATGTGCTCTGTCGTAAAAGCGGCACTGTGCATTAGGTTCGGTCGCAGGTCATCTCACTCAGGACGTGCGGAGTCAATATATGCGCGAAAAAGTACACGATTCACATGCTCTTTACAGTCTTTAAAAGCCTGCCGACATTATAGCATCAAAAATAGTTTCGGTGTTCAGGCAGTCGCATCATAGCCGTTTCCATCATAGGGGTCTGTGAGTGAATCAGAGCAAACAGGTAGCCCCCCCCCCCCCTTTTTACAGACTACATAAAATATTCACTCACCTCAGTGGGAAGCTACCATGGGCGGGAGAAAGGATAATAGAGGTCAATAAGGTGTCCGACCCAGGCACGAGTTCCTGCTTCTCCGCAAGGCCCAACAGGAATGCAGAAGACATAATGATGCCAACATGCGTGCCTCTACGAATTTTCGGAGCGCAGTCTCGCCAAAAGTTGTGCGTCGTGCAGCCTGGCGCACATTGTTCCAGGAGTCTGTTCAGTGACTGCAAGTAGGCTGCTGTTGCCGCACCTTCGGATACTCTTCGAATGATGTTACGCGTGGCAGCATTCACGCAGAGACGTCTTGTGCCAGAATATAGCCGTGCGATAAATTCCTCCGTGTCCCGAATCTCACTCGAATATTCCGGTACAGTGCGAGACGAAGTAACCTCTGTCTGAATGAAATTGATTAAGAAGAGCATAGCCACCATCCAAGAAGCCATCATAATTTTACTAGACAGGGCGATTGAGTTCATTTCCGGAGGTGGACTGCGGCCAAGGTAAGTGCTTACGAGGAAAGCGATGACGCCTGAAAGAGAGGGAGCTGCGTTTGGTGAGAACCGGTGGTGGACTTGCGCTGCCAAAAGGATTATCACCACAGCAGGCGTCAATATTACAGGGATATGAAAGAACGACTGCCAAGTGCTAGCGAACGACGGGACCAAGGGGCCCGAACGCTTGACGAGGGTGCGGGCAGCGTTGGGTGTGTAAAAGGCGTAGGGGTAGAAGAAGCAGCGGGACCAGCAGTACACATTACGCGTGCCGAAGATGACGTCTACGCGTCGGTCCAGCAGCAACGAATCGCTGTCGTTCTTGTTCCATCGCTCAATTAAAGTATTGTTGAGGGCTCGGTACGCTTTAATTACCATGCGCGGCTTCGGACCGTACAAGCCGTTGCCGAAGTTGTTCCGCTGATCAAAAACGGCGTATTCTATTTTCGCGTTCTTTGGATACTTTAAGGCAGAAGCTGCGCTACCTATGGAGAGTGTCTCTGCACTTTGGTGCACCCGACGTTGACTCGTGTTGCAGTGCTTATAGTCGCCAAAATGTGCGGTAATTTCGGATTCGCTCACGGTAATTACTTGGCATGAGTGGTTGGAAAGTTTCTCGAGGACGTTTTCGTGCTTTCGTACTGCAAAAATCCAGTGAACGTTCGAATAAAACTTTTCGAAGTGGGTTATTTCCTGGAATATGCTAGCTGGCAGGTTATCATGCTGTGGTATAAGCACTAAGGCTTGGGCCGGTATGTAAACTGCTGGTGCAACGTGGCTAGAAAATCGTTTGGACAGCCCACTGTTAATTGGAATGCTCCAGACACTTACTGGGACAGAAGCGTTTCGTAGAAACTTTGCCGCTAGCCCCGCATCAACTGATGAATACAGTACAGCTACATTAGTTGATGGCGAACTTATAACCTTTATGACGTCTTCCATCAGCGAAGTCATCTGGCTGGACTTGGAAATAACCAATGTGATCAATATGAAGGCGACAAAAGAAAAATCGGGGAATGGTTTCATTACTCGGACTAATGCACCTTAGGTGGTAAAACACTCACTGCTAACACTGACACGAGAGATAATATGGGAAGGAAAGGCCGGAGGCTTAATGATACTTTGTCAAGTTTGCTACCCCTACACGTTGAGAGGGGGAGCGTGGAATGAAATAGAGAGAGAAGACACGAATCTCAAACGCACTTTCACGTACACAAAACCAGGAACCGCATATTTAAAGCCGGGCACTCAAGTCTGTCGCCTACAGATACTCTAGAAGATCTCGAATGGCTTCTCAGGTTGCCAAAGTAATTCCTTGCTTGGAAATGCAAGGAAGCGTCCGATGCTCCTAAAGGAGCCGCACGAAGTGTGTTCTACCTCGACAGACAAGAGTTATACAAAAAATAGTAGTAATTCATTCTCGTTCATTATAGCTTTCGTGTAAAAAAAAGAATTATACCTCTGCTTGGAGTAACTTGCCGTTAGCATGCGTACTTTTTCTCACTTCGTCGATTCGAAAGTATTTATTTTTTACTGCGGCATGTTGAAGTGAACAAAGATGCTCGTACGCTTCTACTTGTAACGACTGGAGCGCTACGACTGTTTACCAATGCATTAAGCTTGAGCGCTTTCCAGGCGATGAGTCTATACCACCCGCGAAGGTGCGTGTTGATATTCATAGAAAACATGCGTGGCTGGTAACACCATCATGAAAAAAAGAGACGTCATTTTGTGTGCTGGGTGATTTCCTTTCAAGAAGTTCTGAACTGTCAACAGCACTACAAGGCCTCCGGGAAAGTACGCAGGAAAGTGTGTTGACTGCATGCAAGCATATGGTGCGGCAGTGACATCAATTTTCAGAGCAACTCGCGCTGCTGCTTTCTGAAGCCAGGTATGTCATCAGTAGAAAATGTACCTACGGCTACACTTAAGTAGTGTTTATAGATCAATTTTGAAGATGTTGAGCTTGACCGCCTACTTGTCTCCAATTAGCAAAAAAAAATAATTCAAGAAACAAAAAGAAATTGTTTGTACGTCATTGTTATAATAAACACTTGGGGGCTCTTTGGAATATTTTGTCATTGAACCTAAGCGCGCTCAAAACGAAAAGAAAACAAACTGAACGTTTTGCACATGCTCATGGTAACACGGGCTACAAATTTTACCTATGATTGGTATATCCCTAGAAAGGTGAGTAAGAATGTGCCAGCATAATCTGAACTTTTCATGTTTTCAGTTCCATACCTCAGAATACAAGTACGTGTTTCCTGCCGGTACTGTCGAGTTGTGAAGTTTATTCAGAGGGGTAGTTCTTTAATTAACGTTTTATTTAATTTAATTTATTTCATTTATTTCCACCTTAAAGGCCTGGTGGCATTGCATAATAGATGGCTTTATTCTTTGTGACAATGTTAGAACAAACGTACAGAACAGTAAAGAAACAACAATAAACAACACAACCCAGGAACAATTGTGAAAAAAGGGGAATATTGAGTTAGATTAAGGGTAGGTGGGATCGGTAATTAAGCAATGTGGTTATTTAACATTTCGCGGACCCTGTTACGGTCAGTGCATGACACGATATTGTCACGTGGTAGTGACGTTAAAGAACACAGTAGCAATACTGTGAAAGACAAAACTTCCTTTTATTGGGCGAACCTGTGCCCACAAAGACAGGCTACACTTCAAGCACAACGATAGCGGCGAACACAGTCGGCGACCGTCGAAAATCTGAGCAGCGGGTCAAGCGCGTCGGCTTTTATACATCAGTCGTCGAACGTTCCAGAGTAATCGCTGGGACGCGCGTGCTTTCCACAAAATTCGACATTATTCGCGTCGCGCACACATGCTATCAGATTACACAAGGTTTGGTCACAGACAGCGGATGAATGCATCGATAACATTCCAGAAACTTCCGATACATGCAGGCACGTCCTGCGCTGTACGATAACGTTTGATAGGCGGTGAAACGTGTCGCCCGATAAAGCCAAACAAGTACACGTGTAAATATCTTCTGGGAGATGGTTCCAATGGGTTATTGCGTCGGGGAAGAATGAAGTGTTCATGGCAGATGATCGGATGGTAATGTTTGCTTGGTACGACTGTGGCTTAAGCGAGAGGATGTACGTAAGGGTGGATTTAATAGGGAATGCCTGGAATGTGGATGGTAATAAAAGGTGTGAAGCAAACAGAGAGGAGAGATGATCCGGCGGGAAGCAAGTGATGGTAGTTCAACTGCACGTTTTAGTGCGGCTATGCTGGTTTCGCGAGAGTAAATGGAAGTTATAGACCGAGCCGCGCGATTTTGTATTGCATCTATGTCGTAGGTAAGATATGATTGGGAAGGGTGCCAGATTGATGACGCATATTCTAACTGCGGACGTAAGAATGTTAGATATGCTAGCTTTTTTATTTCTGGTTATGCGGCTTTCAGATTGTGTTTAAAATACACAAGGGTGCGTGAAACATTAGAACAGATGGTGCCAATATGAGTTGCCCATGATAGTGTCGATGTCATGTGAACGCTGAAATATTTGCAAGACGGGGCATGATAAATAGGAGCCGAATTTACTGTGTAGGTGTGACTGGTTAAGCGTTGGTTGAGGGTGAATGACAGAGCTTTGCATTAAGTAAGGTTAAGCGGTATGAACCATTTCTCGCACCATACCGCGATGGAATCGAGATCCTGTTGTAGTGCGGTGATGTCATTCGAGCCTTCGTTAGGGGCATATAGGACGCAGTCATACGCGAAAAGACGTAATTTGTTCTTGATGTTCTCAAGGTAAGTCATTGATGTAGATGAGGAAAAGTAGAGGCGATAAACCAGCGCCCTGTGGCGCACCCGATGTTACGCTGCTAAGAGATGAATTATGGTTATTTGCAGAGGTAAACTGTGTGCGCCCTTTTAAAAAGTGTACAAGCCAGGTAAGCACGCTATTTGGGATTCCGATTGATGCAAGGTTTTGAAGTAGGCGATTGTGGCAAATGCGGTCGAATGCTTACGAGTAATCCAAAAAAATGGCATCAATCTGTAAATGAAGGTCCATGAAATGCAGAATGTCATGGGTGAACTCGGCGAGTTGGGTCTCGCATGAAAATAGTTTACTGAAGCCATGCTGGTGAGGATAAAAGAAGTTGACAGATTCCAAGTGAGCCATTAAGTTGGATGAGATTATATATTCTAGAAGTTTAGAAGGAATGCCGGTCAGATAAATTGGGCGATAATTTATAGCACGAGAGCGGTCGCCAATCTTAAAGATTGGTACGACGTGGGAATTTTTCCAGTCGCCGGGCAAACTTTCAGTCTTTAAGGATTCCGTAAATATTTGGTGTAGTACCTGGCTAGAAATGTTACTGGTGTTAACTAGTATTTTGGCGTTAATTCCACCCCACCCAGCTGAGGTGGTTAGATTTAGTGAATTAATGAGGCTACATATGCCATCAGGGTCGATCTTGATGTCTGGCATTAATTTTATCGAAAGTGGTGGTATTGGTTCAATGGAAGTGTCATTAGTGTTGGAGAAAACTGAGATGATGTAGTCGTTAAGAGCTGACGCACATTTCCCAGAGTTATTGAGATTACCATCTGAATCTGTTAGTTGAATCTGTCTAGTATGTGTCTTTACTGAAAGTAAGCGCCAGAATTTATTGGGGCTTGATCGTAGAATCGTCAGAAGGTCATAATTAAAGCAGTTATCTTTGGCTATCGTCAGGTCTTGAATATATTGGTTAGCGCACTGCTCGCATTTTCCACATGTTTCTCCGTTTTTTGTAAGTTTGGCTTTTCTGTAAAGGCTTTTCTTTTTAGTAAGGAGAGCTTTGAGCCGTTTACTAAACCATCCATTGTTAGAGTCGGATTTCACGAGAACTGTTGGAATGTATCTAGCTTCCAAGTTCAGCAATACATTGTTATAAAGTTTCCAGTTGCTATCGACAATTCTTAAAAAGTAAGAATGCTGAAAATCATTTAAAAAATTTTGAAGTTCGTTATTTATGGCGTCAAAATCTGCGGTTTTCTAATCTTTTATTATTTTTGTTGTGGGCAACATTTTCTTAAGCGCTATTTTCATGCAGATGGGTGATATTATGATCGCTAAGACCGGGTAGTGTGGTAACGCTCTTTAGGCTATCAGGACAAGGTTTGAGCATAAAGCCAAGGGTGTTATGCCCTCTTGTAGGACATATCACCTGATGCAGGTTGAAGTCTAGAATAAAATCAGTAAGTTGTTTAGCTTCGGGTAACGGCGACCTGTTGGTTACAGAAAGCAGAGGCCAGTTAATGTTAGGGTAACTGAAGTCGCCAAAGAGGTGAATAGGTGCGTTAGGGAATTCGCCAGTGATGTCGGTTGGTGCTTTACGAAGTAAATCGCAGAATGACGGATGGCTGTCCGGCGGCCTATAGCACACGCCAAAAATTGTCTTTCCAACACCATTGTAAGCGCAGGTCCACAATAGCTCGAGATTATCAACCCGACTGATCAGGGAAGATGAGAAGGTGTTTCTAATAGCTAATAACGTGCTTCCTGCTCTCCGGTTGCTCCGATCATGGCGATACAGAGCACAGCCGGAATTTGAAGGGAAAATATCACTATCTTTTACGTCACCGCTTAGCCACGTTTCAGTCAGTGCTATGATGTCGGCATCGATGTCATGAGTGAAGCTGCGATGTTGTTCTCGTTTGGGTAGTAAACTGCGCATGTTAGCGAAAGCTATGTTAAGCAGAGGTAAAGATGAGGGACGATTGCGGGATGAGCTTGGAGTGATAGGCTTCGTTGTGCGTCATAGCATACTTTCGCGTCTTGTTATTTGAGATGCGCAGTTTCCATGCGCCTTTTCGAATGGCCTCATAGCCTCAATCACGCTGTCAGAAGTAGGGTCGTAGTGATAGCGCTTATTGTTGACAAGCAACATGTCTACGTGTAGTTTGAACGCACATTTCTTGGGGCCGTATGAAATTTAACAATTTAGAACGTGCGATGCGAGTAGCAGGAAGCGAAATCTTCACGTATAGCGAAGTCTGTTGCCTTTAGTTTCCGCCCACAGGCCAGAATGTTTTCCTTTGACTTGAAATGAGCCAACTTGATAGTTATAGGGCGTTTTCTTTCAGGACGGTATTTGCCTATGCGATGAGCACGTTCAATAGCACTTGTTTCTAGATGCATTTCCATCTTGTTAGCGCAGAAAACGACAATTTTTTCCTCAGACTCTTTCCATGTTCTTTTTTCATTGTCTTCCAGTCCGAGGAAAAGCAAGTTATTACGGCGCATTCTGTTGTTTGTGTCAGTGCTCTCAGCTTTTAGCAGCGCTATCTCTTTGATGGCAACATTCTGTCGAGTCGCAATTACTTCGTCCTGACGGTCATTTTCTAGCAGAGAAATACGTTTTGTCAGTGCAGCTGTTGTGTTGTATTTGAGAATGTTGGCTTCTCTGAGCTCACTTATATTGGTACGCATTTATGAAATTACTTCTTTTAGTTCTTTGTTCGTCTGTGAAAGGAAAGAAACGGTGTCTCTGTCGGGGCCTGGGTTAAGTTTAACGTCTCCAGAGAGCAACAGGATTAGATCGGACAGAAGCGCAAAGGCAACAGCTTCATAGTACAGACGCACAACTCTACCCCATTTCAAGTCGCAGGGGCACGACACCGCGAAGAGACAACGATTGTCGCTACGAAATTCTTTAGCATTTTGTGAGTAACTAACCTGCAAGGTTAGGAAAGCGATGAGCATCCTGCGTTCAGCGGTGTCGTGCCCCCGTTGGTCAGCTTTGCCACGCCGATTAAATACAGCCTGGCTTGACCTTGTGACTGATGACGTCGCCTTCGTAGGGTGTTGCCAGGTGAACGAAGATTCTGCCGCTAAAACTGGACTTTTCTTCACGGCTTCGGTGACGAGAAGCGGACGGGTAGGGCAGGATTGTGGTGGTTTCAGGGAAGGCGATCCGGTTTGCAGAAAGGATTCTGCGGTAGGGCATGGACCAGCACAAGACCAGTACGACAGCACCTGTGAGGTTAGCAAAGAGATGAGCATCCTGCGTTCAGGGGTGTCATTCCCCCATTTCATTAGCTTCATTTGCTTATAACCATCCATGCAGCACAATCACCGCACTTGCCCGATCAATGTATAGAGAGTGGAATTGTTAAACAAGAATCTCCATTCGCACCATTACTATATAAGGGATTATGCACAAATAATGCAATCCTTATTAACAATGGTGGCTATAAAATTGTATGTCTGGACACGGGTCAACACAGGGAAGCAAGGACATGATCAATTTGAGAAATCGGTTGTCTATATGCGATTTTACGTTATGAACTAGCATGTTGAAAACCTGCTCATCGCCTACGCATCCATATTTAGGATTCGAATATTAAACAACTATAAATTAGCGCTCACAAGCCTAGGTAAAAGCCTAACGTATGCGTAAGAAATGCGTTCTGCTTATTCTGCAGGTTCTGTATGCTATTGTCCTATTGTAGCTTACGTTCGCAATGTTACAGTATCATATTTCACGCGTTTAATATACATGATGCTTACGTACGCAACGAAATAGAGCTGTAAAACATGGAAGCCCCCTGGCTCAAGGTTCACTGCGAATTGTCACGGTTGCTATTTTTGTCTCTCGTTATGTTTTATTGGCACTAAATTGTGAAGAAAGCTTTTGTTTTCGCCATACTCACCTGAAACGAGAGTTGCGAACCTATCGTAGGTGTAATTTGTGAGAGCGTTAGGCAACTACAGCGGACGTATAGACTAAGAAGGGAGGGAGGAAAGAGATAAGGAGAAGGCAGGGAGGTTAACCAGAATAACGTCCGGTTTGCTACCCTACACCGGGGGAATGGGAAAGGGGATAACAAAGATAACAGGGAAAGAGAGGAGGGAAGGAAAGAAGGAAACTGCGGTGAGTTCGCTGAGGTGTGTGGGCTTACAGAAATTTCATGAATAGTCACAGATGGTCGCACAAGCCCGTCGTCCTTAAGTAGCACAAAAGTGCCTTCACCGCTTTATGGGCCGACGGGCGATGGGGGCGCTGTTCCAACAGCACCTGCACAGAAAGCGGCCGATTGTCCAGTTTTTGAAAGGCTTTGGAAAGTTCTTGTCTCTCAGGGGTGTATCGTGGACAGTGGCACAGCAGGTGGTCGATGTTTTCTTCGGTGCCACAGACCTCGCATGCTGCGCTGTCACTCATTCCAATTAATGCAGAGTATGCCTTTGTGAAGGCAACTCCTAGCCAAAGGCGACAGAGAAGCGTAGCTTCACCTCGAGGAAGTCTGAGTGGAGGTCGGAGTTGCAGGGAGGGGTTTAGTCGATGCAGTCGTGTAAGTCGCAAGTTTGGCGACTTCCACTCGGTCAGTGTGAGACTGCGTGCCAGGTGTCGAAGCTGCATTGCGGCGTCTGTCCTCGAAAGCGGAATGGGAACGCTGTGCTCGTCATGATGTGCTGTGCGAGCAGCGTTATCGGCGCAATCATTGCCACTGATTCCACAATGGCCAGGTACCCATTGAAAAACGACCTCGTGACCTTTTTGTTGGACATGATGGTAAAGTTTAGCGATGTCATATGTCAATTGGTCATGGCATCCGTGTCGGAGAACTGACTGCGTGCACTGTAATGCCGGTTTTGAATCACAGAACACGGCCTATTTTCTAGCTCTTTCACATTCGATGAATTCCAGTGCTCGACGCAGGGCCGTTAGTTCTGCCGCCGTTGAGGTCGTGACATGCGATGTCTTGAAGCGTAGTGTCATTCCTCGCGTTGGTATAACCACGGCACCACCAGAACTGCACGACGTAGTCGATCCATCGGTATAGATGTGCACATGGTTCCTGTACTTTTCATGTAAAAGAAGTAAGCTCAGCTGTTTTAGAGCAGGGGCCGGTAGATCTGTCTTCTTCTGTACTCCTGGAATCATTAGATGTACTTGTGGACGGCTCAAACACCACGGAGGAAACGCTGGCTTGGCCGCAGGTGCGTACCCTGAAGTAAACGACGCACGATGTGCACTGACAATGCCGCTAAATGTCGAGCAGGGCCTTGCAGCAGTGAGGCTTGCCAAGTGGTGGGAAGGGGTCCTAGCACAATGCCTGAGATACATACGCAGTGTCTCAACGGTAATGTGCGTCGTGATTGGGTAATCCTGCGCAAGGGCAATGGTTTCAGCCGTTGATGCACTGCATGGTAAGCCAAGACATATCTTAAGGGCTTGGGCTTGAATACTCTGAATCATACGCAGGTTAGTCTTGCAGGTGTTGGATATTGCAGGCAGGCTGTATCGCAGGAATCCAACGAACAACGCCATGTACAGCTGTAACATAGCGTGTACAGATACTCCCCAACTTTTTCCTGCAAGGAACCTGAACAGGTGACAGATAGCAGTCAGCCGCTTTTTCACGTAATTCACGTGCGGAGTCCAAGATAGGTCTCTGTCAATTACGACTCCCAAGAACCTGTGACTTCTGCTGTATGGTATAATTTGCCCGTCAATAGAGACGCCGTAAGCAGACATTCGCTTCCTCGTGAATGCCACCATTGCGCACTTCCCACATGAAATTTCAAGTCCTTGTTCACGAAGGTAGCAAGATGTCATTGTGGCAGCCTTCTGAAGTCGAGCGCGAAGCTGAAGTCGTGTCACACCTGATGCCCAAATGCAGATGTCGTCCGCATAGATGGAAAGTCGTACGGTGCTTGGCAGGTTGTCAACTAATCCACAGAGGGTAAGGTTGAAAAGAGTCGGGCTAAGCACTCCGCCTTGAGGGACTCCTCGGCTACCGTAATGCTCGGATGTCGGGCCATTTTCTGTGTCGACATAAAATGGTCTTCTCTGTAAGTAGCTGCTCACCCACATATACATCTTACCACCAAGTCCGACGGCTTCTAACGTGCTAAGGATGGCTTCATGGGTGACATTATCATATGCCCCTTTAACGTCTAGAAACAAAGCAGCAGATAGTCGCTTACAGGCCTTTTGGTGTTGCACAAACGTTATCAAGTCAACAACGTTGTCTGTTGACGAACGGCCACGTCTGAATCCAGCCATTGCATCTGGGTAGATTTCATAGTACTCTAAGTACCATTCCAGACGTGTTAAAATCATTCTTTCCATTGTTTTTCCGACACAGATGGCAAGTGCTATCGGACGGTATGAGGAAATGTCCAAAGGCGACTTGCCAGCTTTCAGAAGTGGAATGAGGCGAGTTGACTTCCATTCCTGCGGAACCGTACCCGTCTGCCAGGAGTCGTTGTACAGGAGCAAGAGTGCCTTCCGAGCTTGGTCTCCTAGCTTACACAGGGCACGGTATGTAATGCCGTCAGGTCCTGGCGCTGAAGAACGCCTGCACAAAGCCAGCGCAGCTTCTAGCTCTTCCATAGAAAAAGGGCATTCCATGCGGGGATCGCGTGAGAACGGTGGGTGGTCGAGCGTTCCCGTACCCGTTCCATCGGAATTTGCTTCTCCAGCAATCTTTCTGCAGAAAGATTCAGCGACGTCAATATCTCTACATTGTAGATGGAGTGCTAGAGATTTAAACAGGTGGCGCTGACCAAAGGTTGTGCGAAGGCCACGAACAGTCCTCCATATAAGCGACAAAGGTTTTCGCGGATCCAGGGACTCGCAAAAGGATACCCATTGCCGTGAAGCCAGCTTGTTCATGCGACGCTGTATTTTCTTTTGTGTTCGTCTAGCCAATCTCAAATCATAATTGGACTTCGTGCGTCTATATCTTCGCTCCGCGCGACGGCGAATTGCTCGAAGTTTCGCTAGTTCGATGTCTAAATCGGTGCGGGAAGAACTCTTCGAAAGCAAATGCGTGGTTGTTTGTATGGCATCCTTTATCGCGCCCTGTAGGTTATACGAGGTGCCGTCACGACAACAGTCTTCCATTATTATTTTGTATTTAGGCCAATCGGTGCACTGGATGGTTCTGGAGGACGTGGAGCTAGTGAAACCTTCAATCTTCAAATAGGTTGGGATGTGGTCACTACCCCGCGTTTCTAAATCCGAAAACCAGTGCACTTTTCTCGTAAGCGAACGTGAAACGAAGGTAAGGTCCAAACAGCTACTATACGCTGATCCACGCAGATAAGTAGGGCTTCCATCGTTTGACAGGCAAAATTCGAGGTCATTGGCAAAGGACACCAACGTTCTGCCTCTAGAGTTCACTTTGGAGCTTCCCCATAGGTAATGGTGGGCGTTAAAGTCACCAGTGAGCACCCACGGCTGTGGAGTCGATGTCAAAATTCCCCGTAAGCGCTCACAATCTAGACGGCTTGTTGGAGATAAATAAGCTCCAAGAATTGTGAACGTGAGCTTTTTCTTCTTCACTGTTAAGCAAACGTATTGATTTGCTTCGTCAGGAGGCACTAGGTGATGTACATAAGTCAAGTCACGGCGTATAAACACAACGACCTTGCTGCACTCTCCGTGGGTAGAGGACATAAAGCACTGATACCCGGACAGTCTGATGGGAGCTGACAGGTGGGGCTCGCAAATCACGATAATGGGGAATTGGTGCGTAAATACAAACTGTCTGAAGTCGGACATGCGTGACCTAAGCCCTCTGGCGTTCCACTGAAATACAGATGCATTCTTGACCTCCTCTTGAAACGACGGTGATTCTCGGGCCGTGGTTTTACCCTAGAGCCGCAAGCACCGGACTCAAGGTGTCCAGCACCTGCAGTGCGCTCTGTGCCGACGGGGTTTTCATGTTGCGTAGTAGAATGCGCATGGCGTCCATAAGTGACTTTAGCATCACTACGACTTGGCGATCCTCAGGCGTCGTCGCATCCTCGGTTCGTGAGGTCATTGAGGGCGGCGCACTTTGATGTGACTCTGATGCAGGTTGTGCTCGTGGAAGTGTAGGCCACTCTTCAGGAGGTGAGAGTGTTGACCCAGTCTTCGTTTTCGCACTGTCGGTCTTTGTGGAAGTTGGCGTTGATACGATAGCCGCTGTGCCGGAAGAGTGCGTATATCTCTCAGTAGACGTAACTCTTCGTGCTGCTCCACAGTGCCGACGTCGTCGTCGCCTGAGAGTAGCGGCAGCCTCTCTGTGTGTTGAATGGTCCCGTACCATACGTTTGAGTACTGCTCGCTCGTTCCTCACCCGCGGGCAATCATTGGATGAGGCCTCATGGGTACAATGGCAGTTAGGGCACTTCAACACAGTTGCGCGGCAGGCATCTGCTGAATGAGATTCGGCGCACCGTGGGCACACGAGGTTATTCCTACAGACACCTTTTACGTGTCCCATTTTGCAGCATTTGTAGCATTGCAGGGGCTTCGGTACGTATGGGCGGACTGGATGGCGGACGTGGCCAACTTTGACGTGTGAGGGAAGGCTGTCTCCCTCAAACCACAGCTTCAGGCAACGTGTGTTGCCAAGTCGTGTGATGTGCGTGATAAGAGTGCCTTCTGTACTTGGATTTATTAATATAGGTAAGTCGTCGGTTGGTATAGAAATATCGACATCATAAATGACGCCGACAGTGCCATTGCAGCCTGTAGGTACCATGGATCGCACTTGTACTTTGTCGATCTCCGTTACGCGCCGTAGGCTTTGCAGCGCACTACGGTGTAGCACATCGACTGCTAGGATATTCTTCCGTGCATTTATTCTCACGTCCTTTATCTCGTTTGGCGCGATTCCCTCAAGAAACGCAGAAAGGACTTGCCTGTTTAGAAGTCGAAGATTGGACACTGGGTGCACAGGCATGAAGAGCATGGTGTGCGGCCAGCGCTGAGGTGTTGTCTTCACGGTGGAGACACTTGGCGACGATGACCTCCGTAGCAGTCTTCTTTTTGTAGTTCGGCTCATGACAAGTGTGAAATCATCGTCCGACGAGTCGACGCTGTCCGAGTACAACTCGGTTGCCTCGCTGTCCGTGTCACTTGACGCATTTCCACGTTTCCTGGACGCGACCGCACGTGATGGCTTGGCTCCAGGAAGGTCTTCGAGGGCTTCTTCGTCCATTGCCGCAACAAGGGAGCGGCAGCTCCCAGAGTTTCGAAAGAAACTAAGCGAGACAAAGGTACAAGCGTTCTATGATAGAAACACTTCGTCGTCGTCTCCTCATAGACTAAGAAGAAAATTTAAGGGGGTATGGGGCTGAATATTATCTTTTGAGCTGTAGCACAGATGCTTATAAAAATTTACAGGCTGATATACATCGCTATTTGAGGAATATACTGTAAATTTCATTCATACAGATTAAATAGGAAAGAAGTTATCCCCTTAATACGGACCAAATATACATGTCACCTTGGCAAAACTATGATTTCGGAAATAATGAATACCCACTGACTGTTTCCATTAGATGTCTTCTACGTATCTTCGAAATGATCACCTCGTATGTCCTTCTTAGTATAGACCTAACAACAGAGTCGCATTAAAGTGGCCGGACGGTTGCTTATTTAATCAACGGTATTGAACATTTGAGACACCATGCGCCATACGATGACGTACGCGCTGAATCCTTAACCTGTGCCTTTCATACGTTTTGAAGATACGCATGCCGTAACGTGACTTAAAATGATTGCGTCAGCCTAGTTGAACGCTATTATAAACCTCTGTGGTATATAATGATCATAACCAAAACGCTTGACTCACAAATTTTTCCGCGCCCGTTGCAGATACTAAAATTGACGCGCGCAGTTGAAAAAGAAATACAAGAAGCTGAACGCATTAGTACGGTCAACACTTAACAACAAAACGGCGCAAATTCCCGCAGGCGTAAAACGGAGTAAACAGCTTAGGTGCTAGCTCGGAACAAGAGGTTCATTCTCGAAATAAATAACATATATACACTCACGGTAACTGAAATAACAAAGAAACTTTAACGGCACGTGTCAAGCGAAGATCTACATTTAGAATTGTAGGATGGGGAACGCCTGCAAACACGCGCCTCTTGACTTGCACCACTTCATCAGCAACCCAGGATATATGTCATTTCACTTACTTGTAACGCTGTAGTGGCCTGGCCAACACACGTGTGACTTACAGTAACAATAAAGCACGCTTTCATATAACCTAGCCAGTTGGGAGTAATGGCGAAACGTAATTTGTGCCGGCATAAATATGGGGTTACAACGACATCTCTTGCAGTGCATAGTCTGGTGATATACCCTGCTCCATTATTGACACTAAGCGCATGCTCGTAAAGGTGGGTGTGCACACACCAGCCGGTTTTTCACACGTAGGCGACACCGCACGAACAAGCCTTTTTCCGACAGCTGGAAAAATATGTACGAGGTTTCTGCGGCATAATTGAAACAAATCTGATACCGAGACAGCTCTCCCATTTCGTTGGCGGCAGCCTACAGAGCTGGCGTTTGGCCCGTTGTAGACAACACACATGTGAAAATGAATACAATTTGGCATTTTTACGTGTGAAAATCACGACATGATTATGAGAAACGGTCACGTGGGGGACTGTAAATTAATTTATACGCCTGCAGTTCTTAAGCGCGCGTCGAAATTGAAGCACACGATGGCTTTTGGCATTTGGCCCATATCAATGTGGCCGCCGCGACTGGAAGTTGAACCCCTGACCTCATACTTACAAGAGCAATGACACAGCTACTAAGGCACCACGACAGATTACACACATATGACGAATCGGCAAATACGTAAAGCTAGCTATGCGATACCGCTACCGATTCACTGGCATTCTACTCTAAAATGCAACAATGAAACTACAGATGCTACCAAAATATCATAATTGCCACAAATATACGCCTCCCAGCACAATATTGCTTCAGTAAACCGAATAGCTTTCTCAGAGTTCAGCTATTCGCTTACATAGACAATCATCGTCGTTGGGGTCTGCACAATTTATTGATTTCATTTATGATGACTGCATGTATATGTTGGAAGATTCCAGAATTAACGGTTCCAGAATAAACGGTTTCGCTCTTCTGTTATGGACTTATTTTCTGCGAGACGTAATTCCCGTACTACTCTGCTCTTAAGCCTTGTGAAAACAATATTTGGGCTTATCGGTAGTGATCACCAGTCCGGCATTTTCTGGCATATTATTTCAATAACGAATATGCGGAGACTAACGAGCGTTCGCACCTTCGGCGCCGCTCTCATGCTGTGCAAGTGTAGACGGCGCATGCGCGAACCGTGCACCTGTAATCCTGGACGTCAAAAATATTCAGAAGTTCCATGGTTGCCTCGAACAGTAGGAGAAAATGCCCCCCATGGAGGTTCTTGTTTTACCGGGAGACTAAAATGCGAAATTATTTATTTCAGCCATAATAGTAAGAAACAGTAAAGTACGTTACTGTAAGTTGCTCACCTTCCGCCTAAAAAAAATTAAAAGAAAGAAACGCCGCTCCTAGGTTGAGAAGAGGCTTTGTATGCGAGAAAAAGGGTAAAACCATATGACAGGCGGCGAGGCCGTCTTTCAGTTATCGCATCAGCGAGCTGTGACGTCATCGCCTTTGACGGCATCTTTTAAAGCCAAGGTAAGTTTTGTCGGTAAATGTGGAAAATGTTGTATTCTAAAACAACTGAACTTCGAAATTTTAGGGCTTTTTTAGTGCGCCAACAGGACCAAGGTACTTTCTTTTTCTCCTTCTAAGTGTCTTGGCTCTCCCGTACTAGAGCGTTTAATTTTTCAACTTTTTGTGACACTTGTTCCCGTCGCAAATTTCACGCGAAAAGTGCTGTAAAAACTTAGTACCTGAGATCGAAGAGGGTCCCTGTCTCAAAAGGCTTGTGAGCAGCTCCTTAAGAGCGGCAAAAGTGACGCAGAGAACAGAATAACTTTTCTTAAAATAAAGCAAACAGAGAAACATAGCACGCATCTAAACATGCAAAATGCGTCAGAAATATAAGCAAGCAACCATACCGACGTCCAGCTCAAAACGTATCCCTTGCCGCAGCAAGGCGCGCGCCACATACACGTGCACTGCTCACAGCCGTTCGCAGCAGTCGTCCCCTTCAGCTCGGTTGTGTCATCTTGACCCAACGACAGCCGCGCTATTTTTGCAGCGTTGGTCAAGTCACCTGAGTGACCTTTTCATAAACACGCAGCCGTTGGATGACGCATGCTCGCACAGGCATATCGTCATGCAGTGATGTCTTCGATCCCCACGTGTAGTGAAATACAATAATTTTTCCGTTTTTGATGTAATATTATATGCAGTCAAGCGAAGTGCGATTTATTATTCTAATGTTGGCCTATATTTGAAAACTTAGTACCTGAGTATGCTTTTTTTCGCAATTTTCCCAAGACCCAAAAGAAGAAAGTAGGGCCTAAGTATAATTTCCTGTCTACATACTATAAATCTGTAACTTTTTCTTCACTCATTCGCATGCATTTGGAATCCAAAGCTCCAGATTTAAAGGTTCTTTGCTGATGCAACATAAAAACGTCCGTTTGCTAAAATATAAATAAAACGGATACTCAAACCACAGAAAGCAAACACTAAATTATGTAAGTTTAGTTCAAACTTAAGAATAAATGGGCAAAACGAAATACACCGCAAGCTTCATGAGGGGGATTTCTGAGATTTCCTTTCTTCTCATTATTTTGAGCCTTCAATAAAAATAACCAATAATTTCTCCTTCACTGTCTGTTTTCTTCGTATGGTTGTGACTGACAATAGATCAAGCCGCTCGGATCCCTTTTTATTCTTCTGATCCACTTACTAAGGAACATATGTAGGACGCCACGCTGAAGTGTACTCTTTGGTAATTCTTGATCACTGGTTTATTGCACACCAATAAGCCGCACTAATCACAAACAGCTGTGGTCCACCAATATGCACTCGCAAAAATTTGCCAGATTGAACAATCGCTTTGACGTCATTGACAATGACGATATGGTGCATAGGTATTTTTTATGTAATGGCTGCACGACCTGATTCATAGATGCAGCACCTGATTGACGTCAGGTCACGTGCGAATTACATCATTCGTCGGCATTGGCGCGGGCGACTTAAATTGTGGAGGCGCACAATTTAAGTTATACTTTGCCTATTAGAATTTGCCAGAACTTTATCTTCTATGTCATTCTAAGAGCCAAAACCTGAAACCTGGGCTAACTGCGTTCGTTGGTTTCAGCCTTCGTACTTTTCACTGTGCCAGTCTTCTCAGACCGCGTCCTCGTTCTCTGCTTCAACCTCGTCTTATCATGGAGAAAAACAGGATATTGCTCACGACTATAGAGATCGAACTCCTGGTCCTGCATGATTAGGCACTTTACAGTAGAGCACTTTGTCCGCTGGCATATAAAGTGGCGCCGGCACACGGACATTGTGTGGGATCTTGTGAACCATATGAACTATAATACTGGTGGTTTCTGTTCGCCTATTTAGGAAGCAAAATGAGGCAATGCTAAGCAAACGAGGACGGCGTCGTGTGCGTCGCAAGTACGTGTCTTCCAAGAATTCCTTGGGCTGCAGTAAATGAGTATACAGCCAAAGTCATCATTAAAGTGCGCTGAATTTGTTTATTTTTACATTATTTCTGGCATATTTTAGCAGGCAGCGCAAGGGCACAACCCGGCAGGCTGTCGAACGAAAAGTAGGGGCACGTTACAGAGCCTCGGATGTTCTTGTCCTTGAGTTCTGTTCCTTGACCTAGCCTATGTGCCGGTCTCTTTTAACTTTCTTGACTCGACATCCCCTTGTAATGCAATAACGTCGATGGTGTTTCCGTGGCAGCCTTGTTTGACAAAAAGACGAAACAAAACAGTTCCAGTCCTCAAATGATGCTCATGTTGAGAAATATGCAAGATCGAGGAAAGCTTCAAATTTAACAATATTTGTCTGAGAGGGTGTTTTATTTGCACTCTCTAGATGCCTTTAATGCCACTGGATCGTTAGGATCAAGCGGCGATAGGCTATTTCAAGAGCTAACATCAACGAGGACAAACCACATCCGGCTAAATAGACGAGCACATAATCGCGGAATGGCATGTCGACAGAAACAGCGCTGATCTTGCGTTGGTGGATGTGCGTGCTAGAATCCGCATCAAGAAGTCCAGACTCGAGCAGGGCAGTCACTAACCGTCGGTGCTGGTGTCTGCGGTTTCACAATAAAAAAATAACCATAGTATGAGAACATTTGCCAAGATGTTCGTTGGTTAAAAATTCTAAAAAGTATTTTTAATTACGGATAGGGTACTAAACACATACTACTAGTACAATAATGACTAATGTTAATAAAAGAATCTCAGTTTAAACACATATGTAAGAATAATACAGTACGATTAATTGATGTGTCTATCTCGACAGTACTTATTTGAAACGTTTAAAGAAAGCTTTGCTAGACTAGATTTCAATGAGTGCGTTGGGTCTGCAGTCCAGTGTTTTAAATGACAGCTTGTGCTCAACTGCAAGCTCAGTTTCCTCAACTTATTGAAGGAGAGTGCTGATTTAAAACTAAGGAAAGATTTCAGCAAATAAGCCAGCAGTAATCAATGCCAAAGCGTTCGCTGGGCGCCTTCTGCAACATTTGCGCAGGGTAACCTAGTAGGCATCTTGCCTAAAGTTTGAAAGAATTAGCGAGAATTCTTGAAGTTGTTTTGGTTTTCGACAAAATTCAGCAAATACTGATCGTAGAAGTTCGTTGCAATAGAAATCGTTTCTGAAATTTGCCCTACCAAATGCACAGAAAAGATGTGTACTAAGGTGAATGTCATGAACAGAGTATGTGCTCTGTCGTAACAACGGCACTGTTCCTTAGGTTCGGTTGCAGGTCATCTCACTCAGGACGTGCGGAGTCAATATATGCATAAAAAAATACACGAACCGATGCTTCTTACCATCTCTAAAAGCCTGCCGACATCACAGTTCCAAAAACAGTTGGGGTGTTCAGGCAGTGGCATAATAATACTTCTATAATAGGGGTCTGTAGGCGGGTCAGAGCAAACAGGCAACTTTTTCAGACTACGTAAAATACTCACTTACCTCAGTGGGAAGCTACCATGGGCGGGAGACAGCATAATAGAGGTAAACAAGGTGTCCGAACCCGGCACGAGCTCGTGCTTCTCCGAAAGGCCCAATGTCATTGCAGAAGACATAATGCTGGCAACATGCGTACCGCTACGAATTTTCGGAGCGCAGTCTCGCCAAAAGTTGTGTGTCGTGCAACCTGGCGCACATTGTTCCACGAGTCTGTTCAGTGACTGCAAGGGGGATGTTGTTGCAGCACCTTCAGATACTCTTCGAATTACGTTACGGGTGGCAGCATTTAGGCAGAGACGTTTAGTGCCAGAATATAGCCGTGCGATAAATTCCTCCGTGTCCCGAATCTCACTCGAATATTCCGGTACAGTGCGAGACGAAGTAACCTCTGTTTGAATGAAATTGATTAAGAAGAGCATAGCCACCATCCAAGAAGCCATCATAATTTTACTAGACAGGGCGATTGAGTTCATTTCCGGAGGTGGACTGCGGCCAAGGTAAGTGCTTACGAGGAAAGCGATCACGCCTGAAAGAGAGGGAGCTGTGTTTGGTGAGAATCGGTGGTGGACTTGCGCTGCCAAAAGGATTATCACCACAGCAGGAGCCAATATTACAGGGATATGAAAGAACGACTGCCAAGTGCTAGCGAACGACGGGACCAAGGGGCCCGAACGCTTGACGAGGGTGCGGGCAGCGTTGGGTGTGTAAAAGGCGTAGGGGTAGAAGAAGCAGCGGGACCAGCAGTACACATTACGCGTGCCGAAGATGACGTCTACGCGTCGGTCCAGCAGCAACGAATCGCTGTCGTTCTTGTTCCATCGCTCAATTAAAGTATTGTTGAGGGCTCGGTACGCTTTAATTACCATGCGCGGCTTCGGACCGTACAAGCCGTTGCCGAAGTTGTTCTGCTGATCAAAAACGGCGTATTCTATTTTCGCGTTCTTTGGATACTTTAAGGCAGAAGCTGCGCTACCTATGGAGAGTGTCTCTGCACTTTGGTGCACCCGACGTTGACTCGAGCTGCAGTGCTTGTAGTCGCCAAAATGTGCGATAATTTCTGATTCGCTCACTGTAATTACTTGGCATGAGTGGTTGGCAAGTTTCTCGAGAACGTTTTCGTGTTTTCGTACTGAAAAAATCCAGCGAACATTCGAATAAAATTTTTCGAAGTGGGCTACTTCCTCGAATATTCCAGATGGCAGGTTATCATGCTGTGGTATAAGCACTAAAGCTTGGCCTGGTATGTAAACTGCTGGTGCGACGTAGCTAGCAAATCTTTTGGACTGCCCACTGTTAATTGGAAGGCTCCACACACTTACTGGGACAGAAACGTTTCGTAGAAACTTTGCCACTAGCCGCGCATCAGCTGATGGATAGAGTGTCAGGATTGGGGGCTCAATCCTTTCGTCCGTGGTCCTTTGCCAAGATTGGAGTACGGCATGAATTCGAAGGTAGCTGGCCCATGCCGTCGTCCAACTTATTTACGCTGAGATCGTTGATGAAGTGAAGAACTGCTTCTCATCGAGAACGAGGAAAAAGGGGTTTATTTACAGAAAATTAACTCAGTCTAACATGACTGTTTGAGAAAAATAGTATTAGTCCAACAGGACTGCATGAGAGAAGTGAACCAGTCTAACATGACTGCTCAAGAGAAGTGCACCAGTCTAACATGACTGCTCAAGAGAAGTGCGTCCAACAATCGCACAACCACAGTTTTTATACACTCGATCCGCCCGTCCACGACGCGGCGGCTGTTCGTTTACACATCACCAACTCGCAGCTGCTCTGAAGACCAGTTTACAGACACAAAGGCACACACATTCCGAAGCCCAAGCGACGGTGTTGAAGGTGGTGCCGTTCCGGAAAATCGACGTTGTCGATCGCGCGTCGCTCATTGTTCCGAGCCACTCCAAACCTTGAGAAGCACAAAAATAAGTCTTCCCGCGGTAGCTTCTCCAGGCGTGTCAAATCAGCCCCGCGTTGAGGAACTCTGGAATCATTGTCCACACACCGAATTCGTCCCGTCACCATGTCGAAGGGGCTGGAGGAAGGCGGCGGGTTCCAGCGCAAAGGTCGCTTCTTTGAACGCCTCGCAGCTGCAGCACGGAGAGGTGGAGGTGCGCGTCTTGCACCCCTTGTCGTAATCAGGTGGCAAGGTGGCAGTCTTGTTGTGCAACCCGCCGTTCTTTACAGCGCCTCCATGGCCCCAAAAGTCTCGACTGTCTAGCGCTGACAACCGCTAGGCAGGAAGAGAATGGCTGCTGGTCAGGGGGGGATTGATGTCTTGGCTCGCAGCGACCACCTGTGCATTGATGTCACCGCCCCAAAACATCCAACAAGGACAGGCAACTGCAAAATGAACCCCACAACACGGCTCTGCGCCGAGATGACGTGCATTGGCTCTCACTTTAGACTCGCTAGGCTTCAAAAAAAACAACAACAACATAAGTGCAGAAACAAAAAAAATGCTGCATTTCACTATGCCAATTTCTGAAGCAAATTCCTGCTGACAAATTCAGCAATCATGGAGGGAATCCTGCTAAACGAGAGGGGATCTTCTTCGCTTAATAAAATTAACACTAGTAACCCTAAAATTTAGGCGGGACCCCCAAACGCAGAATTCAAATTAGCCTGCTCAAACCATCCGCATTGCTATGCAACTTTCCCTTCTTATATCTAACGGAGAAGTTGTACTCTTGGAGAGTGAGGCTCCATCGGAGCAAGCGGCCGTTTTTGTGTGACATTTGATTGAGCCACGTCAGAGGACAGTGGTCGGTCTCGAAGATGAACTTCGCTCCGTACAAATAACACGACAACTTCTGGGCGGCCCAAACCAAACAAGCGCATTCCTTCTCTGAAGCGCTGTAGGCTTCCTCTCTTACATTTAGTTTACGGCTGGCGTAGAGGATAGGATGCTCCTCGTTATCGTCGCCGACTTGACTAAGTACCACGCCCATACCTCTGTCGCTTGCGTCGCATTGAACTATGAATTCCTTAGTGTAGTCTGGCGCGCGAAGCACAGGGCGAGAAACCAATAGCGTTTTCAAACTTTGGAAAGCGTTCTCTTTGTCCTTATCCCAGAGTACGGTACTCGGTGCTCCCTTTCGGAGGGCGTCTGTTAATGGACTTGCCAATTGCGAGTAATTCGGAATGTACCGTTGATAGTACCCCACAAGTCCCAAAAATGAACGAACGTCCGTTTTCGTGCGCGGCTGAGAAAAATCTCCAATCGTAGCTATTTTCAGCTCAGCCGGCCGTCTCATGTCCTGACCAACAACATGGCCCAGATAAGTAACCTGCGAACATCCAAACCTACACTTTTCCGCTTTCATCGTTAAGTCAACTTTAAACGTACGAAGCCTCGCATTCTTGTCGTAATAGAATTTGGCGTTCCTTTGAGCTATTTCCATGTTCTTTCCGACTAGTTCTCGGGTTGCGCTTAGCCGTTCCAATAAATTCAGCACGTATTCAACCACGGTTGGACTCTCCCCTCTTTCCTCCCACATCTCTCTTAACATTCTCAGTGGAGAACGGAGTGTCCTCCCATACACTAGTTCAGCTGGAGAGAACCCTGTCGCTTCATGTGGAACCGTTCGCAAAGCAAACAAAGTTGCCGGCAGACAGTTCTCCCAGTCCTCCTTGTGCTCGTAACAGAGCGCACGCAAAGCTCGCTTAAGCACCGAATGCCACCTCTCTACACTGTTTGACTGAGGGTGATAGACAGAACTGTGTATTAACTTTACCCCGCACTTTTGCAAGAATGTGGAAGTCAGTGCGCTCGTGAATACTGACCCTTGATCTGCCTGAATTTCGGCTGGAAACCCAACTCGTGCAAACACTGTCAAAAGCGCGTCTACTACTTCAGTGGAGCTGAGCTCTTTCAAAGGGATTGCTTCTGGAAACTTGGTAGCCGGACACAGCATGGTAAACAAGTACCTGTAGCCTGATTTTGTTTTTGGAAGAGGCCCTACCGTGTCTATTACAAGCCGTCTGAAAGGCTCTGTTATTAAGGGCACTACCTTCAGTGGAGCTTTCCAAGTCTCTCCTGGTTTACCAGAACGCTGGCAGGCGTCGCATGATCTTACAAAGTTTTCTACATCTTTGAAACAGCCAGGCCAGTAGTATTCCATAAGCAATCTTTCCTTTGATTTGTTTATGCCTAGGTGGCCGGACCACCCATTTCCATGACAAAGACTCAAAAGGTCCTCCCTATACTTAGTAGGTATGACTAACTGATCTAAAATCTTACCCTTTCGATCTCTGTAATGCCGATACAACAATCCTCCTTTCTCATGTATCGTCACGTTGCGCCTAGCAATGCCTTCTTTAGCTGTGTTACGTAATTTAGCTAAGCTCTCATCATTCTTTTGCTCAGCTGCCAGTGACTCTCTATCCACGCGTAAGAGTTGATCAAAGTTCTTTGAGGCCGGTGATAACAACGACCCTGTCTCGCTTGGGAGCGCGTCTGCATGCTCTTCCTGCAGGCTAGAACTCTGACACTCTAGTGCTACGCTCTCATTGAGCTGGTCAACTGGCAGGCTCTCCTCAACTGTTCTTTTGTCCCTCGGGCCTAGCTCGGATTCGGGGATTGAAGCTATCCCCTTTTCGGCTTCAGCTGGAGGAGCTTGAGCATTTTCAGCCGAAAGCGCCGCGATCTTACGAGCTTGGCCTCGGGTCAATGCCTGTACTATGCCCTCTCCCAGTTTGAGCCCTCTGTCACGCAGTAACTGATTCGAACGATTCGAAAAGATGTAGGGATACTGCAGTGACAAAAATTTGGAAACTGCAGCCTCAGTCTCTAGCTCCCCGAATGGTCCACTGATTTTGACTTTGGCCATGGGCAGACACACGCTGTGTTCTTCTACAACCTGTTTTATCCATGCTACTTCTCCGGTGAAGTCCTCTACCATCACGTAAGACGGATGGACAATGTCCAGCGTGGCGGCACTGTCTCTTAGCACTCGGCATGGTTTTCCATTAACTTGCAGGTCGTGGAGATATGGACTTAAAAGTTCCATATTCTCATCCTTTTCCTCCACGTAGGAAAAAACTACGCTTGGCTTCTCGCAGTTTACAGCTATATGTCCCAGTTTGTGGCATTTGTAACAGCGAATTGGTCTGACAGATTCGAATTTTCTTTTCTGTTCTTTTTGTGCGGTTTCTCCGTTAACTTTCTCCTCGCTCTTTTCTGCGGGCTTTTCCGCCATGTCTACAGGCTCGGATCGTCTAGCTTGCGCACCCTTTTTGAACGGAAATGGCTTCCGCGGTCCATTTCGACCGTCCCAGTTTCCCTCCTCGGCGTTCAACTTTCTACGGGTTGCGTACTCTTCGGCTAATTCAGCCGCCCTTTCCACAGTGTTTACATTACCTCTATCTTGCACCCACAGTTTCACAGCTTGGGGAATGGTTTTGTAAAACTGCTCTAGACACATGCATTCAATGATCATGTCTCTGCTGTCGTACGCTTCCGCGCTTTTAAGCCACTCGACTAGGTTGGCCTTTAAGCTATATGCAAACTCCGGATAGCCCTCGCTATCTTTCTTGCCTGTGCTCCTAAACCTTTGCCGAAAAGCTTCGGCTGAAAGGCGGTATTTCTTCAGGAGACTAGCCTTAACTTTCGCATAATCATATGCATCCTGCACACTCAATCTGGCGATTACTTCCGCCGCCTCACACGGCAACATAGACAGCAACCGCTGTGGCCATGTACTCGGACCGAAGTTCATCTTTTCGCAAGTCCTTTCAAAATTGCTTAGGAACAAGCCTATGTCGGTCCCGACCTCATATGGCTTTAATAGCCTGTCCATGCGGTACGATTCTGCCTCACTTGATCGACCCAGAGCTCCTTCACTTCCTTGAGACAACTCCAAACGTCTGTTTTCAAGTTCAAGTTGCATTTTTGTTATCTCGCGATCTTTATCGCGTTCCTCTCTCTCTCTATCCCGTTCCTCTCTCTCTCGTTTTTCTCTGTCCCGTTCTTCTCTTTCTTTTTCCCGTTTCTCTCTCTTTTTGAGAAGTTCCAATCCCATTTCAATATCTTGCTCACTGGCCTGATTGGAAATTAGCTCCAATAATTCCGATTTGAGCATTTCCTTGCGTACATTTAGGCCCAGTTCCTCACCAACAATCAACAACTCGTCTCTCAGCAATGTCCTTAACTCCATGACCGCTGCTTTACTGCCTTGATTCTGCTCTCTAAATCTAGCTAGGAAAACACAACCTAGCTAACACACAACAATCTAGCTTCCCTACTGTTCTAAACAGAACAACCACAAAATGAAGCCTAGAAAGTCAAAGCAAAAACCAAGCACTCACCGCAGATACAGCACCATGTCGCAAAGTCCATCTCACCGCTGTCAGCCAGTTGTCAGGATTGGGGGCTCAATCCTTTCGTCCGTGGTCCTTTGCCAAGATTGGAGTACGGCATGAATTCGAAGGTAGCTGGCCCATGCCGTCGTCCAACTTATTTACGCTGAGATCGTTGATGAAGTGAAGAACTGCTTCTCATCGAGAACGAGGAAAAAGGGGTTTATTTACAGAAAATTAACTCAGTCTAACATGACTGTTTGAGAAAAATAGTATTAGTCCAACAGGACTGCATGAGAGAAGTGAACCAGTCTAACATGACTGCTCAAGAGAAGTGCACCAGTCTAACATGACTGCTCAAGAGAAGTGCGTCCAACAATCGCACAACCACAGTTTTTATACACTCGATCCGCCCGTCCACGACGCGGCGGCTGTTCGTTTACACATCACCAACTCGCAGCTGCTCTGAAGACCAGTTTACAGACACAAAGGCACACACATTCCGAAGCCCAAGCGACGGTGTTGAAGGTGGTGCCGTTCCGGAAAATCGACGTTGTCGATCGCGCGTCGCTCATTGTTCCGAGCCACTCCAAACCTTGAGAAGCACAAAAATAAGTCTTCCCGCGGTAGCTTCTCCAGGCGTGTCAAATCAGCCCCGCGTTGAGGAACTCTGGAATCATTGTCCACACACCGAATTCGTCCCGTCACCATGTCGAAGGGGCTGGAGGAAGGCGGCGGGTTCCAGCGCAAAGGTCGCTTCTTTGAACGCCTCGCAGCTGCAGCACGGAGAGGTGGAGGTGCGCGTCTTGCACCCCTTGTCGTAATCAGGTGGCAAGGTGGCAGTCTTGTTGTGCAACCCGCCGTTCTTTACAAGAGTACAGCTACAATAGTCGATGGCCGACTTATAACCTTTATGACGTCTTCCATGAGCGAATTCATCTGGATGGACTTGGATATAATAAATGTGATCAGTATGAAGGTGACAAAAGGAAAATAGCGGAATGGTTTCATTACACGCACTAATGCACCTTAGGTGGTAAAACACTGACTGCTCACGCTGACAGGAGAGAGAATGGGGGAAGGAAAGGCAGGGAGAATAATTAGACCCTGTCCAGTTTGCTACCCTACACGTGGGAAGGGTGATCGGGTATTAGGAGAAGTCGAACGCACTTTCACATACACTAAGCCAGAGGCAATATATTTAAAGCCGGACACTAAAGCCTGTCGCCTTCAGGTACTGTAGAAGAGCTCGAATGGCTTTATGAGTTGGTAACGTAACTCCTAGCTCGGAACTACAAGCAAGCGTCCGACACTCCTTAAGGATGCTCACGAAGTGTGTGCTACCTCGACACAGAACACTTATAGAAAAAATTAGCAGTTAATTCTTAGCGTTCATTATAGCTTTCGTGTCGAAGTTGCCATTGGCATACGCACTTTTTCTCATTTCGTCGATTTGAAACTCACTGCGGCACGTTGAAGTGAACACAGATGCTCGTACGCTTCTGTATGAAACGATTCGGCCGCGATGACGACTGTTTACCAATGCATTAGGCTTGAGCGCTTTCTGGGCGACGAGACTATGCCACCCCTGAAAGTGCGTGCTGATATTCATAGAAAATATGGTTAGGTGGCAACGCCATAGTACAAAAAGAACGTCCTCTTGCGTGCCGCGTGATTTACTTGCAAGAAGTTCTGAACTGTCAACAGTACCAAAGAGCTTCAGGGGAAGAAACGCAGCAAAGTGTCTTGACTTGACGCAAATGTATGACGCCGCAGTGACATCCAATTTTAGAGTCATCAGTAAAAAGCATACCTACAACTCTACTTAAGTAATGTTCATAGATCAATATTAAAGGTACTGAAATTGTCCGCCTAGTTGTCCTCAATAAGCAAATGAAAAATAATTCAAGAAAGAAAAGGAAATTGTTTGCACGCCATTAATTATAATAAAGACTTGGGAGCTTGCTCAAATGTTTCGTCATTCAAGCTAAGCGCGCTCAAAGAAAAGAACGCCGAAGGCTTTTTCACATGCTTGTGCTCACACATGCAACAAATTTGAACCATGGTTGGTATATTCCTAGAAAGGTGAGTAAGAATATGCCGGCATAATCTGAACACTCACGTCTTCAGCTCCACACCTCAAGTACGCATTTCCTGCCGGCACTGTCGAGTTGTGAAATTTATTCGCAGCATTTGTCCTTCGATAACCATTTCATTAGCTTCATTCGCCTATTATATTGCATGCAAGACGATCACCACGCTTCTCCGATCGGCTTACAGAGATTGGCATTGTTAAACAACAACCTGCATTGGCAACATTACTAAGGAAGATATTATGCACAAATAATGCGGACTTTATTAATAATGGTGCCTATAAAATGGAAAGTCTACACACGGATCAACGCAGGGAAGCAAGGACTTTATCAATTTGAGTAGTCTAAGAAGCGGTTTTAGGTTTTGAACTAGCATGTTGAAGACCTGCCCATCACCAAAACATCCATATTTAGGATTCAAATACAACTAAAAAAGCTATAAATTAGCGTTCACAAGCCTACCTAAAAGTCGAACGCATGAGTAACAAATTGCGTTCTACATACTCTGCAGGTTACGTATGCTAATGTCTTATTGTAGCTTACGTTCGCAATGTTACTGTAGCATATTTCACACTTTTGATATACATAATGCTTACGTACGAATTGAAATAGAGCTGTAAAACATGGAAGTCCCCTTACTCCAGGTTCGTTGCGAATTGTCGCGGTTGCTATTTTTATCTCTCGTTATCTTTTATTGCCGCTAGATTGTGAAGAAAGCTTTTGTTTTCGCCATAGTCACCTGAAACGATAGTTATCAACCTACGGTAGGTGTACTTCGTGAGAGCGTTAGGCGGCTACAGCGGACGTATATAGACTTAGAAGGATATTTAAGGGGGGATGCGGGGCTGAATATTGTCGTTTGAACTCTTGCATGCATGCTTATAAAATTTTACAGGCGTAGGAGGAGGAATAAACTTTTATTGTAGAACCAGCACTTTATGATGGCCGGGCCTACGCCTCCCACGAAGGGACGTCGAGGGCTTGCCTCGCCGCCGCCTCGCGGGCGTGCTGGGTCGCCCAGGTTTGGTCGTCGAGGGTGGAGCTCCGCAGAGCCTCATGCAACCTCGACGAGAGAGTCGTGGTGTTAGTCTGTGCGTACTGTGCTGGGCACTCCCATAGCATATGCGAAAGCGTAGCCGGGTGAATTCCACAGCACCGGCAGTTGGGGGTAGTGTAGACATCCGGAAATATAAGGTGGAGGCGGGCGGGTGAAGGGTACGTGTTTGTTTGTAGTAGACGCAGGGTGGTAGCCTGCGCCCGGCTGAACTTTGGGTGAGGCGGGGGGAAGATTCGGCGACTCAGGTAAAAGGCCTTAACAAGATCGTTATAAGTTGTCAGACTGTCCCTGGTGTCCAACTCCTCTCCAGTGACTCCGGCGCGGTTGACTAGGCCTCGCGCAATGGAGTGGGTGACCTCGTTGAGATTGGGGAGGTGTGGGTGGACAGGGCCCGCATGGGCCGGGATCCATGTTAGGGAGATTATGCTGTCTTTAGAGTGTGGTGCCTGGCAGAGGATGCGAAGAGCTTGGGGACAAATACGCCCTTTGCTGAAGTTAGTAACGGCTGAGCGAGAGTCACACACTATGGTGTGACAGGTGGGATCTAAAGTGGCCAGGGCGATGGCCACTTCTTCAGCCGTCTCTGCAGTGGGGGTAGTGACGCTGCAGGCATGGTGTAGGGCTCCATCGCGTGTGGCAACGGCCACAAATCGTGTGCCATGGGAGTATCGGGCTGCATCAACAAATGTGACGCCAGGTACGTTGGCAAGGGCTTTTATGATAGCTCCGGCCCGAGCTTGGCGCCGGGCCCTGTTATATTCAGGGTGCATATTCCTAGGGATAGGGTCTATGTAGATCCAGCTACGGATGTCGGTCGGGATCGGTTGTTTGGGGCCCTGTTGCTGATGGTAGGTGAAGCCAAGCGTGGACAGAATAAAGCGCCCCGTTTCAGTATGGGTGAGCCGTTCAAGCTGAGAGCGTTGTTGGGCTTCAATGAGTTCGGAAAGGTTGTTGTGAACTCCCAGTTGGTTGAAGAGTTCAGTGGTGGTGCAATGTGGGAGACCAAGTGCTTGCTTGTAGACCCCTCGTATGAGGGTGTCGAGCTTGTTCTGCTCAGCCCGGTACCAGTTGAGGTACGCAGCAACGTAGGTGATGTGGCATATGACAAAGGATTGGACGAGTCGGAGAAGGCTTTCTTCTTTGAGTCCTCCTCGACGGTTAGATATACGTTTAAGAAGTCGTAGGGTGTTTTGAGATTGGGCACAGATCTTGTTGAGAGCCAAGGCGTTGGAGCCGTTGGTAGAGATGGTGAGACCGAGAACCCGGATACTAGGGACGTTTGGGATAGGACTGCCATCTTGAAGGCGTAGGGTGATGGCGTCACAGGGTCGGTGATCAGATTGGTGTTTGGGAGGGCGACCCCGCTGAATGGGCTTGTATAGCAGAAGCTCCGATTTAGCCGGCGAACAGCGCAGTCCAGTCCCTTGGAGATAGGCTTCAACCGTGTCAATCGCCGTTTGGAGGGCTGATTCCACTTGACCATCACTGCCTCGGTACGACCAGATGGTGATGTCGTCGGCGTAGATGGTATGGTTGATATTGTCGACTTGCTGTAGCTGCTTGGCAAGGCCAATCATGACTAAGTTAAAGAGCATGGGAGAGATAACGGAACCTTGCGGGGTGCCTTTGCTGCCAAGGGGAAGCTGGTCTGATCGTAAATCCCCGGCCGAGAGGGTAGCCGTGCGATTGGAGAGAAAGTCACGGATGTAATTGTAGGCTCGCTCTCCCAGCTGGAGGTTGGAGACCTGATCAAGGATAGCTGCATGGGAAATGTTATCAAAGGCTTGAGTGAGGTCGAGTCCGAGAATGGCTTTCATGTTACGAGAACGATCGTTGAGCACTTGATGTTTGAGCTGCAACATAGCGTCTTGAGTAGAAAGGTGAGGGCGAAATCCAATGATGGTGTGGGGATAGAGGGAGTTGTCCTCGAGATGACTGTTGATGCGTGCTAAGAAGGCGTGTTCCATCACCTTGCCTACGCATGAAGTGAGGGAGATGGGCCTTAAGTTATTGAGGCTAGATGGTTTGCCAGGCTTTGGGATTAAGATAACGTTGGCCGTCTTCCAGGCGGCTTGAAGGGCACCACTGCGCCAGCAATCGTTGATGTAGTCAGTCAGATGGGACATGGACTCGTCATCGAGATTGCGAAGGCTTTTGTTAGTGACCCCGTCTGGCCCTGGAGCAGAACGACCGTTAAGCTTGCGTAGAGCGGCGTGTATTTCAGATACGCTGAAATCGGCGTCTAGTGTAGGGTTGGGGCTACCGATGTAATTGCTGTGTGGACTGACTTGTCCCCTGGAGATATATCTGGTGCAGAGGTAGTCAAGCACCTGTTGTGGACCTTGCTTAAGGGTCTCCGTATAAAGGAGCTTCTGCAGCCGATCCTGTTGGGTGGTGCGGGTGGTAGTATTATCAAGCAGATGTTTGAGGAGTTGCCACGAGGAAGGGCGATGAAGTTGTCCATCCACCGTGTTACACAGCTCAGTCCATTGTTGCCGGCTGAGGATTTGACAATGCTCCTCGATGGCTGTGTTCAGCTTCGAGATCTTGCTTCTGAGGCGACGGTTTAGGCGCTGCCCCTTCCATCGAGCTAGGATGGAGGCTTTAGCCTCCAGAAGATGGGCGAGGCGGCTATCCATGCGTTCAACTGCGGCATCTGTAGTTACCACCCGAGTGGCCGTTTGAACATCGGTGCGTAGAGTTTGCATCCAGGTGTTAATGTCAGTAATGCCTTCTGCTGAGGTAGAACCTATGCGTATTTTTCGAAAAACATCCCAGTCGGTAATGGTGAATTCTTTAGTGGGGGCAGGGGCGGCAGCGAGTTGGGGTAAAGAGAGAGCAAGGATATAATGGTCGCTGCCCAGGTCTTGCTGGGTATTGGTCCAGTGTGCATTGGTGATATGTTTGATGAAGGTGAGGTCGGGGGTAGAGTCCCGGGTAGTGGAAGTACCGAGGCGTGTAGGAAAGGAGGGATCCGTGATGAGCGTAAGGCCTAAGTCGTGGTAATCTTGCCAGAGGTTGCGAGCTGCAGCTTCCGTGCGAACGTAGCCCCAGCCTGTATGGGCGAGGTTGAAATCACCGCCGATGAGTAGGGGGTGCGCTCCAGCTACGTGAAGAGCCTTCTTAAAGAGGGTGAGGAAGCGACACCTTGCTTTATCCTTGGGGCTATTGTATATGTTCAGAAGGACGATGCATTCTTTCCGTTTACGATTGGGAATTAATTCGAGGAATAGATGTTCGATGTGAGGACTATTGAGATCATGTTCAATAACAGGAATACGACGCCGTACTAGGGTGGAGACCCGGCGAAGAGGGTGGGTGGTATGGAAGGTTTGATAACCGGGGAGCGTGGTCGGGGCGTTGTTGGTTTCTTGAAGTAGGATAGCATCCGGGCGGCGGGTATGTTGGCGTAGGTATTGATTGAGTACTGGTTGTTTTTGATGAAAGCCTCGGCAGTTCCACTGCCAAATGAGGGCGTCTTGATTAGTGTGAGCCATGGTGGGAGATGGTGGATGTCGCCATCGGCGTACCGGAAGGGTCGCAGACGGGGGCGGCATGGCTAGGAGGCGTGAGAATATGAGTTTCCAGGTTGGTCACGCGTTGGACAATACCAATGAAGGCTTGCTGGATGGAGTCCAGAGCATGTTGGAAGGTGCTAATAGTTGTTTGAAGTGAGATGAGCATGTCTTTAACTTCAGAGCGGACCTGGCCCGTGGCTCCTTCTTGCAGGGCTCTCTTCTTGGGGGCGGGAGTCGAGGAGGCCTCCTGACTAGGGGCAGGGACGTTCTGTGCGATAGGTGTAGGGGCTGGTGTTTGGGACTGTTTGAGGTCTCTAACCTCCTGCGAGAGTTTAGTTAGGAGATCGCGTAGGATGGCGTTCTCGCGCTTAAGCTGAGCTATTTCTGGGTTTTCTGGTGAAAGAGGAGGGTTGGTGACTTGTGTGTTGTCGATCTTACGACCCTCTCGCGAGGTGCCCATGAGAGCGTCTGCGAAGCTCACCTTGCTGTTGTTGGTAGATGTGATGCGTGAAGCCAATGCAGACCGGGATCTTGAGCGTTGTTGCCTGGATCGAGATGGAGTTCTGGAGCGGGAACGGCTCCCCCTTGACGGTGTGCGGGAGCGTGGCCTGGTTCTGGTGCTGAGGGTGGAGGGGCCGGCTTGTTTATAGGTGGCTTGGCTGGTTGTTCGTCGTTCTCCGATACGCTTGCGGATGACGTACGGGGTTTTATATCGAGCGGCACAGCTTTTGTCCGCGGTGAGATGGGGACCACCACAGAGCGAGCACTTAGGGTTACAGTTATGGTCGGCGGGGGGGTTGCGGACACCGCAGCCCCGGCATATCTTGTTATTTGGGTAGGGACAAACGTCCATACGGTGTCCGAGGCGGCCACACTGGTAACAAATGTCAATTTGCTTCCGATATAGCGAACATGGGAGTAACGTGGAACCGTAGCAGACCTGATAAGGCACATCCAGTCCGTCGAAAGCGACGATCACTGTTGTAGTTGAAGCGATGCGCTTGGCTGCCAAGGCTGTCGGGTTTCGGGCAGTGACAATTTTGTTGTGGATCTGCTGGGGAGTCTCCGTGAGTGGGATCCCACGGATGACCCCCTTCGTCGTGTGCTCAGCTGCGGTTTCGTATGCATTGACCTCGTGGTTGACGCCGTTCACATGGATAGAGCGGATGCGAGCGTACCGGTCTGCATGGTCCGGGCGAGGTGTACTGACGACAACGATGTTTTGTTGCGTATTCGGGCAGACAGTGTCTTCTGAGCTTTCTTCGTCCATGAGGTTCGCTGCTCGGAGAATCGCGGTGGTTACCACGGGACTGCCGATCTTGGCTATATGAAGGGCGCCCTTGGGGCGGATGACAATCTTGATGTCCTCCGTCGGAAGCGGCGGCATGCGGCCCGCCTTCAAAACTTGAGCTTTAACGGGCTGCCTCGCCCGAGAGCGGGGCCGGCTACTTGGGGCTTGAGATGATCCAACGGCCTGGGTCAAGTTGTCCGTGCCGCGTTTTGAGCGGCGGGATCGTGCAGTGACCCAGCCAGACTGGGCGGTTACTTCATCTGGCGAAATATCCTGGCCGGCGACTTGGATCTCCATAGCGAAGACAGAGGTGCGGGATCACTCTGGTAGGAGATGTAAACGCCGCGCGCCGAGGCGCGACACGCCGCCGAGACCCAGTCGATGCAGTCGGAGGCTGAACGAACGGCCAGCTAGGCTTAGCGCGGCGGCGACGTGGCGGGTGGAGAAAAGGTGCGGTTCCCAGGAAAATGGAATGTCCCAGCTGAAAGCGAGGTGTCCACAGAGTCCGGAGAACTTCAAGAATCGTTTGGTGAAAACTTTAGGTCGCTAAGCACAGAGAAATCTGCGATAACATTTGAGAAAGCCGGAGCCGACATGAAAACATCCGCACTCCTCGGCCTCTTCTTCTTCCTCTCATCTACAGGCGTATGTGTATTTGTTTTTTAAGAATCTATTGTAAATTCAATTCATACAGGTTAAATAAGAAAGAAGTTATCCCTGTCATACGGGTCAATTACGCATGTGTAAACAGAGCTATCATTTCGGAAATAATGAAGACCCAATGACTCTTTGTGTTAGATGTCTTCTAGCTATATTTGAAGTGATCACATCGTATGTCCTTCTTGGTATATACCTAACAACAGAGTCTCATTAAAGCGGCAGGATGGTTGCTTATTTAATCCACTGTATTGAACAGTTGTGACATCATGCACCATACGATCACGTACCCGCTGACGTATTCCTTAAGCTATGCCTTTCATACGTTTTGAAGATACGCGTACCGTACCGTGACTGAAAATGATTGCATTAGCCTACTTGAGGTAGTGAACGCTATTCTAAATTTCCTTGATATGGAATGATCATTACCAAAACCCTTGACTCACAATTCTTTCCGCGCGTGTTGCAGATGCCAAAATTGACGCGCGTAGTAAAAAAAAAAAACAACTCTAGAAGCTGAACGCATTAGTACGGTCAATACGGAGGAGTAAACGGTAAAAAGGAGTAAACAGCACAGGCGCTGGCTTTCAACAAAAGGTTTGTTCTCGAAATAACTAGGATATATACAGTCACGATAACTCAAATAACAAAGAATTTTTAACAGCACGTGTCTTAAGCGAAGATCGGCATTCAGAATTGTAGGATGGGGAATGAGTGCTAACACGCACCCCTTGACGTGCGCCACTTGCTCAACAACCCAACTCAACAACACGGGCTGGCACTCGGCCCGTGTAGACGACACACATATGAAAATGAATAAAATTTTGCGGTCTTACGCGTCAAGACCACGACATGATTATCAGACACGGTGAGGTGGCGGACTCAGAATTCATTTAGACGCCTGCGGTTCTTTAACGCGCGTCAAATACGTAGCACACGATTGCATTTGGCATTTCGCGACCATCAAAGTGGCCGCCGCGAATGGGAATTGAACCCGTGACTGCGTGCTTACAAGCACAGTGACACAGCTACTAAGCCACCACGACAGGTAACATACATATGACGAATCGGCTCATACGTTTAGCCAGCTATGCCATACCGCTACCGATTCGCTGGTTAGCGGCATTCTCCTCTAAAATACAACAATGAAACAACAAATGCTACCAAATTATCCTCATTGCAAAAAGTATGCGCCTCCCAGCGCAATATTTCCTCAGTAAACCGAATAACTTTCGCAGAGCGTTCGGCTATTCGCTTACATAGACAATCATCGTCGTTGGGTTCTGCACAATTTAATGATACCATTTATGATGACTGCATATATATGTTGGAAGATAGCAGAATAAACAGTTGCAGAATAAACGCTTTCACTCTTTTGTTATGGACTTATTTTCTGCGAGAACATAATTTTCGTGCTATTCTGCTCTTAAGCCTTGTGGAACCAATGTTTGGGATTATCGGTATAGTTATCACCAGCGCGGAATTTTCTAGCATACTATTTCAATAACGATTATGCGGACACCAACGAGCGTTCGCATCTTCGGCGCCGCTGTCATGCTCTGCAGGTGTAGACGGCGCATGCCCTGCCCGTGCGCCTTCAATCCTGGGCGTACATAAAACTTCAGGAGTTCCATGGTTGCCTGGAACAGTAGGAGAAAATGCCCCCGTGGAGATTGTTTTACCGGGAGACTAAAGTGAAAAATTATTTATTTCAGCCGTAATATTAAGGTACTATTAAAAAAGTTAGTAATTAAGTTACTGTAAGTTACTCACCCACAGCATAAAAAATTTTAAAAAACTCCACTCCAAGTTCAGAATGGGCTTGGTATGCGAGAAAAAGGGTAAAACCATACGGCCGGCGGCGACGCCGTCTTTCAGCTATCGCATCAGCAAGCCGTGACGTCATCGCATTTAACGGCATTTTTAAAGCCAAGTTAGTTTTTGTTGGTAAATATGGACAATATTGCATTCTAAAACAACTGAACTTTGCAATTTTAGAGCATCTTTAGTGCGCTAAGAGGACCAAGGTACGAGAAGATACTACGTGGAATACTGATATACTTCAAAAGTACCTCAGATAGCGTGAGATACGTGAGATACTTTCAAATCCGTGGCATTACACGTACGTTCAGTAATGTGGAAAGTTGGGCTAGTTGGTGATTGATCGTCATACCTTGCTGGTGAAGCAGCGCACTGACACGGACACAGAGAAGACACACAAGACGACACTCGCTGCCTAGTTGGTGATTGATCATCATACCTTGCTGGTATGATCATCATACACGTACGTACCGGCGCTTTCCGCACGAATTATAAAAAAATCTATACTTTGGCCTTCATTTTCTCTCCTGATATTCAACTTTTATTACTGCTGAATACGTAATACAGTCTTTTGAAATAGTACTTGATCAGTCTAGACTGAGTTAGGGTTTGTCCTTATTGTTAATTTGAAAGTGAACCAGGTGCATTGCCTAATAATGAAGATTTTTTTTCTTTTTGTGGAGACTGTAATTTCCTTTTTTCTGCTTAGCTGTTGTATTACTTTGTTCGCAAAGCAATATTAAAAAAATTTGAGGCATCAGAATTTCTATCTACGCCTATTCGCCCGTTGTGTGCTACGTATCAAGTCGAGGTTTTATCCAGAAAGACAAAACAAGAGTTTAAAATATTTGACCATTCCGTTTAGCTGCTACGAATTTATGACCTCGTCCAAGCTAAATTTCTTCGTAGTAAGTAATAAGTGGGTGAAGACAGATGTCACGTAAAATGGGACGACATTGAAAGAAGTCATCAATTTGTCGTAGTTCTTCGTATGGACCCGCCGCGACAGCCCGGTGGCTATGGCGTTGCACAAGGTGAGATTGAGGTCGCGAATTCGATAGTGGCCGGGGTGGCCGTATTTCGATGAAGACGAAGTGTAAAAATGCTCATGTCCTCAGATTTAGGCACTCGTTAAAGACCTATAGGTAAATAAATTCATCATCTGCACCAACTGTTCGTGGTGAGGTCTGCAGAGAAGGAAAACAAATCAAAGGCGACAATTTTAGTCCTAATGGTTAGACTATAGTTCTCCTGGTCAGCTTTAATTTTCGAATGTAATACTAATCCCGTACCTTGCCAGAAGTCGGTTACTGAGCTTGACGGTGTCGGTGGCTGCAGTCATTGCTTGCAGAGCAAACTAATGTTGTCATCAATCCAGGAGAAATCTCTTGTCGTATGAAAGTGGCAGCAATTTCACAAGGGCGATCGGAGCACGTGTGGCCTGAAACAGCTAGCTGGGGTTTGGACCCGTGGCTGTACCTAAAACATATTATTACTTAATATGTACTGACGGACTAGTTAGTGATCCATGATTGTGGTGAAGCCGTGCACTGCAAGATGTGCACGCAAACATGAACAGCGACGAAATACACGTCAAGACGCTAAACTGAAGCTGTATATTATCACATGAACAATAAAGGAAGCTGTCCCCATAGACCCGCTGTGGTGGCGTAGTGGCGCTGGCGTTGCGCTACTAAGCCTCCCCGGGGGGGGAGGGGCGAGATCGCATCTCGGCCGCCGCAGTCACGTTTCAATGGGTTGAAATGCCATAACGCCCCGGTGCCCTGCATTGGGTGCTCGTTAAAGCACCTCAGTATATCCAAATTGATCCCTTATTAGTCCTTCGCTATGGCGTGCCTCATAATCACACCGTGGTTTTCGCCCGCAGACCCCTAAATTAATTTTTTTTGTATTTGCTTAAAACAATGTGATGCGGTAGTATGACATTTCCCTCCTGCTATCCCAAAATTGTAGCTGCCTGTAGGCAGGCGATGCTGATTCGTTTCATCACTGGATTTAACATCATGTCCCAGATAGCTCAGAAGAGTTCTAATTTTCAAGCTCGTCTCCTCAGTTGTCCGAGCACAACTGAGGAGGATATTTAAATTGCATGCTTCAAGATCATTTAAAGCAATTGGGAATAGATCATGTGATCGCGACTGATGCGTCAAGAAGTGAGGGAAAAGACGGTGTGGGTATTTTCTCCGAGTCACTATCCCGATCATATGCGTTACGCCTTCCGGATTTCACACCCATAATTCTGGCTGCACTATCAGCCGTTATCTTAGCTCTTCGAAAACTTCCTTCAAGTTATTTAACAGTGGTTACAGTGACTGATTCACTGTCAGTATGTACATCACTCCCTTCATCTTCAGACACTACCATAGCCAATACACTTAAATCACTAATCCCCCCAAACATAAGCCTGGCGCGGTTATTACGGCTTCCAGGCCATCGTGTTGTATTATTAAATGAAATGGCAGGCACACTTGCGCGGATATCTCTTGATGGACAGGCTATGTCCGTTATGCCTACTTCGGCTTATGTCATTGCGGCTAGGTTTATAACCTTTTCTGCTTTCCTACATTCTGCAAAACTGAAAATCGAAACGTCGGAATTTCATCATTGTCCTCGGACAATCGGACATGTGTCATCGGACAATAAATGGTGTCCCACACGTAAATTAGCAATCTCCATAACAAAACTACGATGCCGCATCCTACCATTAAATTTTTACCTATACAGGTCTGGTCTGGCACCGTCTGCTCTGTGTCCTACTTGCCAGGAACCCCAAAACAACGGCACATAGCCAGTTAGTCATAGCTTGGCACCTAAGTTGGCGTAAGAGACGTTCACTGAAGCACCCACCCAGTGAGCCAAATTGGCGTTAAGCAAGTTTATTGAAGTACGGCATTACCATTGCGGCAGGGGCCCAGTGGCACATACGAAGTGACTCAAATTAGTTTTCAAGAGGTTCATTCAAGAGCGGCACATGGCATATAGCACATACCCAGTCACTCAAATTGACACCAAGAGGTTCATTGAAATACGACACAAACCTAGTTTCCCATACCAGTGAGTCAAGTTTATTTCACAGTTCATTGAAGAACGGCACATAGGTTGTGGCACTTACCCAGTAACACAAGTTGACGTGAAGTGGTTTAACTCATGAACGGCACATAGCCAGCCAATGTCGCATACCCATGACCCACATTGGCCTGAGGACTGGTTTTGAACGCAGTTCCCTCATCACAGCAACCCGATGCCTACACATTAGATCATAGGCAACCTAGTGACACATATTGGCGGGAAAGTGGTTAGAGACCACGACAGACAGCCAGCCGGACGGACGGACGGACGGACGGACCTACGGACGGACGGACGGACCTACGGACGGACGAACGGACCTACGGACGGGCAGACAGCCAGCCAGACAGACAAACAGACAGACAGACAGACAGACAGACAGACAGACAGACAGACAGACAGACAGACAGACAGACAGACAGACAGACAGACAGACAGACAGACAGACAGACAGACAGACAGACAGACAGACAGACAGACAGACAGACCCCGGAAAGTGCCTGAAGTACCCTAATAATGCTTATCGTATTAAAATTATAATCGCATTAAAGAGTTCGAAGGCGATTCCACCTGTAATGGAAATCAGTCAGAGGCAATAATATGTTTCGGGGCGAGTTGGGGTAGAGTAGTTATCATCATCACTAGCATTACAATCTTTATCATCACCACCAACGTATTCATACTCATTGCTATCATCATAATCATCATCAGCGCGGCTCTCATGACAAATTATATGGTTTCTTATCATCATCACCATCAGTTCTGGCACATTTTTTAGCCTGCACTATCTTCGGAATCGGGCCACCTTACAGGTGTGAAATAAAGATTAGAAAAAACCTCAGTACCCTTCCACTCTGTGAAGAAGGATGACTAGCGAAGCTGTGTACCGTTAATGGCGAACTGCAGCTCCGCCGCGGGTCGGCCCGGCATTGCACTATCTTTGGGATCGGCCCACGTATGGGGAGTGTTTAACGCCTGCTTCACCTCCACCACGGGTCCGGCCGTTATTGCAATATCTTCGAACTCGACCCACGTATGGGGAGTTTTTTGCTTGCCACAACTACAAGAAAATTTCCTTGTACAGTAGAGGTATGCAGCTTCGCTGTAAAAATTCGACGCCACTCCACTCTGTGAATGTGGGCTATAAACGTATCTGTAAATACGACAAAGCATACCACTGAGTAAAAAAATTCTAGGACGCTTACGCTTCGCCTTTAAGAATGGAACGCGACAGCGTTCAAAGACCCCCTACTGTTTTCCATGCTTACCGGCAAGTGCAGCAACCGTAACGTTTACCGGGAAACGCTGGCTGCGAACGCTATGCACGAAGGCAAGCTCTCTGGTAAAAACGCGGCCTCTTGCGTGGGTCGATCCCATTTTATTGTTTCGCACTTTTAATATATCAGTCTGAGAAGAGCTGACACAAAGGACATGCCCTGTCGGTTTTTTTTTTTTCATTACATCTGTTTGTGGGCTGCCGTTCTCAAAATTCTGAGGAATAACTTTGTAAAGAATGAAAGACAAGGTGGGATCAACTTTGGTGGTAGTGGAGTGATTGGGTATGCGTGGTTCGGAATTCGGTTCGAAATTCGTTTTGCCGAAACGACGTCTTTTGCCGACGCGAGACGCCGAAGCCGGATTTTCTGGAACATCAACGCACACCACTGAGCGTAGAATATTACTGATTTTGAGGCTTTTCCCCTCCGCGTCTGTAGAATACTCTGCGAACGCGCACAATCGCTACTAATAGCGGCTCAACCAGTCGAGGTGTCCAAACTGATACGCGCCAAGCTTCTCAAGACGCTAGCTTGCCCGCAAGAAATTCATAAGGGCGTTCTATGCAGCTTGATGCATGAGCCCGTCGTCTCATTCCGCGTTCGGCTTCTGAGGAGAACGGATGGCTCGCTCCATGTGAGGTTGTTCGGCGGCCGCTGCTGGCCGCGGTGAAAGGTTTTCTTCTGCACCTTGGGATTATAGGATTTTGCTGCCCACAGTGCCTTGGGACGAAAACATGCAGTAGTGCCTATTTTTTACACGGTGATCTGGTAAGAAGATCATATTGGCTGGGAGATTTTCGAGAGTCATTGGAAGAAGCGGGCATCATCAAGAACATCGCGGGTATAGGAGCCTTCCAGATGAACCACATCTGGCTGGTCAAGTTGCGCAGCAAGGCTGACAAGGGTGCGCTGGTGAAAACGGGTGGATTTCTAGTGAAGGGCGGCTTCTACGCTGTCATTGACCCCATCCAACTAGACGACACCATGAAAGCCCCCTGGGTCAACTTTGTTGTCCAAAATGAGAGCTTTAAGCAAGCGCTGAGAAACTATGGTGAGCAACTAGAGTGAGACTTGAGGTTTCGAGCGACAACTGGTCCGTGGCTGGCTTTAAACATACGACGTCCCCGACGAGGGCGGTGTGAATGAGACTTAAGGAACGTGTTGAGCTTGACGACCGGACGCCAACGGACGTTTGGAAGTGGCACCCTCCTTCCTGTGGCCCCGGGTCGGTCGCCGCTATGTTTGATGTGCCGCAGGCAAGAACACATACAACGGGACTGCCAGACGCCAACGCTGTGAAGTATGCCGGGTGTTCGGACATGAAACCCAAGACTGTGCATGAGGTTACACTGCAGTAACTAAAACGGTTCTCCCAAAAGACGACGTCCAATACAACATAATGGACACGGAGGAAGCGGAGAAGTCTGTCCCGAACAGCAACACCAAGTAACGCGAAGACAAGGCACAGGACATGGACACCGAGAAAGCTGGAGGGACAACGCCTGACAGCCATGACTTGACGAAGGCAATTGAGGAGCGTGTCGAAACAGGCTACATGCAGGAGCCACCGCTCTTAAGCAAATGGAGAGGAAGAGATGAGCGACAGTACCAAGACCACTACCGCATTAGAGAAAGAAGACGCTACGGGGGCGACCGCAGCACTCGGAAATAGTCCCAGAACAGCAAATCCGAAATATGTCCCCAAAGGCCCGTCGGCGTCACCATCGCCGTTTCGGATTGGGGACGCGACAAGTAACAACTTGGTCTTCCCATTGCAGGGCGGAGCCACGGTAAGTGTTTTACTGTTGGTTGGCGCTTACAATCAGTATGATTAGTATAACTCCACCATTACGCGTCGGTACGCTCAATGTACCGACGGGGCTAGTCACAAGCAATATATCAGGTCAAACGCATGATGCAAGAAAGAGACCTAGACCTTCTTGTGGTCCAGGAGATTAAGGCTAGCAGAGAGGAGGCGACCGACAGCTTGGTAGCACAATTTTTTAACGTACAATGTATGCGTCAGCCATGCGTTGGGAACATCAGCCAGGTGTATCTTGTTTGTTAAAATTTTTGTTGGCATTGTCGTGGAAATGGTTACAAGTTGCTTGCAAGGACGTTTTGGTTTGTGAGATCTTTCTTACGGGAGGCGAAATTCAGATTTATTAGTGTCTGCGCATTTAAAAAGCCGCATGAAAGATGTTTCTTTCGCGAATTGAGTGTGTATTTTGATAGTGAACGGCGTGTGATTGTGCTGGGTCACTACAATTGTGTTCTTAATCAATAGGACCACTCAGCCACTGCTAGTATAAATTATGAAAGTGCGGCGTTTCTTAAGTAATGCGTGAGCAAATTTCCTTTAAGTGATGTGGCACAGTTCGCAAGGGGTGGAAGTCACCAACACTTCACACACTTTCAAGGCACCAGTCATGCACGACTAGATCGAGTCTACGTATTGCACCTCTGTGTCAGAACTATGATGTTGATGCTCTTTTTTCAGAGATCATTGTTTAGTGAAGTTTGAGATCGGCCAGAAGCAAGAAGAAAAGTTGAGTGGGAAAGGCGAAAATTGAACAATACGCTAATTAAAGATGGAGTGTTTATAGGTGAAACAAAGAGAGAAATGGAGCACATTTTTTAGTGACAGACTACGGACTGTCGCAGAAAAATGGGAGCTGTTTAAACAAAGGGTACAACTGAACGCAATAGAAAGAGGTGGACAAATGAAGTACCAAGTTCAAGAACAGGAAGAGGGCCTGCTGCAGGAGCAGGAAACAGCTAAACCGGGTTCTGTGACGCAAGAACTGCAAGACGTTAAAAAAAGCTAGAAGGCTTAGAGGAAGATAAATACACATATGCGGTTATACGAGCACGAGTTGAAAAATACCTCGCAAGGGATGTGCCAACAAGGCGAGCGTCGTTAGATGGAAAGTCGTACGCTTTATGAAATGAAATATTGGAAATAGAATATAATCCTTCACCGAAATAGCTCACTTAAACAAGAATTTATTTCAGAACCTTCATACATGTCATCGCGTCTTGATTATCGATTTAAAGTATCCATTCTTTTCCATCGCACAAATATTTTCTCCCATTCATTTCTGCCAAAAACCAGTGCCGAGTGGAACCGCCTTCCCCCCTCCATCGTCTGCATCGAGGAGGCATCATCTTTCAAGATTGCAATAACTGATTATAATTTGAGTTTATCAATCTAAATACAAAAAATTGTTTGACCGTGTTGTATTTTTATTGATTCTTGTACCCACCCTCTCTGTAACGCCCTTCTGGGCCCTGAGGGTACTGTAAGTAAATAAATAATGGTAAGACATTGAGAGAACAGAAAGTTATCATGACGGCATCTGAAATTAACTATCGAAAGTTGTCTACTTGTCGTGCGCCGGAGGTGCCGGGCTATAAGGATGAGTTCTTGGCAGAGATGCCGACGCTATACGAAGAGGAAACAATTTTATTCGAAAGGGATATTAGTATAGGAGAAATTGAGAGGGCTATTTAGGAACTAAGCTTGGGCAAATCTCCTGGTGCAGATCGGATTACCGCGGCATTTTACAAGGCGTTCAAGACGGATATGGCAACAGGATTGCCTCAGGTATTTTCAGATGCGCTGGGGCGGGGGACCTTACCTCCATCGTTCAATCGCGCGCACACAGTACTAATCCCAAAATAAAAAAAAAAATTACATTATGGGGTTTTACGTGCTAAAACTACAATCTGATTATGAGCAACGCCGTAGTGTGGGACTCCGGAATAAATGGAACCACCTGGGGTTCTTTACCGTGCACCTAAATCTAAGCACATAGGTGTTTTCGCATTTGGGCTTTATCTAAATGTGACGGCCGTGGCCGGGATTCGATCCCACGGCCTATAATCACAAAAGGCAAAGATAGTAATACATTACGTAAAGTAACGGCATTCAAGCCAATTACGTTGACAAATGTTGATTACAAGGTCTTAACGAAAGTTATTGCATCAAGGCTGCATCAAGGCTATGCGGAAGTTAGTTGGGCCGCATCAGACATGCGAAAACGTTTACAAATTTAATGTAGCCCTAAGCATTTTAGAATATTGTGATCGCACTCTCCTCAAAGTAGCAATCCTGCAAATAGATCTAGCTAAGGCTTTTCACATGGTACCGCAAAGTGTTCTCTTTTTGTTGATTGATTATGTAGGACCTGGTTCCATCATATGTAAAGGCATAAAAATGGCATATGAAAGCTCATGTACCCATTTAATTGTAAGTGGTAGGCTTTCACAACGCATACAAGTACTCTCTTCCGCCCGATAGGGTTGTCCGTTACTTTTAGTCCTTTACTTTTTGCTTTATTTTTGGAGCCGCTCTGTCGAAAAATAGTTAATAGCACAGAAATCAGGGAGCTTAAGAGGAAGCTTTAGCTCTGGGCCAACTCTGACGCAGCCTATTCAAATACATGTAAAACTCTAAAACGCTGTTCTGAGATAGCCCCTAGACAAATTTTAATGAAATTTGTTGTATTTGAGCGATAATGTTCAATTCTAGTGACTGCTGGAAATAGAATTTCGATTTACGGCCTCAATTTTATGAAAAGAACTTTCAAAATACGAAAGTTTGAAAAAAATAGACTCACGAAGTTTATAAATCAATAACTCTGCTTCAGAAACAGATATCGCGGTTCTGTAAACGGCAACCATTAGATCATTCAAAGCGGACAAATTCGATATGTCAATTTATATCTTCCGTGAATTTGTTACGTTGTGTACAAGGGTTCTGCAAAATTTCTTTAGATTCATGCGTAACATATGAATTGTCCGCTTTAGATGTACTATCCGACGCAATTCACAGAATTCTGATATCATTTTGGCTTGCTGAGTTAGAGCGTTGTAAAGTTCAGAGTTTCGTATTCTGAAAATTTTCGGTTTTTGCCAATTTCTAATAAAAAATTTACGATCTAAATCGAAAATTGGAAACCAGCAATCACTCGGTTTTAAGTTTTTATTTTAAATGCAACAAACCTCGCCAAATGTGGTGCAGTGGTTGCCGAGAAAAACTAATTGTCCTTTTACATGTATTTAAATAGGAGCACCGGAGCGAAAGCTTCCTCTTAAGTTACGATCTTGCGAAGTGCGTGCTCTAGCTTACGTCGATGATGTTACCCAATTAGCTGTAAATAGGGAGTGTGCAAGCTCATTATCAGGTTGCTGTAGATAGGTAGTACGTTAGCTCATTATTAAGAATACTGGACTGTTTCGCGAGAAAAGCGGCAGTCAAAATGATAAGCAAGATAATATTGATCTCTGGCATGACCATTTGAATGCCACGCCCAGGGTTTTTGAATATGTACAGTGGCTCACGACATCTAGCACTTACCTGGGGTAGCTCTGGATAGGTATCATGAGAACGAGTCAGTCTGGTTCGAAATTAACGGATCAAATGCGTGCGGTGACCGAAGAATGGGGTGCCCGTGAATTGTCGATTTTAGCACGTGCTACTATTTGTCACGTTTATCTCGCAGCGAAAATTATGTATCTTCTGCAGGCACTGTGTTGGTGTACGTAAGCACATAAAAAAAAAATTCACAGCATCTTTGCCACATTTATCTGGTGCTCTACGTGGGAGCGAACATCAAGGACAAATGTGTTTCATCGAGTAAAGAAAGGTGGTCTGTCGTTGTATGCCTTGTCACTTCAGCAATTTGTATCGCGTTTCACGTTGATAAGAGACGAAAGATGCCATTTTCAGTTTTTTTTTTTCCAAACAATGTTAGGAGTTGCTATGCCTAATTTTTTGTTTGTGCAGCCCTTCGCCCTCTTTACACAATGTCATGGTTCTTACGTGAAGTTGTGATGTCCTATTGGTTACTCAGGGCAAGATATTTCACTTGAGTACCTCTCCAATGTAAAAAGAAAGCGACTTATGAAGGACCTTATTGGGAGTGTGTTCCCTGTACGATTGTATCGGTTAATGTACCAGAATTCGATTTTGAACAGATAGACGTTATCTTTTTACTCTGGCGGCACGCAGTCTGGCGTAGTCTGAGAGCATATAGACACTGGGATGTTAAAGGCCGATCTGTGCATGAATATACTGTGGAAATGGTTGTGAATGTACGTGATGTGTACAAGCCGATTGGCTGCGATGAAGATGTGATGTGAATATTGGATGCTTTAGCATATATAAAACGAGTGTGATCTGTGATCACAAACTTCTATTGAGGTTTTAGCCTAGCTGGAAATAAAGGAGGAAAAAGCGTCCGTGGCGTAATGGTTTCGATGTCGGGCTTCTGTGCTAGAGTTCCTCTGTTCGAATCCTGCCGGCGGATGATTTTGATAACGCTCATTTAATTATTCATTACACATTACTTTGTGGAAAAAGACTAATCTACAAAGTCAAAGAGACGTTTTAGAGCCGTAAGGACGAGGTTTAGGCAAATCCACGTACTTCCCACATTTCCCATGCGCCAACCACCCCGATTGCGGCTCCCGTGGACACTAGCGCCACAGTTCTCTCCAGTAATTATAGTATGAAACTACGTATAGGGTACCCGCCGTGGTGGCTCAGTGGCTATGGTGTTAGGCTGCTGAGCACGATGTCGCGGGATCGAATCCCGGCCACGGCGGCCGCATTTCGATGGGGGCGAAATGCGAAAACACCCGTGTGCTTAGCTTTAGGTGCACGTTAAAGAACCCCAGGAGGTCAAAATTTCCGGAGTCCTCCACTACGGCGTGCCTCATAATCAGAAAGTGGTTTTGGCACGTAAAACCCAAAATATTATTACGTATAGGGTGGCTTTTTAGCTTTTCTCCTGCTACGCCAGGTGTCTGCACATGTCTTACTGGTAGAGTTTGCCTCCTCATAAAAGGGACCAGCGAGCCTTCAGGCACGGTCATTCAAAAATGTGTGGAAGGGCAGACATGTACAGCTCCGCTCTTAAAAATATACCTGATGCGGAAAAGTGGCAGTAACTCGCCAGGTAAGATCGCATCTTCAGGAAACTTGCTTCTACGACATTGTTGTAATGAAAACTTGCGAGCTCGTTGAAACGTTCCATCATTGAGCCTAAGCGTGCCCGAGGAAACAGAGGTGATGCTTACTTCCCATACTCTTGGTAGCTCGTGACACTCCTTTTTGCTTTGTTTGGTATATTTCGAAAATCGTTACTAATAAAACGCCACCATAATTTAATCATTTCATATTCTCCGTCCAATACTTGAAAGTATAAGTACGAGTATGCATTTCCTCCCAGTGTTTGTCAGGTTGTTAATCTTGTTCCCAAGGGTATATCTCTGATTGCAATTCGATTTCTTTTATCTGTCTCAAATATTGTGCACAACACACCAATTAGTTTATGCAGATATGAATTTTTATACAAGATTCTACATTGACAGTATTATTGTTGATGGGATTATGCACAAATAACACGCTTTTTCTTAACAGTGGTACTTAGAAAATTAATTCCAGAGACGGAACAACGTAGCAAAGCAAGGACTTTCTGAATGTGAGAAATTGGAAGTTTAAGGAACCGTATATAGGATGAGATTCAACTAATATTTTAAAAGCTTATCCACCATCTACACGTCCATATTTGGGAGGCAACTATTATACAGCCACGTAATAGCGTTCCCACGCAAACATGAAGGCCTGTATACGTAATAAAAAAAAAAAACGCACGCTGCTGGCTATTCGCGACTAGCGTGTGCTGTGTTACCGTACTGTATTTGACAGGATTAAGGATGTAATCCTTATATATGTACGCCCCGAAGCAGCGCTACAAAACGTGGCACTGCCGCTGTCTCTCGCTTCACAGCGAATTGTCGCCTTGAGCTGCGCTCTCGCTATTATTGATTGGCTATAAGCTGTGAAGCAAGCATTCTTTTCATCAAAACTCACCTGAAACGAAAGTTATGGGCCGCTGTTCTGATGTGTGAGTATTCGGAGACTCCAGCCCACGTATAGGCCTAACCAGAAGCACCACATTGAAACAACAGATTGGTTGCTGATGAAGTGTATTGGCGTAGGCAGTTTGGACGCTACGCACCATGCGGTGACATGCCCTCTTACGTTGTCGTTAGGTATGCCTTTAAGTACGTTTAGAAGTTACACGTACTGTAACATGCCTTAAAGTGCTTGTGTTAGCATTCTTAAGGTAGCTAACGCTATTCGAAGGCTCTTTAATATATAGTGATAACTAACAAAACTCTTCGTGAAATATTCTCATGCGTTTTGCAGACGTAAAAAGTGACTTGTGAAGGTGAAATCAATACTGGAATATGAGCGCGTTGGTACGGGCGAATACTTAAAAACACTAGCGCAAGAAACAGGGAGACGCAGGAAGCAAGAAGACAGCAAACGCACTGGATCGCAACAAAAGCTTTATTCTGGACATAACCAACAAACATATCCACTCAGCATAACTAGTATGGCAAGTAAACTTGACCCGCGCAAATCTATTCCGAGGATCGGCGTGGAAAAGTGAGATGCGGCATTTGTGCAAACACGTCCCCTCTTAACGTGCATCAATTCTTAAATAACCCAGGAGATACGTCATTTCCTTTAGTGAAAACGCTGTGGTGGCTTATTGGCTAAACCATGTGCGACCTACAGGACGCATAAAGTAGGTTTCCATAATCTACTTCCTCAATTGTGATTTATGCCGATACAGTTTAAATATGGGGTTACAACGACGCATCTCGCAGTGCATGTCCAGGTGCTGCCCGCTCTATTATTGACACTGAAGGCGTGCTCGTGAAGGCGAGTGTTCACACATCGGCCAGTTTGCCCCACGAAGGCAGTACCACACGAGCAGGGAACGTGACAAACGACACATGTTTTATGTTTCACTTGTATTAAGCTGTGTGCTGCCCGGCACTACCAGCCTCCTTCCGCACAGCTGGGCAAATCTGTCTGCACTTTCTGCGGCAAGCGCGACACCACTCTTATACCAAAACATCCTCGCCCACTTCGCCGTTGGCGCCCTCCCACACTTGGGCTCGCGTCGCTCACGAAAACACGCATACCAAAAGTAATTATTAAATTCACGTGTTTTACGTGTCAAAACCGCGATGTGATAATGAGGCACACGGTATATTGTGGGACTCCGAATTAATTTGGCTAGCTGGGGTTCTTTAACGTGCATATAAACGTAAGCACTCGGGTGTTTTTGCATGTCGATTCCATCGAAATGCGGCCGCCGCGGCCAGGAGTTGAACTTACGCCCTTGTGCTTACAAGCGCCATTACAAAGCTACTATATGTCACCACGGCAAGTAGGTAACATAGATATGAAGAACTGGCTCATATGTATAGCCACTTATATACCAAACCACTAGCGATTCACTGCTGAACAGCTGTATTCTATACAACAGAAATGTGAAACAAGGAATACAACCGAAAAATCGTCATTGCAACAAATATCCGCCTGCCACTGCACTGTTCCTTTAATTGCGAGTTTCGTTCTTCTGCTGCGGACTTCTTTTCTACTAGCTCATATTTTTCGTGCTCGTCTGTTCTTAAGCCCGATGGAAACAATATTTGGCCTTATGGTTAGTTATCATTATTCCTGTATTTTATAAGATATTATATTGCGATAACGATTACGCGCACTCTCGACGAGTCGTCGTGTTGTCTCAATATCGACGATGCATGCCCAACCCGCACGTCTGTAATCTTCGGTATGATTAAACTTGAGGAGTTTCAGGGCTGCTTCGAACACCAGGAGAAAATAATGAGAAGCGTATTCACTCCGATGGGGACTATTTCGAAAGGACAATAAAGCGAAAAATTATTTGAGCAGTATCAGTAAGTTCCCCATCTTCATACACCCCCCGCTCCCCCCCCCAAAAAAATATATATAGTAATATTAATAATAACCTCCTACTAATTTGAGGAGAAGCTTGCTAACCAAGAAATGATGCAATAACAAGAAACTGGTAGCGATATGACCTTAAGGCTTCCTCATCAACCAGCTGTGACGTCACGGATATTTACAGCGTCTTCAATTGCCCAGTTTATTTTTTAATCTGTAAAGGTGGGAAAAAGTACATTCTAAAAGACTGAACTTAGCGAGTTTCAAATATCTTCACTGTGCCACAACGACCAAAATAGGATAAAGTAATATATTGTATCCTGATAAACTCTGAAAATACTCGACATATCACGAGGTAATTGATATACATTGAAGTCCGTAATGTCACACTGGCGTACTGATGGTGGGGTTTCGGCACGAAATTTAAAGAAAAAGAAAGTACGACTTTGACCTTGATTCTTTCTTCTGATATTCAACTTATATTACTGCGAAATTAGATTTGAAATTGTTTTGAAAGATCTGGCTACACCAGATCTGGTGTAGCGTTTCCTTTTATTCTCCCTTGACAGGACATTAGGTGCATTTTATTGCTAAATGAAAATTATTTTGTTCAAATCAAAAACTTCTTTTCTTTTTTAATCTTTCTTTTTTTATGCTATTGTGTAGCTTTCACTTTCTTTTTAGACAGAGAACAAGTTAAGCTCTAATATACCAGGTCATTTCGTTTCATTCTTACGAACTTATGACATCCTGCAAGCTAAATTCCTTCGCGGTAAGTGGTAAGTGTGCGACAAAAGATTTCACGTGAAAGAGGACGACATATTGTTGCACTGAAGACGTTTCACGACATGTCTTCACGTAATGCTGCCCCGACGCTAACAGTTTAGGCCAGAAGTATCTGAGACGAATTCTGGTGAACGTCTGGCTGACAACTAAGTGACCCGACGATGGTTCATCGTGGCAAGCTTCCAAAATTCCCCGGTCACGCGGCTGACGGCACGACAAGTAAGAAATTTTCCTGATTGTGTTCAGACTTCCTCTTGTAGAGCACATTATCGCGGAGGCAAAATTAGGATAAAGCTCTCACAAACACACGAGGGACTTGGACATTGTGTCGTTCGAGGTGCCGGATGAGTGAAAGCAGCTCTGCGTCGGCCCGTTGGTGCTCGGTGATTGCCGAAGCCTTCATCACAGTGAGGAGCGATAAATCTTCTCTTCTTAAGGAGTAGACTGCACTGGTAGGCGGGACAAGCAGTCAGCACCGTTACGTTTTCTTCCAGACCTGTATACAACAGTAATGTCGTTGGAGCCTGAGTCTCCACCTCACAAGTCGTCCAGATGGGTCCTTTAAGCTCGCCAACCAGCAAAGGGAATCGTGATCACTGACTGCACGGAACGATCTGCCGTAGAAGTGTGGTCGGAAGTTGCTGATGACCCACATGACAGCGAAGCAATCCCTTTCTGTCACAGAAAACTTTGTTTCGGCTTTAGAGAGAGTGCGGCTAGCGTACGCTTTGTTTTTCTTTTCCCCATTTTGCCAATAAACTAGAACCACGCCGAGACTAACATTGCTTGCATCTGTATGAACTTGTGTGTCTGTCGTCTCATCAGAATGGGCGAGGATAGGCGGGGCTTGGAATCCTTCATTTAATTAATTGAAAGCGACCTCTTCTTCAGGATGCCACACGAAAGGCACGTTTTCTTTAGTATGTCTTGTTAGAGGTTCGAATTTTTCCGAAGTTTTCTGCTAATCACCTGTAACAAGCTCACAGTCCCAAAAATTACCGTATTGCCTTCTTGTCTGTCGGCTTCGGAAATCGCAAAACGGCAACAGTCTTGCAACGGCAAAAGTCGCTGATTACGTGACCCAGAAAATGAGGTTCTTGGAATACAAACTGGCCCTTCTCCGGTTTAATGGTCAGGCCTGCCGAGCGGATAGCTTGGAGCACTAAATGCAACCTCTGTACATACTGGTAGAACGTTGCGGAAAATACCAACACGTCATGTAGGTAAACTAGGCGCGACTGCCATTTGAGACTTGAGAGGACGCTGCCCATCATGTACTGGAATGTCGCGGGTGCACAGCAGAGGCTGAATGGACGCGCTTTGGACTCATACAGGCCATCTGGGTTTACGAAAGTAGTTTTTCTCGGTTTAATTCATTCACTTCAATTTGCCGATATCGGCTCTTGACATCTAAAGAAAAAATATATTGCATCTCGTAGCCGATACAAGGTGTCATCAATGCGTGGCAAGGGGTATACATGGCGATCACACTGTTCAATTTCTGGTAATCAATACAGAATCTCTATGTATTGTCCACAAGGACTACGGGCGACGCCCTCGGGCTTCTTGATTCGAGAATGACATCGTACTTCAGCATCTCTTGCCCCCGACTCTTTATGATCTCTCATTCAACCGCTGACACTCGGCAGAGGTGTTGGTCTACTGGCCTGGTCGCTTCATCTGTTATTATACGATGTTTAACAATAGGTGGCTGTCGTACCTTTGGCAAGGTGGAGAAACAGTCTGGGAAGGCATTTACAAAGTCTTCCATCATTTCTTTCTGGGCTGGCGACATACTTGGACTGATTGCAACTCATGTTATGGCATCGTGCGAAGTTTGTGCAGCAAGCGGCTTTGACGTTAAGCTACGTACATCTGTGATTGCAGCAACGCTGTGCAAAAGGGCGATGGCTGTTTTCTTTGCAGCGTGCTGAAATTCACTTCCAAAATTCGCCAGCAATACATAAGTACACCCAATGCCTACCAGAACAACTCTTCGTGCTGCAAAAATACCTTGCTTCAGCAGTAGCATGACGTTGACATCTGTCCTACCTTCCGAGTTGTCGAAAGTTTCATTTCTTACGCGAAGCAGCATGCTACATAGTAGTAGCACAATTATGTGACCTTCGGTAGACGATCACATAACGTGCTCACGCAACGTGCATTAGCTCCTCCGACTCTTTGATATCTATAGCCTACCTCGCAGAAAAAGACACACTAGAATTCTGCAGGTTGATTATGGCACCGTTTGTTAGAAGAAAGTCCATCCCGAGTATTACATCCTTTGAACATTCCGGTAATAGGATAAAATCAGTGACATAAGCACATCTTCGAATTCCGGTTCCCGCTGTGCATTAACCCAAGGTTGTAATGAGGTGCCCCCTCCCCTCCCCCCCCCCCCCCCGTCCATACGTATCTGAGGTCCACTCCACGGTATAAAAAGCTTTCTTTCAGTTCCTTTGCGAGTGCATATCTTACGACAGAATAATCAGCATCTGTGTCCCCTAAGGCATTCAATTTACAACACTCTATGGTAACACATACGCAAGTCTGAAGAAATGCTCTATTTATTTGTCTTAGTCAATCGGTTCTTTTCGTCGTTGCTGCTCGGTAAGCATGACGGAGGACCTTGGCTTTTTTTAACGTCAGCGGCCTCGCCTCCAGAAGTCACTCGCTTTAGTTTTCCTGACATGGGCTCAGTGAACGACGCTTGGTGAAATTGGGGTTGGCCGTAGACTTGGTGACCGGTAGCGTGTAGATGCTGGTATCAAGCATTCGGGTCCTGTTGTCTGGGCAAGTAGCCGTGAAGTTCGATGCGTCTTTCACTATTACGGGAGTAAGGTACATTTATCGTAAAGCCGCGAACACCTGCTCTGCGATACGGGCGCATTCTGTAAGGGTGTCCAGCTTCTCCGCAGCGGAAACAGAGTGGGGTTCGGCCGGGTGCACGCCACAGGTCGCTTTTCATGGCTTCAGCTCGGCTAGAAGCGGTCCACTGCGAAGAGTCGGCTGGCGACTGCTGGGTGTCGCGAATAGAACACTATGCCCGTTCGGTTGCCATAACACATCAGCGTTCGTCGACACGCGACGTACCGGTGGCGATTGTTCAAGATGCACAAGCGGTGCCTCAAAACTTGGTTGCAGAATGGCGTGTAGAACTTCATCCAGAAGGCGGCTGCGAGATTTGAAATTGTCGGCCTACCTTGCTGTAGCTGCAGCTTTCAAAGCTCGTCCTTTACGATGGATCACACCAGTTCTATTAGCGCTACGCTGTTACTGCCTGGACCTGCTGGCTGACAGGATGACGGCTGGTACGCTGCTGACATCCCAATTGCGGTGATTGGCGCGCTGCTGCAACGTCTTCTCTATGGTCGTCGCTTCAGTACGAAACTCAGCAACACTGTGTGGTGGGTTGCGAACGATTCCTACAAACAGCTCCTCCTTAATGCCACGCATCAGATGGCATGAGTTCTTCTCTTACGTCATGCATGGACCAGCGCACATTTAAAGAGGTGGGTGATGTCGTCGAGATACATGCCGGCACTCTCGTTTACTGGCTTGTAGAGCGTTCTCTGACTTCTCTCGCCGATCTGTGCGCCGAAATTCTTCCCAGGAGGATAGCACCCTTCTTGGTTCACGTACCATGTCCTTGCTTACTCTTCTAACCCAAAGTACACGTTGCGAATCGTCCGCGCCTCGTCCCAGCCATTGAAATCTGAGCCTCGCTCGAAGTGTTCTAACCAGTCTACCACATCGAACATATCGCCATACAAGGACTCAGGCGTGCGTGGTGGGTGCACTACCAACCACGCTGGGGCAATGCCAACGGCCTCGTCATGGTTGTGCCGTCGGTGGGGATTGCTGCCTGCACTGCTGCAGCAACAGGAACCGGTTCCAACTCGGGTAGGCCGATTCGGAGGCGGCGGCTTGAGCGCTGGTGTAATGGAGTCAATTCTCCAGGTTGCAATCGCCGAGAGTCGGGGCTCCACTCTCTTGTGTACTGGGGACTTCCAATCACACCCCGCACCTCCTCCAGAAATGTAGCACTCGTCAACGAAGCCCACTAAACAAACTGGCTTATTAGGGGCGAACGTGTGCCCGCAAACTCGGCTAAAACACTTCCACACAATTGCAAGCAGAGTTAACTGGAACCTATTCGACAATCCAGCACGTCTCTACACCATCGAGAACACTTTGACACGCCCGCAATGACCAGGGGCCACGCCATGACTTCTCACTAGACGGGGGTGAGTAGACTAGACTTAGTAATGAGTATTCATTACTCACTCGACTGAGTAATGAGTAATACTCCATGGCTCGGGTGATGTCGCGTGCGCGCGAGTCACCCGCTGTCTCGCCATGCGCGAGGCATCGCTGACGCTCTTATAATGGCGATGCGATGACGCACTTGGAAGTGCACCTCGCGAAAGTGCTAGTAACTCGCGTGTGGAGAGCTCTCTACGGTAGTATTGTCACGTTCAAAAATGATTATGGGGTTTTATGTGCCAAAACCACAATCTGATTATGAGGCATGCCGTTGTGGAAAACTCCGGAAATTTGGACCACCTGGGGTTCCTTAACATGCACCTAAATTTAAGTACACGCGTGTTTTCGCATTCCATTCCCATCGAAAAGCGGCCGCCTAGGCCGGGATTCGATCCCGCGAACTCGTGCTTAGCAGCCCAACACCTTAGCCAACAAGCAACCAAGGCGGTTTGTCACGTAGAGCAAGTGCGCATAAAGCCTGCGGAAACTGCAGACAAAAAAAGTCGCAGCCTCGCCCGAAAGAAGAAGCATCGATTGCGTTCGCAAATTAGTAGACAGCTATACGAAGTAAGGATAGTAATTTTATCCGCCGTGTACACTTGCAAACGGTCGCTTACTAACTCAATTAAGAAGCATGGTGTCACGCGCGCACAAGCAAACATGAGCACTTGTCTCTCGGTGTCCGCGTGCACTCACTGTCAAAACACTGGAGTGAGAAAGCACGGCAGCGGCAGCCAGCGAATCGACCTTCGGGTTGCCTCTTGGTGGTGGTAGTGGTGGTGAATTGCAGCAACAGGCGGGTTTAGCCTGGCGAACAAGGCCGGCAATTGCTCCGCCTCTTGCTTCAACGCGAACTAAGCGACGAGAACACAGCGCGCGCCACGAAGCTATCAGCGCCCGGCGCACTCTGTCCCCACCACCCCCCCGGCGCCTTGCGCCCTACAAAAGACGGCGCGCTTTTTCCCCGCTTTCCTCCCTTGCACGCACGGGATTTAGCCACCATCGGCGGCTCACGCTCGTACGCTTTCACCCGCGCATACAGCATACTGCGCGCGCTGACAACGTTATCGTGCTTGGACTTTATACGGAACATCGTGGCGACGGCGATGGCTGCTTGGCAGCAAGCGCGCCTACTCTCTACTGCAGAGGGCGTCAAAATGATCGTCGTCAAATACATGATGGTAGCTCTTAAAGGATGGTATGGAACATGTTACGGCGCACCTATTGACGTCATTGAGCCGTCTAAACAACCATGAGATTTAAGGCGGTTCGATGACGACGTCTTCGAGACATCATGACGTAAGCTCCTTGTGGATAGCATCCCGTTCTGTCGTGGAGACATTGTATAGGTACTGCGGGATCAGCCGCGCTGCTTCATCCGTTATTATCCGATGTGTTGTTAGCGCTGTTTGATGGATCTTCGACGACGATGAGAAACATACGCTTTAGTTATGAGCATACACTGATTAATGAGCGAAGCCGTTCTCGTTTTCTTTTTTTTCTTTTCCTTTTTTTCTATCTTTTTTTTTCTTTTTTTGTGGTAGCGAAGGATTGACATCGAACGAAACGCTCTCTGCGCTTGCGGTTTGCAGCTATTCTAGGAGCGTGACGACGTTGCCGATGCCAGGAATGGTCTGGAAAGACGCCACTGTATTACCCATGTTCAGCTGACGATACTCCATGGCGAAATTCCTCACAAGTACATTGGCGTCTCCGTCGACGAGACAAACGATGCCTCGTGCCAAATAGATGTCATCGTCGAGTAGCAAACTTTGGTTTGCCTCGACTATTCCTTCAGCGTCGGCGTAATCACTGCTTCCCACTGAGACTATAACACCAGAGAACGATGGTAGGGTGACGCGGTCGTCGACGAATTCCAGTGAAATGCACACGGTAAAAGCCGGGCCTTGAAGCATGACATTGTCGGCTGACAGGTTAAAGGTTTATGTTTTTGACAGCTTTGTTCGCTAGTTGAAGCTCCACCACCATAATGACGTCACAGGAGGTTCGATCTAGAACGACAAAGGAAGTAAGATAATCGTTGTCTTGAATTGTTACACTAGCCTTGCACCTCCATTTTGGTGTAACGAGGTGGCCACCTGCAGTTCTGATTTGCGGACCATCCCTGGTCACAAGAGCTTTCTTAAGATTAGCTGCGAACTCTGTACTTACGACGGAAATATCGGCACCAGTATCAATGAGTGCCAATGCATTCTTGTTGTCGAACAGCACTTGTCGATCTGAAGGATTGGGCCTCTGATTGCAGGTACGTCGTGGTCTGGGGTCACAGAAGTGGTATAAATTGGTTTTTATACCGCTCTTGATGGTGTCGCATCTCATCGTTGCGTTGTGGCAATATCCGTTAAGTCAGCCCCGTCAATCTGTTTCAGCTGCGCTAATGAAAGTTCCTTGCAACAGGGGACGCTATTTGTCAGTCAGACCGGTAGCAACCGCACGCACCTCTATCCATTTTCCAAACGTAGGCTCGGATACCTTCCCCGTGCCGCTCCCACATAATCAGGTCGGGGAGAAGTGTAAAGATGGAAGGAAGGTCATGGTGACCTGTAGCGAATAGTCCGCCTATTTTGGCTGTGATACAGATATCCTACAACTTCGCGTGGCCTTTGGCCCTGTCAGCGTCATGGAGCATCGACGACGAAACCACGAAGGCCGCTCTTCGATAGAAACAGTGGGGGCACGTGTGACCGGCTTTGCCGCAGTAGAAACAGAGGAGATGGCTGTCAGACTTTCTCGGCGAAGGTTGCTACAACACGGTTGAGCGGGCGGGCGAGTAAGAACGCTGTGGCGTTACTATGGTAACCTAGAAAGCTGCACTAGGCTACGCAGTACAGAGAAGAATCTGTACCGGAGAAGACTCGCGGTGCGAGCGAGATGCCACTGGGCTCTGAGTTCAGCAAGACCGGCGAGTCTGCATCAAGTACTTGCTTAACTTTTTTTCCTGATGACATTGTTATGCGCAGCTATTTGAGGGAGCGACGTCGGCAAAACGTTTGGGAGCTGCTCTTGCAACGCAGTTCGGACGGTGTCCCGAAGTCTATTGGTATATAATGCACTGAATTCAATGAAAGAAGTCGACCAGACTTGTGATGGGCGTCCGCACTGTCTCCTCTGCATTCCAAGCGTCCTTTCAACGTTAGTAGCCTAGGTGACGAAGTCTTGAAACTTCCTCGGTGTGTTTCGCATCAGCCCAGTGAAAATTTCTTCCACGCATCTGAGCAAGTATCCCGGATTTTGCTCCTCCGGCATGGCAGCATCTGCACGACTAAAGAGACGTTTCATCTCTTCTTCAAAGATGGTCGCACTCTCGGTAGGATGTTGAAGCCCTGGTTAAAGTTGCAATAGCATTTGGGTTCTTTCTTTTCTGACGCGTTAGCGAACGTGTGAAGAAGGCTGCTCTTGCAGGCGTCCCACGACGCAAACGTGGACTCTTGTTTTTTAAACCACATGTGCGAGCGGACCCTTTTAGGGTGAAGTATAGACGTCGCAGCTTCACTGGTTTCACTGGCCGTGCGCTGCCACAAGTTCGAACTGTTCAATCAAATTCTCCGTGTCGTGGAACGGTGCACCATGAAAATTTTTGGGCTGTCGTGGCCGCTGCAGTAGGATGACTGTGGGCATCGAAGCCTGCTTTATTGTGGCCGTGGCAACATGGGGTGTCTGTCGGGTCTGCTGCGGCTGCAGCCGTATTCTGGCTCAAGGACACTGGTTCCGGCGGCTTCTTCTCCGTATTTCTTCTCCGTCACGATTATGACTCTAGTTGCGGCTTCCTGGTCGAGACTTGGACGCACCCAGCACCTCCACCAGATTGTCACGTACAGTACTCCAGAAGCAAGTGCGTATTGCGCGGCCGCCCTCCTCCTATCTTGAAAGGAATCTGTGTTGGGGGCAGAGTCCAGGCAGACTATTTGTGCCGACGGCTCATACCTTTGTGTGTGCAGCGTTTTCGCCACTCGGTTTGCGCTGAAGCGGTGGACAGCACGAAGGTCACTTCGCTCACTGCTACTGCCGCACTTCCTCACGCCAGCGTTTCGACGACGAGTGTCCGTGATCATCGAGTGTAATATGTTCATGTTTGCCTGTGCGCGCTGACATCATGCTTGTTAATTTAGTTAGCAGGCGAATGTTTGCAAGTATATACGGCCGATAAAACTACTATCCTTACTTCGTATACCTGTCTACTAATTTGCTATAGCAAACGATGCTTCGCCTTGCGGGCGCAACTGCGACATTTTATTATTTGCTTGGCTTTTCTCAGTGGCGAGAGAAGCCGATATTCACTTCCAGATACAATGGTGCCAGAGTAACTCACTAGCAAGTGTTAGTAAAGACAAACAACATCCCATGGCGTAGACGATCAGGTAGTCGTCGAAGGATATGTCAAATGACTCGGAGCTCTCCGTGGTTTTCTTGAACAGTATCCGCGGCTTCCCTTTGCCCAAGCCAGCTTCATTCAAGGCCAGCAACAACCGCCTGTGGTGATGCCTGCAGAGGAGGAAAAAAATTAAAGGTGGCAATTTTATGGTTAACGGTTACGTGATAGATCTTCTGGCCAGCATTCATTTTCAAACCTAGGAGTATTAGACACAAATCCTGCCAGAAGTGGGTAACTGAGTTGGACTGGGTCAGTGGCTGCCACTTTTGCTTGCAGTGCAAATTGAGAAGGACCCTTCACTTATCGAGAAGAACAATATCCCATAAACTAACGGAGCCCATCGCCAGAACTTCAGCAAAACATACGCAGATTCTCGCCTCGTCTCTTTAAAGACGGGACATCATGTAGCCAATAATCGTGAATCTGCGAAAACTAGTCGAAGTGGTACCTCAACACCGATACTTTAGATTGCTAACAGTCTATACGAATTAAATGATGGCCTTCACGTAGCCGTATGCGATCGAGAAGCCGACGGTGTATGTCGGAAGCAGCAGCAGCCTCAACTCGAAAGTGAGGTCGATAACGTCTAAGCTGTGAATGTTTATTAATTTGTCACACATTGATGTATGACGAGAAACACAATGTTTGCAACACACTGTAAATTTGCAGTAACCTAAGCTTCGTTTTCAAGAGTGGAACGCGATAGCATTCGAAGACCCCCTGACTGCTCTGCCTGCTTCGCGGTGACTGCAGCTTATGTAACCATAACGCTCACTGGGAAACGCTGGCGGCGAACGCTATGCACGAAGGCAAGCTTTCTGGTAGAAACACGGTCTCTTGCGTGGGTTGATCTCCTGTTATTGTTTCGCACTTTTAATATTTCAGTATGAGAAGAGCTAACATAACAGATATGCGCCATCGTTTTTTTTTTGTTCATTACATGTGTTTGTGCGCTCCGAGGAATGACTTTGTAAAGAATGAAAGACAAGGTATAGGCAACTTTGGCGGTAGAAGAGTGGTTGTGTATGCGTGATTCTTAATTTGGTTCAATTTATTTTTGCCAAAGCGACGTCCGACGCCTGATTTTGAACGACACTTCATATTTAACGCTCTTGCGTTAAAATATGAAGAGCATAATAAATAAACTTTGACCTCGTAAGGGCTGCTTAAACCCACTATCCGAAGAAATCTGGCCGCTCATAGCTTCAATGCGTAAGCATTCTTCTGCGCGCTCCCTAGCCTTGTGCCGCGAAAAATGTAATGCCTTGTATCTGCACAAAAATGTGTAATTTGCAAATACATTTAATCGTTATGATAGTGTAAATGAAGATTGGGAAATTTTAAGCGATAAGGAACAATTTTACGCTAAAATTGAAATAAAAGACAGAATTCACAGAATGCATGGGGAAGATTATTGTAGGGGTGGGTCAACTTGCAATTTGGGATTGGATCAACTTGAAATTTGGAGGCGGTCGAACAGAAATTTCGGTGTGGGCCAACTTGAAATGACTATGAAACTATGAAATGTGCGGTGGGCCAACTTAAATTAAGGATGGGCCAACTTGAAATTTGGGACATTGGCCAAATGAAATTTGTGGATGGGCCAACTTGAAATTTGAACTTTGGCCAACTGAAATTTGGGGGTGGCCAAGTTGAAATCTGGGGGTGAGCTAATTGAAGTTTTGGAATGGACCAACTTAAATTAGGGACCAACGTGAAGTTTCAGGGTGGCCCAACGGGCCAACTCAAATTTAAGGGTTGGTAAACTTAAATTTGGGAGTGGGCTAAATTAAAATTGGGGGTTGGTCAACTTAAACTTGAGGGTGGGACAACTTGATATTTGGGGATGGGGGAAGTTAAAATCTCGGGATGGGCTAACCTAAACTTCGAGGTGGGCGAACTTCAAATTGGGGATGGGCCAAGTTGAAATTTGGGGGTGGGCCAACTCAAATTTGGGGCTAGCCCAACTTGAAGTTTGCATCCGGCCCAACATAAGTTTAGAGGTGAGTCAACTTAAAGTTTGGGGCTGAAGGTTGGCCAAAATGAAATTTGGGGGTAAGCTAACTTCAGTTTTTGGGTGCGCCTACTTGAAATTTGGGGTGGACTTAACTGGAATGTGGGGTTGGGCCAATTTGAAATTTCGGGGTGAACCTACTTAAGTTTGGTGGCGGGCCAACTTGAATTTAGGACGTGGGCCAAATTGAGATTCTGGGGTGGCCCAACGTTCAATTGAACGCTGCTGAGCGTCCTTCGAGTTACGAACTCCTCGCAAGCAAGCGAGCGCGTCGAGACGTTTGACGCGTTTTCATTCAGCCTTACCGAGGTGCAGTCAGAACGCCGGCGAGAGCTTGTATGGACAAGGAACGGGCGCATAACACAAGCTTGCGTGAGGGACAGCGAAGGTGACATGGCGTCGCGGCGACGCACACTGCCCTCATGCGGTTGCAGAATCAAGCGTCCTTCCTTTCTTTAGATCACTATTTCTCTCTCTCACGCACTACTGCGGCAGCTGGTGTACCCTTTCGACCTCTTTGCTCCGTCGAGGCGCGCTCTTGCCCGGCGTTCCGGCTCAATGGTACGATTGTAATGAAAAGGCCGAATGCAGCGAGAAAATATGAAAATCGCCTTGTTTTCCAAAGCATTATTTGCCACCGGGAAGGACATGGGTGGACGCGCATAAGCTAGGAAAAGCAAGTAAGCATAACTAAGCAAAGCCAAAATCAAAGCCGAGCCAAGCAATGCTTACGCATGAGTAGACATTTCTCAGAATTTCTGTAGCTTTGTTTAACGAGGAGTTTAGGGGCCCAACCACATTGAAATAGGTCCAATAACGTTTTATGCATTCATCCATCCATCCCGGTGAGGTCCGCACGTCGACGACGAGCCCTTTCTCGAGTGAGTTCCCGCCGCCATTCACCAAACGCTACCGAACGCACAACGCGCGGCCAAACAATCGCAGCTCCGATAGTGTTCTCACGCGAGAAACACTCGTTCCTCTCACGTTACCTAGGCGCTCGACTCCTATTAGCGGAGAGGATGACGCGGGTAGCGCGGCGGCGCCGTGGTATTCTCCGTTCAACGGGTCTATTGGTTGTTTTCTTTTTATTATTTTTATAGCAATCCGAGTACGTGTGCAGCTAATTTATATTAGCGTTGCATCGCCAGCGCAGGCTACAGTATACAAGCTTCGCTTGAAAACAGGGCTGCTATTTGGACAGTGTGTGGACAATATTCACTTACTGCTACAGGCAGTGCACCATTGTGCAACAGCGAGCATGCGCATAGAACGCCTGCGGGGGTTCGTTCGGCCTCTTTTCCAGTCCGCCTTCTGCTTGCGCCAGCGCTGTGCTGCATCCACTGAGGACGCTATATGAAGATGGTGGTGGTGTCAAACTTTATTGAAAGGGAAGAGGAAGGGCGCTGAGGGATCGGGCTCAAGTAAAGCCCTGGGCCTGCTTGGCCTTCTCCGCGCAGTCCACCAGTTCGAGCTGTAGGTCGACGACCCCGGACCTGAGCCAGGCGGTCCAGTGAGTCTCGCTGCTCACCGGGAGATGAGAAAATGGGAGCGGGGTGCATTCTCACATTATGTGTGTAAGTGTCCCTGTTTGTGAACAGAGCCTACATAGGTCGCTTTCCTTGCCCCCTGTGAATTTGTTAATGTACTTTGAGTGTGGGTATGTGTTCGTTTGGAATCGCCTAAAGGCGACTGCTTGCGTTTTATCGAGTTGCTTGGCCGGTGGTGGGAGCGTGCGAAGCCTCAAGCGATGCCTATGGGCTGTTCCGTGACAAGTCTAGCAGGGTTCCTCGTGTCTCTCCTCCTCGCTCACGGCGTTCGCATCCGCAGACGAGGCTCGGCGCACGAGATCTCAAGCCAAACTGTGAGCCGACGCGTTGCCGGGCACAGCTGCATGAGCGGGGGTCCACAGGAGGGTTTTCATGCCGCTTAGGAAACGTCGCGTGAGGACACTGTACGCCTGTGCGTAAATTCTTCCATGAACGAAATTGACGATGGCCTGCTAGCTATCGCTGACGGTAATCGCTTCCGCATGCATGGCCATGGCAATCGCGCTTTCCTTTGCTTCCACCATTCGGCCAGCAATGATTGTTATGTTTTCTATCAATCGTCCGTTGTGATCCGCTACCACCGCGGTCATGAGGTGGCCGCGACGCTGTATCGCTGCATCCGTGTAAACCACTCCATCTTGCGAGCCGTAGCGCCGCCAAATGGTTTCAGTACGGGCCTGCTCTCGCATAGCGTTACGCGGAAGTATCGTGACCAGAGGGAAAGTATTGAAGGACTCTGCTACTACGATGCCGCAGTGAAGGGCGCTCCAGAGAGCAGTACGAAGATGACACGATGCTTTTGCTTATCGCCCGCCAATCTCGTTTTCGTTTTTCTTTTTTTCAATAAAGAACTAAAAATCATTACTCTTTTCATGTCCTCGAATGCACCTCTGCTTATTCCGTTCCTTTCTTCTTTCCGTTTTCTGGAGAAAATTGAAAGAACAGCACCAGGCTTTAGGCCCTTCCCTTTCGCTGACATGCCGCAGCTTTGCAGCAAAGCAAGGCTCGTCTGATAGTCACTGTCCTCGAAGTGTTTGGAGCACAGAAAGTCACGCTTTCGTGGTACCCATGATAGCTGCGATCAGCGCGCAGCGAGAATTCATATCCTTCGAAGCTTTTACTCTGCCGGAAAGGTCGGCTTCTCTCGCGCGGCGCTACTTTCCCCACACCCTTGCGCGACGCAGCGTAGAGGCATTCTCCTGCGTTGTGCCAGGTGCTTCACTGATTACATTACAAAGCAGCAGGCAACACAAGCAGCGATTTTGAAGACTTGGGCTCAAGCTGCGCTTTCGAAAACAAATATGCGGTCGAGAGAAACTGAGCTGTTGAGGCGTCGTTCACTGCCGTCCGGCGCTGTCCATGCGGGTGCAGAGACGCGGGCGATAACTCGCACCATGGAGCAAGTAAAAAGATAGTAGAATGCATACCCTGACGTGATTGAAGCTAGCCTGGTGGCCCAACGCCTGATCATCACGTCAAAGCGCGTGGTTGGTTTTCGTGTTCCCGCTCTGCAGGCAAAACCATGGCAGGGCAGTTGAACAAGCGTGCACCCAATAAAAACTGCTGGCATAGCTAATGGGAACCAGACACCTCAGCGGATCTCGATTCTTGCTCCGGGATCTCGACGCAGCGGTCACATGTTGGGCCACAAATGTGGCTTCACGGAGCCTTCGCTTGCCAAGGCTGGCTGCGTGACTTCATGCTCCCTCCTATATTCTTTTCTTCCTCCATGGCTGGCGCGCTGCTATTTGGCACACGTCGCAGAAACGTCACTTCCTCTAGTTAACGGCGCGGTCACTAGACACGGTATTTTGTGAAACGTGCATGCAATTCGTAATTTACGCTAGTTTCTACCTAAAAACAAGGCTGTGTCAACCAATTTCAGTACCAAAGCTTTTATTTAGGCTAGAAATCTCGGCGGAAAAGTTTGGTGCAGTATACCTTTAAGGAGATGCAATATGTTGCGGGAATAGTATTACACCAGAGAAAACCTAAAGGCTTAAGGCCGATTGATGCAAATAGTTTGCGGATTCTTCGTTTATTGCCGTTTTTGTGACTGGCATAGAGATTACAAAGCATTCGATATACAAGGTGTCCCAGCTAACTTTAGCCAAAGTTTAAAAATATGCGAATTCCACGTAGCTGTACTGAACCAAGGTAATGCTGTTTGTCGTCGCATGGAGATACTCAGATTATATTTTCGTTCCTCCTTATTAGATAATCAGTCTTAATTAGTAAATAAGCTTCTCAAATATCATAATTAGATGAAAAGTGTAAATGAGAAAATTGTAGAGCGACTTGAAAAACACCCGATACAGCTTTCTGTTCATCAATACGTGAAACATAAAAGTATTTTTCCAAGCGTGAAAGAAGCTCGCAAATACACGCAAAATTGCGGAGCGACAGGCCGCTCGAGGCACTCTGCGTGTATTTGCGGATTTCTGTCACGCTCGGAAAAACAATTTTATGTAGCACGTAGTGGTCAATAGAAAGCAGCATCGGGAGTTTTTCATGTTGCTCTGCAATTCCTTTATTGACAATTGACACGGTTAATCTCATTATAATATTTAAGAAGCTTATTATTAATTAAGTCGAATTATATAATTAGGCGGAATTAAAATATTAAAGTATCTCCAGGCGACGGAAAACAATATTACTTTGGCTCTGTCCAGCTGCGTGGCATTCACATATTTTTAATGTTTGGCTCAAGTTAGATTGGTATACCCTGTATATAGCCGCCATTGATACACTTTGCTTTAAATATAGGCATAATTCCTGTGGCGAAACAGCCAGTCATATATCACTATGAAGTTCCAATGTCTGCCAGGTTACGGCGCGGACGAGCCTGTTTTTATTAGGTGCTAGCCGCATCCGTATAAAATCGAATCCAAACGAAAATCAAACTACTCTAACGTACAACACAGTAAACACTATATTGTTCATACTACAATCCACGAAGAGCGTCAACTAGTGCGTGCGACCTGTGGTTCCTTCCGTAGGCGCTGCTTAGAGACAAGAAAAAAATATAGTCGCTAAGCCTCACTTTTGCCGTAAATATCTAAATGTACCTACAAGGTAAGAATAGGTAAAGCGCTCTTTTTTCTGCTTTTACACTTACCTTAAGGGAAATCGGCCATGGACCGGGGAAAACGTAAGATATGTCAGCAGCCTATCTTCTCCGGTGGCGAGCTCCAAATGTACGGCGAGGTCCATCAGATACTTCGTATTGGCTATGATGCCGACATGCGTGCCCCTGCGAATTCCTCGAACGCAGCCATTCCAAAATTGGTCGTTCGCACAATCTTCCCCGCATTTTTCGAGCGCGGTTCTCAGCGCTCGCAGGTAGTCGGCTGATCTGACACTTTTGGAGCCTCTCACAATACGCCTAGCTGCGGCCGCGTTCATGCAGGGAACTTTCGCCCCAGAATCTAGCCGCTCAACGAGTTCCTCTAGGCTCTTTATTTCGCTCGTATAAGCCGGAGCGACGCGAGACGACGTTATCTCCGTCTGAGTGAAGTTTGTTAGAAATATCATCCCCACCATCCAAGCAACCATCAGGATCTTATTCGATGTGGAGACCAAACCCACTTCCGGTGGTGGGCTGCGGCCAAGGTATGTGCTTAGCAGGAAATCGACATCGCCTGAAAAGGACGACGCCAAGTCTGATGAGATACGACGCTGCACGCATCTTGCCATGAGAAATATTGCCACTATTGGTGCCAGAATAAAAGGAAGTTCGAAAAAGGACAGCCAGCTGTCAGTGAATGACGGGATCATGGGCGCCGCACGCTTGACAAGAATACAAAGAGAAATCGGCTGATGCAAAGCATAGGGATACAAGAAACAATAGGGCCAGCAACGCACGCCACGATTGCCTATAATGACGTCTACGCGTCGATCCAGAAGAAGAGAATCGCTGTCGCTGTTGCTCCATCGCTCGAGCAATGTATTGTTAAGGCCTTTGTACACCTCGATTAGGATAACCTCTCTGGGATGGTTTTTCCCTACGAAAATATTTTTGCGCTGATCGAGCACAGCGAACTCAATTCTTGCATGCGTAGGGTATCTTCCTGGCGGAGGCGCATCGTCCACAGAAAGCATCTCTGCACTCTGGTGCACTCGACGATGACGCCGGGTGCAGTTCTTATAGTCACCAAAATGTGTGTTGATTTCAAATTCACTGACGCTAATCACTTGGCAAGAGTGATTGGCGAGCTTATCCAGAATGTCTGCGTGTTTCCGTACTACGAAAATCCAGTAAACGTTGGAGTGATATTTTTCGAAGCGGGCTACTTCTCTGAATACGCTAGATGGCAGATTGTCATGGTGCGGTAGCAGCACGAAGACTTGACCCGGTATGTAAACTTTTGGTGCGATGTGGCTAATGAAAATTTCAGACAACCCGCTTCCACTTGAAAGAGTCCACACACTTACTGGGACAGGACAGTTTCCTAGAAAGTTCGCCACTAGCCGAGCATCAACTGATGAATAGAGCACAGCTACAGTATCCGATGGGCGGCTTATAGCTTTTACGGTGCTTTCCATCAGCGAATTCATCTGGCTGGATTTAACAGCGATGATTGCGATCATTATGAAACCGACACATGAAAAATTGCGACCTGGTTTCATTACTAGCACTAATGCACCTTGGCTGTTAAATCTTGCACGAAGACCGTTCCCTTCACACTAACAAAGCTTCTAATCTAATCCACAGCTCATAAATGCGTGCTTCGTAGCAAGCAAGTGTCCGGTGCTCTCTGTGGATATCCGCTAACTGAATTCTACCTCGATAGAGAGCACTAAAAAGAAAAAGCGACAGTAATTTACTCTTGTTCGTTATAGGTGTGGTACTCTCAGAAGGGTCAAATAAATTGCTTTTATAGGCCTACCGCCGCTTCCAGTTGGTTATCGTTAGCATGTGTACTTTTCCATTTCGGCGACGTCAAATTGCTTATCGATCACTGTAGCCTGGTCTAGCGAATGCACGTGCTCATACGCTTATGCTTTAAGCATTTCCAGCATGGTGACGACTGTTGATCAATGCATTCAATTTCAGCGTGTTCCTAGGCGATTAGTTTCTAGCATCAATGCAGGTGCGTGCAGAGATCGATGGGGAATATGACGGCTCGCAACGTCAATCGTTACAGCGCAAAAGCAGGTCATGTTGCGTGTTGCGTAATTTAGTTGCAAGGAGTTTGGATAGTCGACCGTGCGATGTCTGGGCCAAATGTATATGCAGGAAACGACGCCCACTTGACGGAAAATAATGGCGTATAAGTGACATCGATTTTCAGGGCCACACGTGCTGCTGTTTCCTGGAGCTTCTATATCATCAGTAGAGGCTCGCGAAACTCAAGTCAAAGTTTCATATAGGGACAGCGCATGCCGCTAGTGGCGCAGCTGTCGAGGAGGGGGCACAAAACAGCCGCGCGAGCCGTTCACAACTGCTGCTTTTTGGCAAACAGGCTGACATTCTTTAGTATTTGTGCTTTCGGGGGGGCTGATATTTGTGCGTGGTATGGACGCTACTTAACTCATTATTTAAGATAAGATAAAATAAATATTTAAACCAAGTATTTTAGATAAACGAACGACGTATCGAAACCCGCTTGGTTCCTTTTTCAGGGTGTGATTGCGGGCGAGGTACAGCGTGGCTTTTTAAACCCACGTGTGGACAACCGCTGCTTCAATGAACGCATGCCATGGGGGTAAGACGAGGGAAGGTTCCCCCAGGAGCGATTAACTTTCCCGGTTGATGTATCCGCTGAACATACGAACAAGGCACCATTCTTCCGAACAAGTTGGTGCGCTAGAGCTTTCCAGCTTACATTTCCCGCAAAGGGACAAACATACGCTGAAATGATATGGTCAAAGTGCGTTCACTCTGACATCGCCAAACGGTCAATTATCTCAATGTTTTAGATGCATGGACTCAATCTTCTGTTTCAGCCACAGCAACTGAGAAATAAAATTGCGCATCACATATCCTGTTAGACTGCGTTTAAGTGAAGCATTCGTTGGTTTTTGTGAAGAACGATGACAGATGACGACGACCAACAGATGACGGTGGAATTGCGATGACGGTATGACGAATATGACTCGCAGATGGCAGCGTGATTACGGCGATATGACAACGCAGCGACGTAGACAGAGTGAAGACCGCGTGACAACGACGGCATGAAAGCTTCCAGAGGAGGGTTGTAGCGCCGAAAAAGACAACACATAGCAGGCGAGAGGGAGAGGCTTCTGGAAACATGCACCAACTAGCCCCCCAACAAGTATTACTCGGCATGAAAGCTACGGAATGATGAAGCTGGATTCATGATGATGAAAGAAAAGCAATGGAATGACGACGGAGTCAAGACAAAAGTGTCACGAGAATGGGATGACGACAATAGGATCCCTGCGACTGAATGACTACGATGGAAGGACCACGACGGCATCACAACGGCGACATGATCACAGGTAAGGTAGGGGTAATAACAACAGGAGTGCTATCCTGCATATGATCTACTTGGTAAAACAGCAGCAGTATCAGAGGCAGCAGCATGAAATTCCAAAGAAGAAGCAAAGAAAGATTAGAAGACACTTAGAATCGTTAGAACCACCAACAGGTTATGTTCGTGTCACTAGGACGACCATTCACTTTTTTCCGCAACGGACAATACACTCAAACAAGGCAATTAAAATACTTCGCTATTTCCGAGCTTCCTCCAGAGCACTCTCCCTCAAACCCGCCGTGGTTGCTCAGTGGCTATGGTATTGGGCTGCTGAGCACGAGATCGCAGGATCGAATCCCGGCCACGGCGGCCGCATTTCAATGGGGGCGATATGCGAAAACAACCATGTGCTTAGACTTAGGTGCACGTTAAAGAACCCCAGGTGGTGAAAATTTCCGGAGTCCTCCACTACGGCGTGCCTCATAATCAGAAATTGCTTTTGGCATGTAAAAACCCCTAATTTAGCACTCTCACTCAACAACCCGCTACCATTGATGAAGCGTCACGTGGCAACAAATTTCGCACTGCACTATCTGATTGTCACGAAGACTCTTTACCTGATAGCGACATACCGGCATTATGAATGGTGTGACGGCTGCTCCGGAACATTATTATCGTATGCATGACACGCGAACCAAGCAGTTACACAAAGCCACGCAAAGGCAAGCAATGTACAACCTCTCACTATTCAACATACTTTTGCAACGCAAAACATACCAAAGCATATTCCGAAAAAAATACATCAGCATGTGTATCGGAGCCACGGCAGAAAAGTGAACCCCAGCGATTTGGGATACCACGCTGAAGGCTCATGCACAGACGACAACAAACACAGCCATGTCTACCCGCCACCGCCGCGTCCGCAGCAGGCCGTCCGCTCAAACACGTTTCGGCAAACCACCACGAGGAAGACCGACATCTGGAGAACCCCAGATCGACGACCGCTTTGTTTTCACTGTGGTGACGCCGGCCACCTCCTACGAGAATGCCCCTACCGTCAGATGGGCCTCCGCGGGTACAACATCGACGCCCCACGACCTCTTCCTGGACAACAACCTCGAGAAATTGAAGCCCATCTTCAAGCGACCGAAGATGCCGCCCCGCGTCGCTTCAGGTCCCCGTCACCCTACCCACGCCGTTCGTCTTCGCCGTACCAAGGGTACGCGAGGGAGAGGTCACCGAGCCCTCGTAGGGGAAACTAAAGCCAGTGACGTCAGGAGGTGACGCCGCTCTCGAGCGAAGACCAAAAAACCCTCCTACAACCACGACGCATTCCGCCGCCACAACAAATTCCGCCGCCTCGACGCATTCCGACGCATCATTGCATTCCGACAACACGACGCGACTCGACGCAGCGACGCCACAAAACACGAAGCCGCGACCCGACACCACAAATTCGATAACGCGGCTGAAGGCCACAACAGCACCTTGCCACAAGGCTTCCACCCGACGCAACCGCAACCGTGCGAAGCGACAGACCGCACAGTCGGTGACCGATCGACATCGAACGCGGACACCTAATGCCGACTTACAAGTTACCCTAGATGGACATCCAGTGGTTGCACTCGTCGACACAGGGGCCGACTACTCCGTCGTTAGTGGACGATTTTTGTCACAACTGAAGAAAGTCAAAACCACATGGGAAGGTCCTCAAATACGCACAACAGGAGGCCACCTCATAACCCCGACGGGACGATGCACTGCGTGAGTGGCTGTTCACGGTCACACCTACGCTGTGAACTTCATCATCCTAGCACTGCTCTCGCGACGTAATCCTCGGGATGGACTTCCTGAACGAAAACGGTGCTGTGATCGACCTGCAGACGAAAACCATAACACTGACGACAAAACGGTCAGAAAGAATGCAAAGCAATCATTATCATCACGCGGCGTTCACCATTCTCGACGATCAAATGAGCCTCCCGCCAAATGCTGGCGTCATGGCACTCGTCGAAATAGACGCGTCCTCAAGCGGCGATGCGATTGTCGAAGCGAACTTGCCGCTGCTTCTGGATCGCCAAATATGCGTCGCACGCGGTGTCGTCCACCTGCGTGAAGGCAGAGCGGCTGTGCTAATAACCAATTTCAGCACGGAACACAAGCACCTCAACAGGAGTACGACGGTCGCTTTCTTGGAAGAGAAGCCGAAATAAACGCACGTGGCAGTATGTCGTCCGGAGTAACAAAGCCACTATCGCACACCTGAGCTATACGTGACGTCACCGAATTGCTGCACTTTCCTCTGAAGTTGCAATCGGTTTACAGAGCAATATTAGGACGCTGTTCTCTCTCATGTCTTCTTTTTTTTTTTTGAACGCGCTCTTTTGAGGCTAAGAGGAAACATTTAACGGTGCGTATATGAACCATGGCGAGAAGGCCAGAAAAGACGACGAATAAAGACCCTGTTCGGGCGATAATTTTTGCTTGTGCCTGCCACTTCGTACTCGCGTCACACATATCAAGCCGAGAACATCTATACAGATAAACCCGTGAGATGAAACCACTTCAATAGAGAGTTTTAGCAGAGCCTTTACGGTCCGCTCCGCTCAGACCGGCCTATCACAACAATTGGCACGCAGGCGCTCATCAAAACGCTACCGGGAACACTGACGCGCTTGCGCACAGCACACATAGCGGCAGCGGAACGTGGGACCGCTGACCACGTTCCGCTAGGAACCTGATTTAGCGGTGCGTCAGGGGGCGTGTAGATGCTTTCCTAATCGTTTTACTGCCAAGCTGAGAGCACGTCAGTGGCGTCTGTGGGAGACGCGCCTGTTAGATAAGCGAAATCAATGCATTCTATGCAGCCACCGGTGCGCGTGAAACGTGTGCGGAGCGGAGCGCAAGCAAACGCTCTGCTAAAACTGTCTAATGGGAAAACGAACTGTTTTTGCAGTCATCTGAAGCCACCAGTGCTTTCCGTTTTTGTATGCAGCATTCCATAACACCATTAGTAATGAATAATAAACTAAATTTATAAATCCCTATGTTTGATTTATGCGTCAATATGATGTGACTTGGCCATGTGTTTCGAAAATACAGTATCTAATTTTCGGGTACACGCCATCATTTACATCTTGGCGCGCTTAGAACAAAGCTGATGGTTAAAAAGAAAAAAAGAAAAAAGTACAAATGTGCGATGTTGCGCTAGTTGATGAAAGAGAAAAATTGGCATCCGCCCGAATCGTAGCACGAAGCTACAAAGGAAACCCGTAGGGGTTTCTCCGAAAGAAATTGCGCTAGTTGGTTCGGCATTAATATTGGCGGTAAAACAGCCGATGAAACAAATACAGAAATAATGAACACAAGTAATGCCTGTTGTCGTTTTGTGCGCTGTTTTATCGTCAATAGCCGCGTAAAAGCACATTCATGCACCTCATTAGTCACGTTGTCAAACACGGCGTGAATGAACGCCCTATACATGTACTCCTACCCGCCATGTGCACGCTTTCTTGAAGGTGGCCGTTAAAATTGTGCAGTGACAAGCAACTACCCTTGAAAATGGACAGCATCAATTTTCTGATGGTCACTCACTAAATTTCATTAAATCATTATCACTATAAAAAATATTGCGCGAGCGGGCGCAACATAAGTGAATCTGGAGGCTCTTCGAACCACGGCTTCATTCGCAAAGGCCGTGAGCACGTAAATTTCAAAGGGTTACATGGGGGATGGTTAGCTCGATGATAGTTCTTCCAGAGCATTTTTCGGCTTCGCTTGATGACGTCACAATCAGAGTGCGCATGCTTCCTAGAAGATCTCGACTTGGCGGCACATTCCCAAAGCACTTCCTCTGCTATAGACCCGAAAAATCGATTGTCCCTTTATTTCTTTTTTGCCTTTGACAATTATTACTTTCCTGCTAAAGTGGTTTTATGTACACATAAATTGGTCCTCGTTTCATCCCTAACAAGAGGTTCCATAGACAAATAATTTGTTCTGTCAAGGCAGTTTACTACCAGCCACAGCCATGTGGAACCAACAGCATGGTTGTCGCACTTCGGCGGAGACGCGTTCTTGTCGAAAGCTAGCATATTACGTCTGAAAGTGCCATGCATAAAAACTGCACAAACTACACAAAAAAGCATCAGAAATGGAGAGAGAGAAAGAAAAAGAACAAGCTTTAATGATATGCTGAAGTTGTTAACCTGGCTGTTCGCCTGACATGCTACTCCAGGTGCTGAATGATGATTATGATATGGAAAGTGATAAACACTTAACAGCCCATACAGTCTCTCTCTCTCTCACACACGCACACGCACACACGCACACACGCACACACGCACACACACACACACACACACACACACACACACACACACACACACACACACACACACACACACACACACTATAGAAACATTTTCAAAGTATCGTTAAGGCTCGTGGCACGCAAGAACGACAGCAGCGCTTTCGTGGCGCGTAACGCACAGGTGGTGCTTTGCCGTGAGATGAGGATGTGCTGTAGTGCCAAGCTCAAGTCCCGTTGAAGGTACAGTGCCGCCTTCAGAAAAGCATCCCGCATTTATTTTAACAATCACTCAGAGTTTCGGGGAAGTTCTTCGGTGTCAAGAGCACGCTTTCTATTTCTCTTTTTTCAGAAGTTAAAGTAGCAAACATAAGAAGGTGAGTTATTTACAATATAGTAAGGCTTGCTGTGAACGTCTTTTGCAGTATAAAAAGTTTCTCCACAGACGACATGTCGTATTAACAAAGTCGGTCAGCACAGTGCTGTTTCCTTGCTCGAGCCATAGAAAATCTGGATGCTCATGAGAAAATACTGGCCATTGCTCTATGCCATCCGGTAATATAGGCTTGATGTGGAAGAAAAAAGACATGTTACATTGATACACAACTGTAGGATACGTTGGGCGCCTTCAATTAAAACCGGCTGCTTATTTACACACAAAGCGCACATACAATAAGAAATGCGAAAGTGCATGACGCGGCATAGCACACAGTGGCACGGAACAGACTTAAGGCAGTAAAAGTAGACACTAAGCCACATGACATTGTAACTCAAGAAGTCATGCCACATAAAACACGTATAATAAGGTCACAGAAAAAGACTAAGGCACAAACGCACAACTCAGCCTATGAGAAATTATGTACACAATACAATTGAAAGGTAATATTGTCAGCGACCTAACAGTAGCAAGAAGGTACAATGGAAACCCAGGCGGGTTTCTCAGAAAGAAAAAGAAATATTGGGGTTTACGTGCCAAAACTACGATCTCATTATGAGGCACACCGTAATAGGGGACTCCGGAAAATCTAAGTATACGGGTGTTCTTGCATTTCGCCCCCATCGAAATGCCGCCGCCGTGGCCGGGATTTGATCCCGCGACCTCCTCCTTAGCAACACAACACCATAGCCACTAAGCAACCACGGCGGGTCCCAGAAAGAAAGCTTCGCAGTTGAAGAAAAATCCGTCTTTTTCTGGGGATGGACCCAGGACCGCCGCCATTGCTGGGCGATCGCTTTACCACCTCAGCAAACCAGGACGCTAGAGGAAATGGTGGGAAAGAATTGCTCAATATTAATCGATAACATGAAGCAGTAAATCAGTTATGCGGAAGCCCTCAAGGGGGAAGAAGGTTCATGAAAGAGAGAATGTGTGATTCATCTGATAGTAACAAGGCTCATCCAGCTGAGGTGAGTGGATGACAATTTTCCCTTTCATAACAATCCTCCACTTTGTGGATTTCCGCGATTGCCACGGGTCATTTTTCATGCACTACAACTATTATTGTTTAATTTAATTTACAACACTGTAAAACACTATACACACTGTAATCAATAGTGTGCATAGCGTATAAGGAAGTTTCTAAGAATGTTGTTCGCATCGAAAAGTTTTGAGATTAACAACATGCGGAATCAATGTCTTGCGTGAAGAGGCAACAAATCCATCAAAAAATTATAAACTCACTCGATCTTCTCAGATGTGGCTGCACTATTTAGAAGCTGCGCGGTTCATTATACAAATATATTCTTTTTCATTCGGTTTGATAAATAACTGTAATAAGCGGTTCTCTCGTAAATGACGCGTCCCGCGACACCCTTAGCACTGAAAGACAGAAGTTTGTTCGAGAAGCGCCGGCGCAACACCTATGGTTAAAAAATGCTGATTGATTGATTTTATTAAAGTGCGCTTGCACCGTACTGAACCTCTGTTTAATTTCTCATATAGCACTATGCCCCACACACATATAGCATAACTCAAATCATGATCTTACGTAAGTTTTAGTGGCTGCACTTCATATGCGCTTGGCTCTTAAAGGATAACAAATAATTATTATTTAACCTCGCGCTTTGAGCTCTCTGACGCAGTTTAGCTGACATTCAGCACTGCCACTTAATCCACATTTTAATCAAAGTGTTTTGAAAGCCTCGGTATAAGCTCTTCATTCACGAAATCAAAGTAAGTGAGTGAAAATATTGTCAAGAACACTTGCAGAATATTTTGCTAACCTTAAATATTTGAAATGATTGCAAAGCGCCTTTGAAACACAGATTCGCAGAATAATATATCGGGAAACACTGTATTGCTCTTTTTTTACATGACCGGTTAAATTTCTCTCTGGAGTTCCTTATATTTACGCGCGCAAAAGGAAATTTTCGAAAACAAGTTGTTTAGTAACTTACCCCTCTCGTGCGAATGAAACAACAGCCTCAATTAAGAAAGCGCTGAACTTCTGGTCATCTTCTGTCTAGTTGGCCTCCTCTAAAAAGGGTGTTCCGAGCACATACGGTATATCCTCCATATGCGTGTTTCGTACCCACTCTGGCATGTCAGATTTCTGAGACCTATTACCGAACACAAAAGGGTACACATTGCCACCTTTCGCCGTATGTAACTCGGCAAAAAAACAGCTCTAGCAGTAGTAGTGATTGCCGATGAAATCCGCCACTGCTGTCTCAGTTCAGCATTGTCTCCGGGAGAAACGGCATTCAAGTAGACTTCGGCCAACGGAAGCATTTTATCCTAGAGCCACGATGAAAATTGATCGTAAAATGATCGTACACATCTGATCACGATCGAGACCGATCGTGATCAGATGTGTACGTGTGACGCCGGTATTACAAAAACCACCAGCGCAAAGTAGCTCGATAGCGACTATTCTACCGTATTACTGAAATGAGCGCGCTTACTTGCAATACAGTACGCGGAAGCCCTTAAGAAGCTGTAGCTCGTGCCACGGGACTCGGGTCGAACCGCGATGCCGCCTATTCAAGCGCATGTAAAACGCAGAAACCCTTTCCTGAAATAACCACAGGGCCGACATTAATCAAATTTGTTACCCGACGTGGTTGCTTATAGTGGCTATGGCGTTGCTCTGCTAAGCACGAGGTCGCGGGATCGAATCAACGCCACGGCGGCCGCATTTCGAGGGGGGCGAAATGCGAAAACATCCGTGTACTTAGATTTAGGTACACGTTAAAGAACATCAGCTAATCTAAGTTTCCGGAGTCCCCCTTTACGGTGTGCCTCTTAACCAGAAAGTGGTTTTGGCACGTAAAACCACATAATTTAATTTTAATCAAATTTGTGGCATTTGCGGGAGAAAGTTGAATTCTAGTGACAGTTGGAATGGAAACTTTGAAGGCCATAACTTTTCCAAAGGCAATTTAAATAGATTGGCAAGTTTGAAGAAAAATACTAGATAGAAGCACGACGTTTCCAAATTCATAGCTCTGCACCAAGAACAGATATATAAGTTCTGTAAACAGAATGCCATAGAACCTACAAAGCTGATAAATCCGTTACATCAACTTATATTTTACGTAAATTTGTTACCTTATTCACAATGGTTCTGCGAAGGTTCTACTCATATATTAGTGGTTTATTTGAGAGCCATGCTTAATAGACCGATTTTGCCCGCTTTAGATGTACTATTAGATGCAATTTACAAAGTTGTAATATCGTTAGTCATTGATGAGTTAGAAAGTAGTAAACTTGACAGTTTAGTTTTCTGAAATCATGCCCATCTTCAACAATATTTATTAACAAATTGACGGCTACAATCAAAAATTCGCTACCAACAGCAACTACATATTTACTTTTTTTTAGTTAACAAACCTCATCAAATTTGGTGCAGTGGTTGCCGAGGAAATTTATTTTTCCTTTTCTGTGTATTTGCACAGCAGCCTTCGAGCTAACGCCACTCCTTAAAGCCATAATGCTCATCTAGCATTCTTCTGCTGCACGAAGTTTAATACCTCGAAATTTATATTTAAGCACCTGAAACTTAACGCACAGCCTATGGTAGAGTTTTTTATATGCTGGAGCAAGTTGTTAGTTGAAGATAGTCCAGTAAAGTAATTATTTACTCATGCATTGCTGCGCTAATTAGGCATTTCCTGATACATCACTTCATCGTTTGTTTGTTTTTTGTGGAAATGTGCAGTCCCAGCAGGAGAAGATTAGCACAAGTGACTCGCGGCCAGAGCGGCAAAATCAACACGCGTGGCGTTGTTGTTCCCGAGCGCGCCGAATGCGAGAGTGCCAGGCAAATTCCATTTTCCAAAGCAACTATGGCCGGCAGACGCCGAGCCACCTTGAAACCCGCATTTCGAAGGCCTCTCTTTTCGGCCAAGCTATGCGCGCCAACGAGGCGGTCCCCAGTGAGCCTATTAATTAATTTCAACGCGACATCGTTAGGGAGCTTGTGTCGCAGAAAAGCCTGTGTCGTCGGCGTCGGCGGCGTTGGCCGTGATCGAAAAATCCCGGAAGGCAATTCATAAATAAAAACAACTTGCAAGATTGGCTGGGTGGGAATTGAACCAGGGTCTCCGGAGTGTGAGGCGGAGAAGCTACCACTCAGCCATGAGTTGGATCGTTCAAAGTGGGACAAAAACGCCTCTAGTGAATGCGGTGTTGACTTACAAACGTGCCGTAGAAAGTTATACTGCCGTGTATATCGGTAATTATCAGTATGTAAATTACAGAAGTCGCAGTTAAATGCGTAGCGAAGTACGTTTCCGCTACATTTCTTCTGCGCTTTCCGCACACGTGGAGCCATCTTGCGGCAAACACAGAAGACCCCCTCCTCGCAATGTACGGCGCTGCCCTGACAGCTGGCGCGCCACGCGCGCATTGGGGCTGTGCGGGGTCCGGTGCGAGGTGCGTCGCCACCCGGTTGTCCGTGCCGATCACGACGTTCCGAGACACCGAGTTCTTTGGTTCGTTCCGCTTGCTCAGGCGCACGTTTCGTTGCCGCGCCGAACGCTGCGTTGCTTGACGCTCACGGCGTGATTGGTGCGTGCAAAGTCTGATGCGGGGCGCAAGGGGCGCCTCGTAAGGGATCGCGGCGCCGTAGCGCATTGTCTTACACCCCTTGGCGGGTCGACGGGAACGCTGTCGCATTCCACTCTTGAAGGCGAAGCTTAAGCGTCCTCCGATTTTTTTTTATACGCGGACGTTATTAGCGATGGTAGTTGCTGCCCTCTGACGTAGGCACTGTCGCACGTGTCCTATCCCAGTGCGTCGCCCAGCAAATTGTTTGCTTTGGATAAAACCGCGATAAGAAACACCACTGCTCACAATGCCAGCGTGAAAAAAAGAAAGAAAAGAACGGGTTCATGTGCGCACCCATGGTAGCGCATGATTCTGCCGCTAAGTAACGCATAGGATACAAATTACCAGGCGGGTTTTAAGATGGGTCCCTTTCTGCCGCCTCTCACCTGCTTTGGAAAATGGAACGAGCCTGGCACTCTCGCTATCAGCGCGCTCGGCTGCAATAGCGACAATAGGGAGCGGCAATAGCAACACGCGGAGCCGCTCCTGCCACGAATCACTTGCGCTAATCTTTTTCCGCTGGGACTGTAGCATTCATAGACATAATAACGGTGAAAAACTTGCGTCACTTTTCATTAATGGATGTGGAACTGTGTTCGGAAATTACAGAGCGACCCAACAGATATGATGCTTGTATCCATTACCCCTTTAAATAATTACTCGGAAGCACCTGCTCTAACTACGCAAGTGAATTCCGGTAGAGATTATGTTCTATTCATTTAGCGTTAATCGTGCAGTAGGACGACACTATGTTCTACATATCCGCTGTCGTGCCCAGCTACGAAATAGACTGGCGTTCCGCTACTGCATTCACAAAGACTGTTTTAATAATGCCACAAATGGAGGACGAATACGGTTCATCCAACAGTTTGCTAAACGTGCCCGTCTCTCCGGTCCATACTTAGAGCAGCATATAAAGCACTTTTGTAGGCCATGTCTGCGCCTTTTTAGATCTCCTTAAAGGACAACTTCAACGAAATTTAACTTTGGCTAAATAGCTCATAGCTTACTATATATGGTATAGAAGCAACCTTGGCAAAGCCACAGAGCTGGTAAACGTATATTTCTGTAGAGCGACAGCTCTACTCCAGATACAAACCCAGAAACGTCTGGTTCTGTATACGTGAGCTTCGAGGCCGGGCAGCCAAGGTCAAGCTGGCCTGCCACTGCCGGCGGCTGCTGGGTACGTCGCCTGGGCTCCCATATCTTGAAGGCGATCAGCGATATGGACAAAGTGCGCGATCGTGCGGGCCTAATCTTCAAAGCGATCCGCGATGTGTACAAAGTGCGCCGAGTGCTGGTAGCTTCGTATGCGCTGTGCTTTCAACGCTTAATTGAGGTTGAAGCGAGACGCTCGCTGCTGCTGCCGTGCCGAGCAGCGTCTTTGTGTTCTGCTTCATTTGTAGCTGCGCTAGTTGCTGACGGCGCAGAGCAGCGTCGGTGTCCTTTCGCAAAGCAAGCAAAACCGTGCTATCACTCTACAATCTTGGTTTAATCGTGTTTATCCACGGAAAATTTGTCTTATTTATTAGCTACTTTTAAACAGCACCTTAGCAGACGACGATGCTGGTTAGCAGCTATGACGAATGTCCCAACACGTGACCTCCGAGATTTCCAAGCGTGCCGCGGGCAGCCGGAGGCGCTGCCTTGTCTCGGAGGTTGCGCTGAAGAACAGCGCGTTCTAGGTCATGCGTCACTTACGGCGAGCGGTAATGGGGGCGTTCTTTTAGTGGCACGAGCATCGAGTGACAATCTCGTTTCTTGCGCAACACTTCCAGTTCACCTCTTGAGACGACCAGGGAGGAAATTCAAGACAACTCAGAGAAATAATAGAAAAAAAATACACAGTACAAAATTCATGAGTTTAACTATAGATATGATATCAGAGCATAAGTTTAGTTGAGAGTTAAGTTAGTGAAGGGTCTGGAATATTCCGAATTAATTAGAAATCACTGATTTCCCCAGACCAAAGCATAGAATCGTAGACTTTGGAGACCCGACATGTGAGCACGACTTTGGCTTAATTCATGGAAACCCGGAACTATAAATCCAAAGTAATGACGTCATTAATGACGCCACACACAAGAAGGCGGCATGATATTTATCCGCCTAAATAATGTAAAACAGCTGGATCCGAGTTCGATTCGTGAATTGCGTTCGCCTGAAGTTAACTTAAATAACACCAACGCCATGGCGCGAGTGCCACTAAGAGACACTTAAGTCAAAGATAAGGGCGGCTAATGAAATAATGAAATGCGGCAACTTTGCGAATTTTCCGTCACACTTCCACTCGTATTTCAAAAGCAAGATTTTGCACGGAATCGTTTTACATCTGCACTATGTTAAACTATAGGCTTTCTTACGCGGTCAAAAAGTTCGTTGCTGTTTGCCTTTAATTCTTTCTTGTTGTTGTTGTTGTTGTTGTTGTTGTTGTTGTTGTTGTTGTTGTTGTTGTTGTTGTTGTTGTTGTCGTCGTCGTCGTCGTCGTCGTCGTCGTCGTCGTCGTCGTCGTCGTCGTCGTCTTCTTCTTCTTCATCGTCGTCGCCGTGGAGGTGGTGGTTGTGGTGGTGGTGCTGGTGGTGATACGGATGGTGTTGTGTCGGAGACGGGCCACAAAGAAACAAGAATAATCACAATGACAGAGCTGTGCTGAAGTTTACAAACATCAAGATTAATGAATGAGCGCGATTGCAATAGGAACTCGATGGTATATTCTGACTCAAAAAGTGTTTTGTACGCCATAACATATCTTTATTATCATATAGACCACTCCATGGGCTACAGATTTATGAAACATTGACCGTTACTTGAAAGTTGAGTTAGTGAAGTTTCTGGAATAATTAGAATTAATTAGAAATCACTGATTGCCGATCTTGGTAGTCGTGAGGTAAATTTTCAATGGGTACCAAGTTGCATGGGCATTATAGGAAACGAGATGATAGATTAGCCACTGCAGCGTACCAATTAGGTGCCCAGACTCCCCCTACATTTTCCGTATCAGACGCTGAGAATGTTCTTCGCACCTTGCGGCACCACTTTAGGAAGGTATGCGTTTTGATGAACGCAGAAAGTCCCTACTGCCGTACAGAGTTGATCCATTCCTGCGGTTCTTACCGAACGTTCGACGTATATTTTATTGCGAAAACAATTATATGGACACTCCAGACGTATTTGAGCTGCCGCCGTCACCTTGATGTTCCCTATAAAGTCCACGGGTGATAGCACCATCGCCACGCGCCCTACCGCGTTGGTTCAACTCCACGCGCGCCGACTAAAATTTACTTGGTCGCGCACGAACACCTGCATGGACGCTACAAGGCAAACACAAGCGCGCCTTCAGCGACGCTTTTTATGTTCACACGGCTGCAACTACACGGTAAATACAATTTCGTTTCTTGCACACGGCTGCATATGCACTACCCCTGCCACAGCCGCCTGACCGCAGCTGTCGCCATGCGCACGAGCAGCCACTGAGAAAGCGTTACGACACAGTGCCCGCAAACGACAGGCCACGCACGGTGGCGAACTTGTGTGCCGTTGGTCTGTAGTTACGCAATTCTCATCCGTATGAGAATACCTCAACACGTGTGGTTCAGTGTAAGACCGCTGCTCCAGTCCTACCTTTATGTGCACATGTCTTTGGCCGCGCCGTGCGAAGGCTATCTCATCTGCTCATTTTCTGATGCGCGGCACACATGCGATGCTGCTCGGAGCGGCAACACAGAACGTGTATAGAACGTTGAGATAGCCCTTCGCACCTGCACGCGCTGCCCACAGGAGCCGCTTCTCGACACCACCATTTCACACACGCCTAGTCATGGTCATCGAGTCTACCTCTCTCTTCATACCAGTCTGGCTACGCCGCGGCACACCTGTTTACTTAGCAAGCATTCGAATTGCTCCTAAAGCTGCTAGCCTTACTTCGTATAACGTTCCCGTGTGTGGCTATCGCATTTCTTGCTTCGCACTTGCGGCAGAACTGTGGCTTTTTTATCGACCACGTTTAGACTTAGCCTAGAGGCATCGCTTAAAAGCGGAGCACATGTTTATGGAATCGCTGCAGTATGACCAGAAGCACGTTTGTCTGAGTGACAGTTTCAGCATCATTGACAGACGTAATGTCACAGTGATCAAAATGACCGTGGATGTGCCCTGATCAGAGCCCCTTCGCTATCTTTCAGTGAGCACTAATCTGATAGATTGCGTATGAGTCATATGTATACATGACTTGCCTGTACTACACCGTACTTCTTCATTTTCTTAAAGAACATATTGATGTTGCGCCCGAGTTGTCCCTCGTGGTCAGGTTTATGTGCAAATATATATGATGCATATGTATATATACATAAAATGATTTGCGTGTGCTCCACCTCTCCTGTGTCATGAATGACTGTCTGGGTTAATGGGCTATGGTGCTGGTGATAACGCCGTTATATTAACACTATTTGAGTGCTCGTGTCTTGTGATTGCCGGTATAGTGCTGTGCGTGTTGTTTGCTCATTTTTTTTTCATTGTTCTTGCTTCAGTAGTGTATTTAGTATTTTGAGATATTAAGTTCCTAAAAAAAAGCGCACTTTCACTTTCTCTATATTTAAAGAAAAAATACAAGAATCACCTTCTATAATTCATACAAATTGAAACCTGCATGAAAAGGTAACTCGTTCACTGAATGCTCTTTTTTTAATGCAACTGAGGATATTGCTCCTAAAATATACCAGAAATCGCTGTCGTAGGTTAACGTGTCGGGTAGTGGGAGTAATGTTTATATTAGCCCCAATATTAATGAAAATACAAATCTAATCTCAAAAATGAATCATAATATACAAAAACTAATCTGGAAATGCGTAGTTGGTGTTCTCATAAGATGAAGGTAAAGAAGGAAAAGCAAATTGCCCACTGGTGCATACGTATCTTTATCGGACAACCCTAACCTACAAATGTTGGTGTCGTTTAAACTTACAAACAACTTACAACAGTTCTTAACTGTTAACATTCTTCTGGTATTCTAGATCGCTCCTACCGTGCTATCCTTGGCTAGTCCCCACAGGGGGGTTTCGTTCTTTCAGTGCGGATGGGCCAACCATGTAATGAGAATGAGCGTGTCACACGCGGGTCGTGTGCGCGTTTCGCGAAGAAGAAGAAGTGGGAAGAAGGAACAGCGCTTTCATCGCACTGCCTGCTTCATCATCCCGATGACTAAGGAAAAACCTGCAAAGTGAGCATGACCCTACGTCTCCGTTGATTCGACCTTGGTTAGAGGGCTAGTACTACGACAGGCTGTCATGCTGCCTCCATGGCGTGGAAATACGCAGTAGCGAACATTCTTCTCTTGCACGGTCCACCGGACTTCGCGCGGTCAGGTAGACTTGATTTCTCGCTGAATGCGTAGCCTTTCAGATCTTCATTGCTGTACCGGTAGCCCATTATACCGGGAGTCTTTAAATAAGTATTCATGGGTACGTACTCTTTGTAAATGATAGGTACAGACGCAGGTAGGTAACGGTATCGCGCTGAAACATTTCATACATGCGCTGTCATTACTGAAAAAAAAAAAGCCTCGTACTATTATAAGTGAAAAATAGCACGAATGACAGCGAGAACGTTCGAGCTGTCGGTGCTAGAAGCGACGCGATAAACGTGAAATTAACGGCTGAAAATAAACCAGCGCACAGATGTTCGAGAGATTATAATTACGAGCGGCGGTGTGATGCGTGACGTCATCGAAAGCGCCCCACTCGTAGCATGGAATTTCTTGCGCAAATTGTTACAGGGAACTCTGGTGTTAGCGTATCTAGGTGCTGCAAGAATGGCACTTACGCCAGCATGAGAATGGTGGTTATTAATTTGGCTAAAGTTAGTCCATGCATGTGATTTCAACCGGCTGTCAGATTTTGTAAATTGATGCTCTTCAACAATATATTGCGCTATAAATATAACAATGTGCAATTATTATGCATGCGCTCCAAGTCTTATCACCTTCTGTGTTTGGAAAGATAAGAATGCTTCAACATTTAGGTCAGCAAAGGCAGGTGAATAGTAATAAATGAAGCCACAAACACGTCTCAAGTGAGTAGCACGAATTCGGGGAAATCTATGAACTGAGGTGAGTTGGACGGAAACCCATTTGGTAGGGGGGAGACAATGTAAATAGTTTAAAGTTGTTCGGCTCCTGCGCGGGATCCTTGCTCACAATACAGATGAATCTAATAAGGTAAATCCTAACTGTGAACAACGTTCCCATGTAGGAGCCGAAACGTCATCTTGTTTATAATTTTTATTGCCGGCGTCCAACTTGCTACAGCTACTTGCTATCTATGAGCAAACCGCCATTTTCGTGGTAGCTAAGCGATTGCGGAGTCAAACTTCCCTCTAGTAAATTTAATAGAAAGCTCTATACGGCAATAGAATACGGATATCGGCGCAGTGAAGCGTGTGGCAAGGGAACGCAGAACTATAGATTTGAAAAGCGCTGAATTCACGCAGAATATTTATTTATTTATTTATTTCGTTTTATTTTATTTATTGGTCGTGACAAGAGCCGAATATGGCCAACATTTACGCTCTAATGAAAGCAGTGCATCCGTAGTTGGTGTTTGAGAGCCTGCTACGTAGTTGCACAGATGCGTAAGATTTTCCGCGCAGTTCTGGTGTTCAAAAGAGAGCAGACGCAAGAAGAAATTCAAACGGCGCAGGTCTCCGGCCCACCCCCTCCGAGGTGGGCGACAGTCGGTCGAGATGTCGAGCGAGCAGCAGCCCGGCCAGAAAGCCATCGAGGCGTTGCGCAACTGGCAGCCCTCGGTCCGCGGCGGCACGCCGGTCTCGGGTGACACGGTCACCGAGATGACGACCACTGGACACCACGTGATGTGCGCGCTTGTCGCCTGCCTGGGCTCGTGCGCAGCCGGCACAACGCTGGGCTACGCGTCGGCGGCCATGCCTTCCATCGAGAACGAGTCCTGGTACGACGTGCATAACAACACGCAGGAGAGCCGCTGGTTCGCCGACCTCCTCCCGCTGGTCGCGGCGCCCGGAGCACTCACAGCCGGTCAGTGCCTGCACCGTATAGGACCGATGGATAAGACTTTATTGGCTCTATTTAAATGTGGTTGGGCCCCTAGACGTCCGGGAGCCCCCTGGCGGACATTTTTAGGCAAGCACGGTCCACCAGCCAGAGCTGGTCATCCGAGCAAGTGGCCCCAAGAGCGGCCTCCCACAGCAGGTCAGCGTTGCCGCTGTAAACTGCAACAGCCACAAGTACGAGTCTACGTAATCGATGTCTTTTATATCTGATTTGATGCGGAGCACGTCGTGCACATGTGCGTACGAACACGTTGTCGAGAGTCCTTTATCAGACATATCGCAAAGTCCTTCAGCAGGCGATACGTGTCGGTGGCACTTCTTTGCGTTGATCCCTGCGGCACATATGGAGGTCTGATGCGGAGGTCCATGGATTAATATTTGAGAAACGCATCCGAGTGTTACAGCAGCTAACTGGCCACTATTCATGGAACCATTGGTTCAGTAACGGCCGTCATGCCACAGGTTTCCTGCTGGAAATGGTGGGCAACCGGCTGATACTGCTGCTGTGCGCTTTCGGCCTACTGGGCAGCTGGCTGAGCCTGCTCTGTTCGTCCAGCACGACGGCAATGTTCGTGGCGCGCTTCATGGCTGGCGTCTTCCTGGGCGCTACCTCCAGCTCTGCCGGTGTCCACGTTGCCGAGATCTGCCCCAGCGAACGCCGAGCTTTCTTCCTCGGCTTCGTCGAGGTGGGTCGCGTAATTAGGCTTGCTGTTTAATCGCTTCTTTGAACTGAGTAAAACCAGTGATTGAATTTCTAGGCATATTTTTGTTGCCAACTCGCCTCTTGCGAGCTTGAGAGAACTATTTGATCAAAACGACACGGATAGGCGACTGCCTTTTCAAGAAGGCTTTGCAGCCGTCTAGTCTGTCACGAACTAAAAATTCAACAATGATTACGATACTCCCTAAAGCGAAATTTGAGCGCAGTACTAGATGTGCTTTCATTAGACGATGTATTGAAGCATCGCTGCTTTCACCGCAAGGACCGGCAGAGCCGCGACGCGCGGCGCTATATGTAGTCCGGCCACACAGAAGCCGCTTCCCGGCAACTGCAGCTTTAGCAGGAACCGTATGGCGCGATTTCAGGCGCGATTGACGCGCGGATAGTGAGACGCGCGCGTAATTCTGACGAGTGCCCAGCATGATCGCATCATGCTGGGCAAATCGCGCCGCCGCGTGCTGCTGCTAGGAGTAGAAAAACACGCCTCGCAGGGCGCGACCACCAATCAGAGGTCAGGTAAGTCACGTGGCATTTTTTTTTTTTGCCACCAGATGGCCCTACTCTCTGCGCGTCAGGACCAGGAAATACCTTGGGTAACAGAATATAAATACCTTGGTATATGGATAAACGAAGGCAATAGATCTATGGAAACAGGAAAAAACTAACAGTGAAGGGGAAGAGAAATGCATCCATAATGAAGCACAGAGCGCTATGGGGATACAATAGGTAGGAGGTCCTCCGAAGTATGTGGAAAGGCGGAATGGTTCTAGGACTTACTTTTGGAAATGCGCTTGTTTGCTTTGGGTCAGGGGTACAATCAGGACTCGATGGGAACCAAAGGTCAGTGGGTCGCCTCGTATTGGGTGCTCACGGGAAGACTACAAATGAAGCTGTGCAGGGTGATATGGGCTGGACTAGTTTTGAAGTGAGGGAAGCTCGCAGTAAAATTGAGTATGAAGAACGACTGAGGAATATGCAAGAAAGTAAATGGGCTGGGACAGTGTTCGGGTATCTGTACAGGAAAAACGTTGATCACAGTGGAGGAAAAGAACTAGCAAGCTTACCAGCAAGTATGTGGCCTGTAGGGTGGGCAACACAGCAACGAAGACCGTCAAGCGCAAAGTCAAAGAGGCTGAAATAATCTCATCGGTGGCGGCAATGGAAAAGAAACCTACCATGAGTAACTACTTAAGAGGAAAAAACAAAATCAGGAAAAAAACAATTTATGATAACTCAAAGGGAAGCTCATTACTTTGCAAAGCGAGATCGGGATGCATCAGAACACGCACCTATAAAGCGAGATATAAGAAGGAAGATGAAGCATGCGCTTGCCGCGGTAAAGCTAGGGAAACTATGGAGCATGTTTTATTAGAATGTGAAGACGTCTACCCTGCGGTCAATTTAGGCACCACTGGCCTCCTTGAAGCCCTTGGGTTCAGCGAGAGCAGTGGAAAAGTAAACATGTCCGCAATAGGGATTAGTAAGAGGCGATTGGGGGATTGGTGGAAGAAAAGTAGGGAAACGACAAAAAACGGAGACGTACAAAAGCACAGTTCGCAATAGGGGATCAAAAAATTTGGTTGTGGGCGTTCGTAGAGTTTTCGTTTCTTTATTGTTTAACCTAGGTGGGACATTAGGCAATATAATAGCAAGAGCTTGGTGACGCAACCCACCGCCCCATTCCAAAGGGGACGCTCATAACATCCATTCATCCATCCATGCATCCTCGACGGAACTTTTTTGGCGGAATTTTTTTTCTCGGCAGAACTGGCGCGCGCGTCGAAGGAAACACGTGCTACCGCGATGCGGAAGGTACATAGTCGCAGTTTCGCACACAATGTTTCTGTTTGAAATGAAGCGTGATAAATACACTTTGGAAAAAAATTCGCTCTCTAATTACACGAAGATTATTTTTATTGTAGTCTTCTGTAACTTTAAGGGCATATTATATATGCGATAACAGGGACAATTGATGTCGTTGGGCGTTAGGTTTTCTGGCAACCCGAAAAACGCGGCGTGAAAGCACCGCTCCATTTTTTTTCATGCTGATGCTCGCGCGTCATATTTCTCGCTCGAGGAAAATGCGCTATGCGGGTCCAGCTTTATGCGACGATAATCTTTACCGGGAAGCGCTTGCGGCGAACTGCTTTCTGGTTCTTTTTTCTCTTCCCCGCATGACCGGTGCCGCGGAACATGAGCGCCATTCGGTGGCGATTCAAGATGGCTTCCTCTGCTTTCCTCCTCAAGCTTCCACTGCACCATCCTCCTCCGCATTCCTCCTCGCGCGCTCTGTGCTTTCGTCGTCTGTCATCCGCCAGTGCACTCGGCGTTCGCTCTTTCATCGTTCACTGCGCTCGCTCTCTCGGTTACGCCGAGGGAGGACAAGGCACACCGACGGAATAGGCACAGGAATAGGCGCCTAAGAGCTGTGCTCTAAAAGACAGTTTCGCTAGAATGACGTAGTGAGGTGGCTACGTTCTGAAGTGTTTTTCTGAAGTGGTCTGTTATGAACAAAAAAAAAATGCATATTATTTACTTAAATGACAAGACTGCATAGCAGCAGAACAGAACATCCGTGAAGCCAAATGTAGTAAAGATTTTTATATCTTAAGAACTGGTGTATTAGCATGTCAGTACGTGATTATCACATTATAATCATAATGTGACAACTCCAAGGCACTTGGGCAGTTCTGTGGCTTTTGAGGTGATCGAGTTCTATAACAGTCAAATGTTTCCTCCTCCTCCTGCACGGTCAGGTGGCCAGGTACACGGGAATGCTGCTGGCCTACGTGTTGGGCCATTTGTTCACGTGGGAGATCCAGGCCGGTCTGTGCATGTTGCCGCCCCTGGTGCTCGTGTGCCTGCAGCGTTACGTCCTGGACAGCCCGCAGTGGCTCATGCGTCACGGCAAGAGAACCGAAGCCCTGGCCGCGCTGTCCCGCCTCTATGGCCTCGACATCCCCATCGAGTTCAGGATACGATCGGCCGAGGATATCGCCAAAGCCAAATCCAGTGCCACAACCAGCAAGTGCGCAAGGTGAGCATTTAAACGGATTGTTTTGCCGTTTTCTTTTTCTCAGTAATCGATATATCTGTCGCCGTTCACTATAACAATGTTAACCCTTGTCAAACTTGCATCTCAAGTATATGGAAATAGTAGGCACGTGCGTACTTTCGCTGGTCTACAAGCAAATGCCGCTTCTCTCCGTGTTTAAGATGCAGACTACTCCTGTGTACAATGTTTCCGCGCAAATTATGGCTCTTAGACACTGCATTTCTACTTTCCAAATGTGCTTAAGTGGTAATTCACAATCGACAATTTACGTTTCATGGCCGCAAATGCCACATATTGGTTTGTTTCTTAACTCTATTTTTTCCTCTTGTGTTTATCGTTTTCCTTTTTTTTATTCTTTTTGAATTTAAGCCAGTGGAACGTCACGCTGCTGTAAGGCGGTACTTTTGCTTCCCCTCACCTAACCACCTGAGTGCATTTTTAGCGTGTCATGTGATTAAATTAACTCACACTCAAGCTGTGTTCCGAACCTCGGAACCTCGAATTGTGCACCTAGTAGAGTGCACAACACCCTAACAAAGGAAAAGCTCGCCCAATTCTATAAACATCATATATTCTGAATTCCAAAGCGGAGAAAACGGATATGCTAAATGAATATGCGCTATAACTTCATCTTACAGAATTTCTCTCTCTTTTCAGTGGTGAACTACGGAGTTCTCAGCTTAATGCTTTAAAGGTTTATGCTAGAAATCCAATTTAGGCAATTTCTGTCACATATGCGTAATTGAAATAATGATATTAGTTTTTATAGCCAGTGGAATTAGGTTTGTTTTTCAAAAGCGAACCAATTTTCTTGAATTATTGCAGTTGTTGCCTGCTGAAATTACTCAAAAAATATTCACGCTTAGTGTCGAGATTGGCTTCAGGTACTACTAGCTCTTCAAGGAGTACTGAGAATACATTTTTGAATAAGCTTTTGCGATAGGTGAACGGCTAGACCTCTGAAGCCTCGAAAAGATACTGGCGAATACCAGAGCGCTGTAAATAATTTAATGCGCCAGATTTTCTGCAGCCAGTTTGGTTTTGCTCCTCAAGAGGTGACTGTCGTGGCGTCATCAGGTACAAGGTGCTCACGTTGTACCAGGATATGGCGACATTTCGACACCGGCTCCGGCTCTCACTCAGTCGTCTGCTACGGTGCTACATCGGACGCTACCGCGATCGCACTATAGGGGGCTACTGCGCCAGATGGAGCGAGTGTCAAAATGTCGCCATGTCCCGCTCCTGCGTGACCACCTGGTGTATTATGACCCCACGACAGTCACTTCTTGAGAAACAAAACCAAAGCTCACTGTAGAAATGCTGGTACATTAAATTATTTAGGGCACTCTGAGGTTCACCAGTGCTTTTGTAGGGTATTGAGATCTAGGACTTTCATTTACAGCGCGCGCACACACACACACACACACACACACGCACGCGCACACACACACAAACACACACCCACCCACACACACACACACACACACACACACACACACACACACACACACACACACGCACGCACGCACGCACGCACGCACACGCACACGCACACACAGAGAGAGAGAGAGAGATCAAAAAACAAGAAATACGACGAAATTGAGGAGTTGTTATTATCATGTCAGGCCACTAGTAGACACTTTTAATATGTCGGCATTTCGTGCAGGTGTATGGTTCTGGCGTTGCTTCTGCAGCTCCTGCCCGAACTGTCGGGCGTTCGGCTACTCCTCCAGCGCGGCGATCAAGTGATGCTTTCACTGATGGCCGAGACGGAACCCTGGGACTCAGTAGGCGTGCTACTGGTCGCAGGCCACGTCGCGCTGTCCGGCATTTTCGCCTCGCTCACCAGAGTAGCTGGACGACGACACCTTCTGCTCCTGTCCGCCGTCATCACGGCTATCTGCATGATCACACTCAGCCCACTCCAGCACCTCGTATTCAGGTTCCTGCCAATTATTTCATAGCGCGAAAAGGTGTTGGTACCATACCTGACGCAAAAAAGCTGTCCACTTGTGTGCCGTCCGTAACAAGAAATGAGACCCATCATGACCTCACGACAAGGGTCAAGCGTGTGCGTACGAAGATGAAAGGTACCGCGAAGCGTGGGAGAGCCTTCTCAAAAGTTGCGCTCCGACCAATTGAAGTGAACGCAATCATTGCAGCGCATGCGCTAAACGCAGCAACGAATCGCAACGCCCCTGTTGTAGTTCAAGCCGCAGCGCTTGACACAACTGCTGCAGTATTGTAATGTAAGGGAACTGATTCAAGAAGTGCAGAGTAGCCAGAGTTGCTGCTAAGATTAGGTGCCGTGAAACATCGGGCTGAGAAACCCCGCCTGTGGCACTTCCCGACAGTACCCCCCGTTTGCGATGCTGCTGTCGGGACGAAATGGTGCGTGCGTATTGTGGGGCCTCAAACGTTCCTGTGGGTAGTGGGAAGAATTAAATGGGCATTTCTTGAGCCTTAATACACCACTCTGCCCAGCCGAATTAGTAAGAATAGAATCTGCCGATGGACACTGACGAATCGAGGAAGCCAGATTCACGGCGACCGGATATCGAGCGAATATGTTCGCCCCCATGCTGGTCGGCAACGTGTAATCGTTCGCGTGTACAGTCACGCGAACGGTAGCGTGTTCGAGGGGCCGTCTTCCATTCAGGTGACCCCTCCGAAGCCTCTCGCGGGACAGGCCCGCAGAGAGTGCCGACAGGCGCGCTCCCACTCGGCGCACTCCGCCCACCTGAAAGCAAAGAGCTTAAAAAATACTCCGTTTCGCGCCCGAGCAAGCCCGCCGTTGAGCGGCGTTAGCGGCGCAACTATCGCCATCTCTCGTACTATTCTGCAACAACACCGACCGAACAACGCGGCGAAGCCGGATTGCAACTGGCGCGATTTTTATGCGGGGAAAACAACATGAGGGGGCACAAGAGAGTCGAGCGTAGTTGCGGTATGCAATGACCTATCAATTCTGCAGCATAACAGCTGTTTCGTGTTTATAATACGCAAGATCTGAAAGTTGCCTAAATCTCCCTGAATATCTTATTTTACAGCGAATATTTTATTACGCTGTGCTACCTGGGGCCGTATAACATTAAACTAATCCAATCTGAGTTTTCTTCTTTTTTTTCGATCTTCTGACATCGAATTTACTTAACCGCCGACGTAAGCATCGGACGGTGACCAGTAGCGCTGTTTGAAGAGCCCAATCAAACGCTCTACTTCTTTGTGAGAAGTTACTTTTATATGTTTTCACAGCGAATAGCATTGCCTACCTTGACTGGTTCTCCGTGACAGACAGACAAGAGGCGAGGAACACGAAGAAGAGAGGGTTTTGGTTGGACCGAGCTAGAGCAGCGAAAGAAGATAACCGGATGAGGAGGGCGTTGCGGGAATTGCGGTTGGCCCGCGCCTCCTTACTTAGCTTCTGGTGGCTTGCAGCCAATCGCGGCGGCGTGCAATATATGGGTAGAATCGCCGCTAAAATAGATCCTCAGAGAAGAAGAGTTGGAAGAGCCATGTTGTATACGTGTCGAAAGGGCTCCACAACATCGTACTGCCACGAAAAAAAAAAAGCCTATTACACGCAAATAAATCCATTCTCCGCGGTAATAGATAATAGTATTCGTGTTTCCTTTCTCCTTTCTTGCATACTTATCTGTATTTATTAGCCCCTCCCCTCTGTAATGCTTCATTGTAAGCCCTGAGGGCACTATAAATAAATAAAAATAAATAGCTCCGAGCAGCTAGTACCAGAGTGATCGGCGGGCAGTGGTCTTTTATTCCTATCGGAATGCAGCAGTATGCGACTATAACGAAATAAAAAGCTCAGTTTCGCTCGGAATATGAATGCATTTTTAATGCGTAGCGTCACTCTAACGTGGTGATCTTTCGCAGTTCTGTGACGTCACGTGACAGGCAAGTGGACGCAGCCCGATAACTTTCAACAAATAGCGGTAGGCTAAAGGCGACAAAGGTGTAGAACCGGAAATAACGATATTCCTTCTGTTCGGCCTAATCATGTGCAGTCAATTTGCACACATCACAGCAGATGGGAAGTTCTCAAACTTTCGTGACGTTGCTTGACAGATAGGCGAAGTGGACGTGGCTCGAACAATTTGACGAATGGTGGAGGGCTTATTGTAGAAATCGAATATAAACATTTGGAAAAGCTTTGCGTTATAGCACCCCTGATAGCTTAAATCGTGGAAAGTTGGCACAGCCTACATAAATAAGAGCTAAAAGTTGACAGTCACTTTAGCGTACTCAAAATAAGATGAAGGCGAGCGCCTGCGCGATCATGAGAAATTTATTATATTACTTGAAATTTTCATTCGAATGCGTTGTTAGTTCCTATTACTCGTTTTATCCCCCGAACGGTCGTGGATTCGAGTACTTTAATTAGCTCTACCTTAATTAACTGTACCTAAATCAACTTCGCCCTAATTAACACCAAAGGTGGAAGGCTCGACTCCGACCAAAGGCCGTGGGTTTGCCGCCCTATGAATTTTGGTGCCATGAATTGTGGTATCATAACGCCAGCCAAATTTTCGACTCATGAGCCATCTAAGGCTTTCAACTTAAGAGCAAGCTTTAGCTCGGGTGCTCCTCTCTAAATACATGTAAGGGAGAATTCGTTTTTTCGGCAGCCACTTCACCAAATTTGACAAGGTTTGTGGCATTTAAGAGAAAAACTTAAAATATAGTGACTGTTCGTTTCGAATTTTCGACTTAGGTTGTCAATTTTTTATTAAAAATAAAATACCGTCACCTGCAGTGACAGGTTTTACTTAACTCACCGTCTGACGACAGGCGAGGAACGCGTAAGGGTGGAGAGGGTTTGAGTGGGGCCTAACTAGTAGAGCGAAAATGAACAGGGGATGTATTGGGCTTAGCCAGCGTCTCTGAGTCATCCGAGCAGCGCTAAGTCACACCGGCGTTGCACAGGAGAGGCAGAAGTAAGCAGAGCGATGCTGACGTGTCCGGTTGGTCCGCTGCCTCTCGCTTATAGCTTGCGGTGACTTCTCTAGCATTGCAGCGGCGGGCAACGGGGCGTTAGATGCCAAAAAGCTTCTACAGCGTTATGCTTTTAAGAATAGCGACGAATGGCAAGAACTGGGCCATGTGTGAAATTTCAGAGCTCAGTGCCGTGAAGCGAACGTCAGCAACAATGTTTGACTGCTGCGCTAGCAACTACTTCGAGAAACGTTTAGTTAATAACTGTTTCGGCGGGATTGCGCGGTGCGCTGCGGTTCCAATTATCGTAACCTAGGAAGAAATAAATTAACGTTATTGAGTGCTCCACGAAAACTTTTGCATTTACTCATCCAAAACATGTCACAACAAATTCATGGATATATCATGGAAAAGTAATTCAAGCATATTACTTTACTTCCAAGTCCAGTTATATGTACCAGCAAGCTCACTTTAAAACCTGCTCATTAAAGAGCTTCAAGCAGGATTGCCTTCAGACTCCCGCTAATATCTGTTGCATTTCACTCAGACGCGCATCATTGAGCGGGGTAACAAGGCCATTCGCTTACTTAGACTGCCATCTTCGATGGTTTTTGTGTGGCTTTCATTTCTTGGAGAGACCATATTGCAATAGCGTTTGGACAGAAACGTTCAATTAATGAACAATTGCGTGTCACTCAGAGCAAAACATGACTTTTGAGTGTCATGGCGGTTCCCTCCCCCCCTGCCCCCCCCCCGTTTCGTTCCAATATAAACGCATTTACTTCAGTTTTTAAAGCCGTATAGCGAGATACGCGTCGATTCCGCAGCTAGCGTATGTGCAAGATGGCAGGCACTCTGGAAACAGCTGGCCGCTACTAAGAACCACGTTTTGTTCACTTTTGCGAATACAAAACGTTCTGTTTCTTTTCTTTTTTTGTTTTTTTTTGTTCTTGTTTTTTTGCTTCACCAAATTGCTAAAGATCAGCCCTGGCACAAGCAGAGCTCCAACGAGTGAGCTAAATTACTCGTTGATGCGGCCCATCACTTCTCCAACAAGGAATCAAACTGCTTAATAGAATATTTGATATAGCTACAAGAATAAACTTTTTGAATTAATTACATAAATACTTAAGTTTGAATAATTAATTACATACTCAATTTACGAATTGTAGCCGATGAGTTTCCAAGGCGTATCCAAGAACGAGTTCTCAGGACTACACAAGATTCAAGATATTAGTTTTCGAAATGTGTGAATAAATGCACTGGCGTTCCAGCTACTTTTGTGCTTCAATGCATAAAACAGCGTTTTCTTTAAAAATTAGGTGGCACAACAGTTGAACGCAAGTTTGAACGCATAGATCTTGAAACCGCTTCCCTCATTAGCATTCGGTCTAGTCGATATGCCTCGCAAACTCACTAGCTCCAGTTCGTAGATAGAAATATCTGTCCGACTGTTATAACTTAAGAAGTTAATTAGTGTAACTATGGTAATCACGTAGTTACGCATTTTGATTTGTCGTAAAAGTAATGGTTGCCTCATCGAGTAATTTAGCTCAATGCTTGGGATTGTGCTATCAGCCACAGGTAACTTTTAAAAAATTTCGTGCGGCTACACACTCCACATAGCTCTGCGAGAAGGACAGTAGACTCGGCTGCTGAGGTTTACCTTATATCAAGGAATATCACATTCGCTTCATTCAAGCGGGTGGAAACCGTGAAAGAGTGGAACTAGAACGCATATTAAGTGTGTACATGTCATTTCGGGAGGGAAAATTTGCACGGTTTTCATGACATCGCATGACAGATAGGCGAAGTAGGCGTGGCCAGAAAATTTTTGACCAATGGCGGAGGGCAAATGATGGAAATAGAATAAAAGAACACTGGTATAGCTTTACGTCATAGCGCAACCAGGCCCGAATTCACAAAAATGTTCTTACGCTAAATCTGAGCATATTCCAGCCAATGGTGATGTCGGACACATCATTAGTGGAGGAGGCTGTTCAATGGCGAAGACCACGTACGAACATAAAGCTCTGTAGCTTCAGCACTTGATTACCAACACGTCCATTCGCATCCTTACCGGCCCATAGACGTCATAACTGGTATAATACAATCAACCTAGTCCTTTCTTTTTAGCTGCACCAATTTTTTTAACATTGCCTGTGGCAGATAGCACAATTCCAACCCTTGAAATAAATTCCTCGATGAGGCGGCCATTACTTCTACGAGGAATCAGAATGTTCAATTGAATAATTAACGCAATTACACTAATTAGCTTCTGAATTAATTAATTTACGTGACATATTTCAATCTACGAATTATAGCCGCTGAGTTCGCACGGTGTATCCATTTGGAACGAATTCTCTGGACAGTAGCCGTTCCGAGATATTAATTTTGAAAGTGTTAATCGAGATGCATTGGCGTTCCAGTTACTTTTGTGCTTCAATGCATAAAACAGCGGTTTCTTAAAAAGCAACTGGAACTCAAATGCGTTTCATTGGACACCTTGAAAATTGATATCTTGGAACTGGTGCTTTCAGAGAATTCGTTCCAAGTGGATCACCCTGCGAACTCAGCCGCTCTAATTCGTATATTGAGATATGTGACGTAAAGTAATTAAAAGTAATGATTAGTGAAGTATTGTTATTATTCAATTGAACATCTTGATTTCTAGTAGAAGTAATGGCCACCTCATGGAGTAATTTAGATCAAGGATTAGAATTGTGCTATCTACCATGGCCAATGTTTAAAAAATTTGGTGCAGCTAAAAATAAATAAACCCTCTATGTTTCCTTTGCTTTCATTTCGAAGACACAGATAACCTGTCATTTATATGTTGGACTGCCTGAGGAATGTCCCACAATACACTAACATGCCGAGGATGACGAGGCCGCCTTTGACGAAGATAGGTCCTACTATCGAAACGTTGGCCAGCCTTTCTGAGGCATTTTGAACAGAACAGCGCATATTTTGGCAGGCACAACGCGTAAGACACGATACGGACCAGCGCTGTCCGTGTCGTGTCGTGTCCAATTGTAGTGTCTCCCACCTTTTCCCTGTCAAAATACGCGCTGTTCTGTTTAAAATGGCTTACCATGCAACTCGCCCAAACGTCCGTTTTAACGACTTTCTGAGGCGCTTTATCCCTGTTTATAGCTTTGATACCACAGTGCGCTATTCCATCTGTCAGCCCCTTTCCTGATTTTGGACAACAATACACCTAGTACTTAATAAACAGAGCAATATTTTAGTAACACTCACAACGCCAGAACGTGACTTTCATTCACTGTGCATATGTGCTCGCTCTGCGCGCAATAACGGCAGCCACTGGACGGTGGAGCATCGGCCCCGGCTCACCAACTGGAACGGCATCTACGCCGTGGGCATCCTGCTGGCCAGCCACTCCCTCGGTCTGGGCCACGTGCCCGCGATGCTCGCGTCGGAGCTCCTTCCGGCTCGCGTGCGCTGCATCGGAGCGGCGAGCTCGTGGGCCGGCCGCTGGCTGCTCGCCTTCCTGCTGGCGCGTGAGGACGCCTGGCTGAGCGCGGTCGCGTCGAGCAGCAGCGGACTCGTGCCTGGCCTCGTCCTGGTGTTTGGAGCCGCGCTAGCAGCAATGGCGACGCCCGAAACCGAGGGCCGCACACTTTTGGCCATCGAGGGCGGCGTGTGACTACGGCTGGCCGGATCATTGTCGAACGTTTCCTTTGACTCCACACCGCAGTGCCGACCTTCCCGATATAGGTCACCTTAGATTGGCGTTTTTTTTTATTTTGAAAGCTAAACCAGTGCTACGCACGTTCGTTTTGAAAGCAGGCGATATACTATAATTCTCCAAACGTACGTTGATTTGTGTCAATCAGTATCAATTATACATCAAAAAGTTAAAAATCATATACGAATTTTATAAATAATTATTGCCCTCAATACGACAACTGTAAATGGGCTCTAATATTGCAGTATTTTACCACAATATCGCGAACAGTGAAGGTGCGCGGGTAGGCAAACTCATTGAAAATGACTGCCTGCCCTTGCGCTCCCTCCCGCGGAATACACGATCTCGGCGAGCTTTGAATTGATGCGATACCCAAGCTGTGCGCTGTGAGAGCGGCATTTTTTTTTCTTTCCGTCTTTCGTAGCAACATTAGAACGGGCTGCGCAGAAGCAGAAACGTAAATATCGGTTACTGACTCCTAACCGAGCGATATTGAAAATAAAAGGAATTGCAACTAAATAGAGCACCGACTAATGCATAAAACCACGCTGTAAAACCTGGTGACAGTCGTGCTGCCTCTAAAACAGATCTCGTAATGTGAGCAGATTAAAATCCGGTGAAGTCACGAACTGCTGAAGGTCGCAGGTCCCAACACCTATATGAATAAATACCAGTAAAGCACACCTGCACGTTTGAAAAACTTGCGCGTTCTCTACAGTGCCAGCGAATGCACATGACTTCAAATGCGCGGATACTACTTCGTCTTTTTCAATGATGGTCACCTATTCCGCCTATCTTCCACGATGGACACCTATTTGCCAAGCTCACCGTGCGATAATTCTTATACGAGCACTTAAGCGGCAGCCTTGCCACTAATTTTGTAATTACCCTACCATGTGTGAAAGTAAGCAGTTTGATGTCAGCCAGAGCAAAACTTCAGAGCTTCGTTATTAGGACACAATTCCATGCCTCTAAGTATTCCTGACAACGGCTTCAATCCAGGAGAAAATAGTTGTGCTAAGCACGCTAAAGTTATGGTGCTTTAGGTGTCAAAACGCTGATTTGATAATGAGGCAAGCTGCACAGCGGGGCACACTTCAATTGCGTCTACGTCGGAGTATGCAATAATTTTTGCATTTCGTCCCCCCTGAAATGCGACAGGCGTGTCCGGGATCGAACCCATGACATCCGATTCAGCAGTGCCATGTCCTAGCCACTAAGCTACCACGGCATGTTGATGGGCACGCTCTTGCACATGTGAAAATACGTGGGCCTGTCGCTATATCAGCCTTCGAGGAAGCCTCCCCAAACGCTCCGCCTTCCAGTTATATACAAGGTCCAGCGAACGCCTACGGGTTCCCGTCTCCCAGCTATAACAATGCATCTGCGCTTGCAAAGACATGAAATCTCCAATAAAAAAGTCGCAGGCCTACGCGACACACGCAGCACCGTCGCGGCGTAAGCTGGAGAAGCGGCTCCACAGGAGCTCCATTTCCGGCAGCACGCACTGCAGGGTTTTCGCGGCGAAATTGCCTCGTTTTCACGAGAAGGAACTGAACTGACCGCCCACCGTCAATGGCGAGCAGCGGCTTTGCCTGCTCTCTGCACTGCGGTCTGCTGAGCTAGACGTTGCCTGGTTGCAGCCGTGCACGTTGCACTACAATTCACTTCTTCCGCAGCGGTTCGTACCTTGCGAGGAGGCGCCATGACGTGTACCGAAGAGTGAACACAGCGATCGAGACGACGCGGCGCACATGTCACATCCCTACCGTGTTTTTCAACGTCACTTTAACGTGACAATATGTGAAAACCAACATTCCGGATCTTTCCTTTGAAATGTAATAATCAATTAATATAAAATAAATATCGTCTTGCGTAAACCTCATTCGAATGGATAACTTTCTGCGGTTTCTGTGGCTAGTAATCTGTAATTTCTTTCCTCACCTCACATTTAACCGGCTCTTCCACAGAGGTAAGCTCAGAGATTCTTACTGCTGCGGCGGTGATAGCTGACGCTGCGGTCAAGGTCGATCTGAATAGGTCGCGAAGCTTGGAACGAAAAGAGTGGCGAAAGTTATTGTCAGAGACATAATGTAATTTCACGAAGGATAGCACGATTGAAGCGCGACTAAGTGAGAGGTCGACAAACACCGAAACAAGAAAAGGTATGTTTAAAAAAGCGTTCAAAAATATGCTATGAGAATGCTGCCAAAAAAAAAGCCGTAACAATCTCGCGTCACATAGTTTTCCTGCGCTAAAACAACAAACGTTATTTTTTGTCTATTTCACAGTGTAACGATTCATTCTCGGTGACGCCTACTGACCAGTGCTACTGGCGCAAGAGATAGCCGGCCTGTGCAAGCCTCTGTATACAGCTATTATGTCGTGAGGTATGGCGTTTCTCACTCGAACGCGGTGGTCTCGTCTGCCATTTTGTAAGGAGCAAACCTTAAGTGGCTCATACCCCCGATAGTCTGCAAAACGCGGCGCGTGGTACACAAAGTCATTTGAGCTCGCCTCGCGCATACACGCGCTCGTGCCACTGCTCACGCGTTCGTCGTCGTCTTCTTCCACAGCTCGCTCCGAGGTCGCTCATCATGTAAAAAAAAGCGAAGTTAATTACGATAGAGTTAACTCAGGCGCTCGAACCCACAACCTTTGGTGGGAGTCGTATCCTCGAGCTTATGTGGAAGTCGAACCATCGACCTTTGGTGGGAAGTGAGAATGAGACTTTCAAGTAATTTATTGAATGTATCTTGAGCGCGCAGACTTTCGCCTTCACCCTCTTTGGCGTATGCTAAAGTGACTCTCAATTTTTGTTAGTATTGCCTTGTTTATTTGTTTAAGGTGTGGCGTGCAGTTCGCTTCAAATTAGGGCTGAGCCAGCGCACAGCATTAGTTGTCGAAAGGTGTCAGTGCCGTCAGTTCGTTATTACGCACGTTCACGCTGGTGAATCCGGCACGCTGTCTCGTCGTGACGACAAATCCGGAGCGCTACGCGAAGAAACGTCACGCCATATTCGTTCACTCTCCGTAACACAGGCTCTGGTAACCCTACAGACAGCAAAATTGGTGCGTTGAAATTTTTCTGAATGATAACACGGTGCAACGCTGTCTTGTCTGATAACTGTTGGATATGAACACACGGTGTCGCATGTAATAGTGAAACATTAAATCACGGGGTTTTAACGTTGCCAAAACCACGATTTGATAATGAGGCACGCCGTAGGGGTCGGACTCCGGAAATTTGGACCACCTGGGCTTCTTTAACGTGCCCCTAAATCTCAGTACACAGGTGCGTTCGCTTTTCGCCCCCATCGATATGCGGCCGCGGTGGCCGGGATTCGATGACGCGACATCGTGCTTAGCGGAATAGTGAAAGCTTCAAAGATTCTGTGAAAATATTTTGCAAATGTTGCTATAATCTGGCAGTGTGTTAGCTATAGTACTTTTCATTCATTCAAAAATATTTTTGAGGAGGGGGGGTCATGTATATCGGGTGCATAATTTTAGACGAATAAAAGAGAACTTGCTTTTGAAACCTCTCCGGCGCTGTCATTCACTCCCATTATATTTCTTCCCTTTCTTAATGAGCGTATAGAAGCAATTATTATTGATAACACCCAAGTTGTGTCCACGTTAAGAGACACAGACCTCCTATAGTTTAATCACTCACTGGCGCTTCAGCCGAGGCGAGCCACAAGCTCAGAAAAGAAAGATAACTGTTCGCGTAGCGGTCGAAGTGCAGGAACCTGCATAAACTGCGACATCCGCGCCAAGCAGCATCAGGTATCAACGTCACTTCCTATTTCCCAACATTAAATCATATGCTTTTTTTTTTAAGAAGAAGTTCTGTTCCGACACACAAATGGCGACGGTTATAACACGCCGCCACTTTCTAGGCATGTGGGCTCTTGTGGAAGACTCGCTACCAGTTTACCTTGGTGAGTTGCTGCAACGCAGCCTACGTGGGAACACGGCCGCCATGGAATACTAACGACTGCAGCGTTTTAGCGTGGCCCTGGTAGCAGCCGTCAAACAGACTCCTACCTGTGGCAATGACTTGCTGTGGCAATAAAGGCAAAGCAACGAAGGCGAAGCGCGCAGAAGTGTGCACTTCAAAAAATACCACATCGTCACCCGTCTTAGCTTAAGCTGGCGAAGAAAAAAATATAAATACCTTATTTACATCTGCAAGATACGACAAACTACAATACAGGGGGTTAAACTTGTCTTATTTTCCTGCTTTTCTTACGCAAATGCGAAACCGTCGCCCGTGGAAGCTATAGGCTGATTGACTATCAGTTCCAAGGAACGAAAGGCGCTCTTTCCATTGCTACGAGAACACTTGGTGCAATAATATTTGTGCCGACGCTTCGCCTCTGTAGCATTCCCTTCATTCCCCCACAAAGTTGTCCACGAATGCAGTACTTCCGAAGGGTATGAGAGCTCGCTCGCTGTCCTTGATGTATCAGTTGCTCAGCTTGGCATAAAAGTGCGAAAGATTCTATTATTGTTAAGGGATGCTTTCTTTGCGAACCCTTCTAGACTTTTGAACCTTTCTTTCAACCGTTCAGCAACGATAGCGTGACCCAGCCTTCCTGCTGGGTGCTGCTGTCATGCCGAATAGCTTACACACAGAACTGGACTACCATCTTTGCTGCCCCTTACTTCAGGCCTTGTTTTGTACGGAATTATGAAGCGATAAAACAAATTAAACCTAAATATCTTCATTGCAAGAAATGCAGGTCATCAAGAGCGCAATTCCTTTAATAAAGGAAACTTTTTTATGCCTACTTTTCTAGGGTTTCGTGTTTTGCGCATCTGCTTGGTTGGTCTTTCAACGAGTAAGTGCAGTTTACTCCTGCATAATCCCCTGGAGTGGCCTGCCCTAGTGGGCGCGCAGACCTTGGATACAGTGTGCTATATATCAAAGGAGGCTAATCCCGGAGACATCATGTTGCGCGGTCAAGTGGGTCACGTTGTGGGGATCGCCACGTCTTGCCCTCTTTACTGGCAGTGAGGTAATCACTATAGTGAAAAACGCATGTACAGACTATAATAAGTTGCATGACATTTATTTGACTGCTTCAGAAAAGCTTCACTTCTCAGAAGCCTACATGTGGGTTAGATCAGCGTAATTTTTTTTCCTATTTTTTACCTCACGTCTTCTCCCTCCTCCCTGCTTTAACTTGAACGCGCGATTCGTTGGCGTATACAGTTAGTACAGTCATAGAGTACACTAAAATACTATATATATATATATATATATATATATATATATATATATATATATATATATATATATATATATATATATATATATATACTTTCGTCGATTCCGTTTACTCATCACAGTGCGCGCGAAAGTCTATGGACATAGCTTCTTTTCTGTGCATTGAAGAGTGTACAGTATCGTATCTGTCGTAGTTATTACAGTGCAGTCATAAATAAACGAACAAATATAAGCCCTGTTGCTGCATACTGAATCACAATCCTCGTTATCCTTCGAAGTCGCTACGTGTCATCTTAATCCATTCGTCTCGTATTCCGTTTTCTTGAAGTCGAGCGTGACGCTCTCCGGACATCATTGAACCAGCTGTACTCTTGACCATCTTTGGAAATGAAGATCCTTGGACCATGACCGTACGCGTCGATTGTACAGAAAGCCACGGAAGCGTTGATAAAGTACCTCAAGTCGAGAGGTCTTGGCAACCGTGTGTAGACTCGGTGCGAACCTTCAAATGTGCGCGAAACTGTGCTCTCTCTATCTCCTCTCTCTCTTTTTTCGTCCCCATACCCCTTCCCCTAGTGCATGGTAGCAAAGCATACGTGCATCTGGTTAACCTCCCTGTCTTTCCTCTCTTCTATTTCTCTCTCTCCTTTTTTGCTCACTGACTCTGCACCCGTAAAAATTATGTCGCTAGTATCTTGAATACTATAGAGATTTATCTGTAACGATTGGAGCTCCGGTGACCGCATTTCACCGTTGGCATTGTGAACTCTCTAACTTATGTAATAGTAAAGTGTAGAATTCCATTACAATAGTAATATAGGACATTCAGCAAATTCATGCTTTTTGCTGGCTTCGAGTACGCATTGAGAATGCGCCAGCAAGGAAACAAGGCACGACCAGCGATGTAAGCATGCACAAGGCTTCTTTATCTCTAAAGAAAAACAAAAAAGTCATATAAAAGGAAGCTCCTGTAGTTACAAAAGCACAGACAGCTGCAGAGCAGTTGGTTGAGCAGCGCCAATCAATTTCTTTTGTGGTCAGTATACTCCTACAAGTCTGCATCTTTCTTTTTTTTTTGCCTTTGTTCGAAGGGGAATCTGGCGTTGACAGATACGAACTTCGAATGGGTAGGAAACGCGTGGCATCTGCTCTTGGCATTTGCATGCCCCGTCTGGCAAATGTTCCTGCTCATTTAGGAAAGGTTTATTTAGTTCACGCAGAGCGATCCTTTGTTTTCCTCCCGCGGAGCGTAGGTTCACTAACGAGCTTTGGGAGAGAGCCTTGGCCAGCTCCGACCTCGAGGATCAGCAACGGCTGATTGCGAGGGCCCAAGACACGGCCCGATCTCAAGGCATTCTGGAATGAGGACGCCTCTCCAAAGCTGCATTTACCTAATAAAAATGTTTATTCTCTCTCTCTCGGCGAAGGCAAGCTGCGTGGGCGCTGAACTGTTTGCCAACCGCTGGAAATTAAAAGCCAGAATTCGCCCTTCCGTTTCTTTCAGTTTGTTTTCAACGTAAGTGACCATTGTCATTGGCTGAATCCCTCAACTTCATCTCATTCGTTATCGCTATTTGCCTGTACCTGGTCCTAAAGGACTGTTCGAACAAATTGTGAATAAACCCATAAGACAAACGGTACTTCAGCGGACTCGTGTTGCCATACGTGTAATAAAAGCACAGCTTCATAGACGAAGGACAGGCACGACGGGTGGTGCGATCGTCCGCAAAGGTTCGGTAATGTGATCAGCGCGGCCCGTCGGCACACTCCTCCTAACCTGCTTCTCACGGGACATGTTTGACAAACGGGCGTGGCCTTCCAGGTCACATACGCGCCGAGCGGACGTCCGGTCAACACACTCCTCGAGGGCCGTTGTTTGCCAAGAACCACCTCAGGCGACACTCACTCTCGCCTTAATATCCGTGCGTTACCACGCGATCGGTCAGAATCTAGGCCAATGTCCCCGCCTTATTGGTGAAGTCATACGCGCCACAGGATAATTGGCCTCCATTATTTTCTTTTCTTTATAGAGCACCAAGAGCTCTTGATAACCTTCTACACGCACTTGCTGATGTGGCATGCAAGGTTAACTGCGCTGAAGGTGGAGAAACCCCGCCGCTCCCACTCACGAGGTGATGCAAAACAAACTCACGCGCTTGACGCGACTAAGCAGCGAGTGAGTGAGTAAAAAAAAAAAACGTTATTGAAAATAAATAAGGCACCATGGTTGGGGCCTTTATGAAGCAGTCTTGACTGTATTTACTGGTACGATAATTAACAATCACACAGTGCGTCTCATTCACTACCTCTAGATCGAATGAATGTGTATGGAGTGATAATACTAGGCGTTTGAAATTATGCAGTCCTTTGTATTTATACCTTTGTATTGGTACATCCTTTACATGCAATGTCAACCAGTGTTTCTGGTCCCTAATTACGTATTACAAGTCCGCGCAGTCTTGCGTGTCACTGCCTGGCCTCTGAGCAGGGTGTAAAGGCACCACCGTACAGAACAGTGCTAAGAATAGGTCCACGTGAAATTCCGTCTCTAGAACCCACCTTTACAGCGGGAGTAAAGCCTGAGTTGAAGATTTCTCTTGTACGGTAGGCTGTCATCTCAAGTTACAGTGCGAAATAGGAAAGAATAGAAGTTATACTGAAGAAGAAGATGCGCGTCGTATTATGATGTGGAAAGTGCCTGTGAATATAGTGAAAGCGTATCCATCGATGTGGGAGGTCCGCTTCTGATTCGCGGAAGAGTAAGTCACTCTTTCAGCTTTAAGTCATTGCTCATTTAGAGGCCGTTTTATCATTGGAGTTATAGCAGTCTCCGTCTCCTTTACTGCAAGTAAAACGACTTCAGCCGTCATTGAAGGCGCTTTCTGAAGCAAGTTTTCCACGCCAGTGTTGTTTCTTTCATAATTCTACGCACATTGCACAATAAATGTAAAATCAAAAGTTCTGTTTTGATTCAAATACGTCAGAAAACGTCCCGATATTGTACAAACTGAGGAGGACATTAAAACCCGTAGATAGGATACATCATGACTGCTAATGTTATTTCATCAGCATCATCATCATCATCATCATCATCATCATCATCATGGATACGCCAGGCTCTCGATTATTTCATACGTTCTGGGAAGAAGGCAATGATATCTACGAGGGGACCTAAGAAGCCGAGGAGTGTAATATTAATATTCGAGGTAACCAGGACTGGTGACATCGTGTTTGTGCCCGGCAACAGAGGGGACGGCTACCTGGTTATGATGCCCGCTGTTACCGAGGTTTAAACGGCAAAGAGGGTGAAACTGCAGCGATATAAAGTTGCGATCGCAGATGTCCAAATGGCGATGGGCAGTTTTTACCAAAATTTACCAAGGCTAAGCTAGAACACCTGCCGTTAGACGCTGTTGCAAGATTGTTATATCGAACCTAGACATTAGAAGATCATGTTGAGATGACCATACAATTCTTTTGGTGTGGTAGCAGTATTGTGCATCGTGTTACCGCGGGCATATAGCCTACATCTCATATTTGCAACTTGAAAAATAAGAAAGACAAATTTAGTAGTTGTTACAACGCACCCATTTGACGTCAATGGGTGCGTTGTGTGTTTATTAGTAACCGTGCGTTATTGTGTTTATTAAAATCGTGCTTATTATTCTGTCTAGATAATTCAATTGATTTCTGAAAGCGCTCTCGTACTGACGCATTTCGCTAACGAAAGATAAAGTGAACATGTTTTGGTAAAGCACGTCGTACGGTTTCTAATGTTTGTTTAGTTCGCTATGTCTAGTTTCTAAGTTGTGCTGTGCAGCCGCATGTTTCAGGGCCACTTACACAGCCGCACGTCTTATATAGCCTTTCTTACCTTTGCGGCAGAGATAACTTCTTCAGTCGCCTTCAATGCACTTGTTACTATGTGCATTCATATGTAGGTGTCTGCGTGTGTGTGTGTATTTGAATGTGTACGTGCGTACGTGCGCTCACTTGTGTGCGTGCTCACAGTATGCCATCGAAAAAAAATGACTTTACTGTATCATCACGTCAACATCTTTCCGACAGATTCGAAACGAGCATTGCCTAGGTTTAAACAAAAGTTCGGGCATTTCTTTATTTCTAGCTGCATAAACTTTTATAGCGTTTCCTTCATTGTGCACCATTACTGCTGCAGAAAGTAAAGTGCAGTCAGTGAACGAGTGCTCGTCGGACGATTCTAATTAGACGACTCCGTGGCCGAAGTACAGCTTCTTCCTTATTTTCGGCTTTGTTTCTTACCGAGATAAATACCTCTCTCGCCACTAATTGTCTCCAGTGGAAGCGGAGTACTGGTGCGATTATTCCCCGCTTAGTCCTGGAAATGAATGGGGCTGGCAAAGCGGCCGCTGCAGCGCTACCAGCACTTCGTGTACATCAGCACATCGTGTTCTTGACGGAAACGGGAAGCTATCAGTTTTGTCCCTCTGAAGCAGTCGCCGTTACGAGAGCAGCCCGCGGAGTAGAAAGGCGAGCCTGACACGCGCACGTCGAACAGCGGCACACAGAGAAAAAGGGCGGGCTGGTGCCTCTTCGGCGGGCCCCCGCTCCGTTTCGGCGCTGCTTCAGGCGGCGCCTCGGTCGCCCCGCGTCTCGCGAACGGCAACAGGGCACCGCTCAGTTCACTTCAGCCGCAGCCGCCCCTCGGCAACGGGCCTCGCGCACCCACCAGCAGCAGTCCCCGGCCCGCACGCTATACCGGCCACGGCACCCTGGCAGTAAGCGTGCTTCAAGTGGGGCGTGCGCGTGGCGGTCGAGCCGCCTCATGGATCGCGTCCAAGAAGCTGCTTCGTCTCACCGCGCTGCCACAGCGGGTTGTTGCGGCCGCTCGCTCTCTGCCTCGTGCTGTCTTTGCGTCCTATTCACCGCGCTGCTTCTGCTTCCCAGCATCGGCTCTTCCACGGAGTACATCGTCGGGGTCATCATGGTGACACGCTCCGAGGAGAATCGCTTCGACATCCAGCGCATCGGCCCGGCCATCGACATCGCGGCCGAACACACCTGCCGCCGCGTGTACGGGACCCAGCTCCGCCTCACTCCGGCCTACTACCCTCACCGCTGCTCGGCACGCTACGCGATCGGCAAGGCGACGGACCTCGTCCGGAGCGAGCCGCACGTCACGGCGTTCGTGGGACCATCGTGCAGCAGCGACCTGTTCATCGTGGAGAGCTACGCCGGCTACCGGCACATCCCGATCGTCACCGGCCTCGGCGATGGCTTTGAGCGGACGCCCAACCAGACGTCGACGCTGATACGGACGTCGTACGTCCTCAGGGACAAGGCGAGGGCCATACTGGCCTTCCTGGGTCACTTCGATTGGCGCAGGTTCGGCATCGTGTACCGTGACCGCAACGTCTACTACGAGTCACTCTTCAACGAGTTGAGCGATCTCGCCGAGGGTCTCAACATGAGCATCACCTGCAAGAGACACTTCCTACGCAACGAGAAGACCAAGGTGGTCATGTCCGACCTGCGCGCCATCATGGCTGACATCAAGGAATGTGCCAGGAGTAAGTCAGCTTTAATAGAATCTTGTTGAGTGCACTAATGTTTAATGCATGCCTTCTTTCAGCCACGACAAGCGGACTATTTATTTATTTATTTATTTATTTATTTATTTATTTATTTATTTATTTATTTATTCATGATAAAATACTGCAGCCATATTCAGGAATATTGTGGGAGTTGGGTACAACAAATACAAGATGCAGAAGAAACGGTAGTAGAACAGATGTTTAGAGAAGCAGGACAGTAAACTAATCAAAGTGTGCTTCTACAATATCTGACAGCGTCTATTCACGAACGGATCCGGGTAATCGTTCCTATCCAGTTGCTTCCTTATTAACTTTGATGCGAAGTGAGCGAGGTGCAATGTTCGGATGTTTCGTTCACGCGCCTGTAAAAACGCACGCACGCGCCGGATTATCATCAAATGCAGTCGTAATGTTTCTCCTTTAACAACAATTAAACGCCTGATCGTCTCACAGGTTTATTTTAGCTACACCTCTAAGGCACTAACTTTAGAATTTACCCTTCCTGATGTCAAGTTCTACGAATGTTTCAAGTTTGTGCGCTATCGGCCTTAGCATGATGCATTCTTTTGAAACGTGCGATTATATTTGTCATAAAACGTCATGAAATGCACCGACGGCTTCCCTAATTGCGGAAATAATCACTTTCTAATTGCTGTGCATGATTTAAGTCTTCAGCAAACGCTACTAGGTGTACTTAATAGTCAACCATCACGGCATTAGTGAGTGAGCACTCACAGTTACCAAGTTTTGTCGCAACACTTTGCTGGATCGCAGTGTGCTGTGAATAAGCGAGGGATTTAAGTGAAGTGGACTAATTACATTTTCAAGTATATACATTTTTTTGCATAGGTCAGAACACGAATGCGCGAGAAGATATATTGGATGCGATATGACTGCCAGCAACACATAAACTGTGCAACGTTTAGAACAGATTTCATATTATTCAGACGATTTGGCGAACATAAGGGCAACGCCTCTTTCCCGATGGAACATTTCAAGAAGTACTGGCGGAGTTCGTATAATGCACTGTTGAGGAGACCCAATGAAAATGTATTCGCTGCGTCGCGGGATCTAAAGTGATCTTCGAATAAGCTGCCAAGGGCAAAGAGAGGTAACAATACCTGCGTGTCCATGGCGGCGGCCACATTGAACTAGCAGTAAGCGGATGTAGAGCCCGGTTAAATGCTAGCAAATTATTTTGGAACACTTAGAGGATACTATAGGTGACCGCTGCTGACCCTGATGACAACCCGTAGCGCCTGCTTTCAATCTATTGATTTCAGGTATACCTTTTCTTACCATTACTTTTTGTACAGTGTAGTGGCACGGAAAGAGGATGTATATAGTTCCTTTTTGGCTAAGAATGAAGTTCAGCAGTTAAAACTTCATGTTCGTAGTGTTCTCTGTAGTGTACAGTTTTGCTTTTAGCAAACCCCTGTCATTAGACAGTTTTAGTTACACGTACGTAGAGGCTTCACGTACGCAAACGTGAAAAGCCTACGTACCTTACGTGCACGCCATCTGAAACGCTTTTAGCTACACGTACGCGACGCACGCCAATAGGGACCCCGTAGCCACATCTATCGGGAAATGTGAACATGGCGGCAGCCAATTCGATCCTGTCGCCGTGTTTCGATGCGAGCCGTCTGCGCGCGCGCGGCCCGCTATCGCTTGTTCGTGATCTCGCGGAACTCCCACGCGAAGCTGTCTACGTGCGCAAGAAACGCACGCAAAGAATTGAATCTCACGTACTTCCGTGAGACGCGCGCGCGCCCGCTACGTTTTACGCATGCGCACTGCTGACACGTAGAAGCTCTACGTACGCAAAGCCTCTACGTACGTGTAACTAAAACTGTCTATTGTCTGCATACGAAGACGTTCCAAATTGCGGACGACTAGCGCGTAGACGAGGCAGAAGCGATATTACTTAGAGATGGATAGTCAGCGCCATGCATATGTCCCTCTTTTCTTTGTGTTTCGTCTAAGCGCTGGTTTTGCGAAATGTGAAGTATCCTTCACCAACAGGCCCAAGTTATTATCTTATCTAACGATAATGTTCACCGCAGAAATTTGCGACCATCAGTTATCTGCCGCAACAGCTTTCTTACACAGTAGAAAAATGTCGCGTATAATCATCGCGCACCGCCATTATCTCCGATCTACCAAGTCGACTAGTAATCTCTTTTCAATGGTCAAGACACGCTGTTGGTTATGCATGTTACAACGCGTTGTTCTGATAGTTTGGAGATGCACTATCTCGCTCACATGATGTTTATACTACACAAACAATGACGTTGACTTGACGTATGAAGGGACCGCAGAAGTTTGCAGTCCGATACCCTCGACTCACCATCCTGGAAGAAGAAAAAAAATTATGCCACCGTCTATCGGTGTTATTCATCCTTTATTTATTTGTCAGACCGTATTAACTGTATCCGTGTTAACAGTACAGAACACGTCTCATTTACGCGTCAGTTCATTTGAGCACACCAATCGGCTATTTGCGTGTTGTCAGACTACAATTGATACGCTATAATCTAATAAAGACTTTCGCAATATGAGAATGAATTCTTGCCTAGTAACACTAGGGTGCATTATTATCCCAAACCTATAAAAGAATTTATTATTTCGCATATAATGGTATCAGCACTATTTCTAATATTGCAGCGTGTACGAAGCAAAACGAAAAACAGGCTTACATTTACAAGTGAGCAAGAAATGTGAGCTGTAGATCATGCTTGCACTGAATCAAGCAGGGAAAATGTTATAGCGTGTTGTCTCCACGAAAAGCTTCTTTAAATTCTCATCAGAGACAACATGAAGTCACCATTAGGGACGCGGAGCATTTCATTGTTAGTCAGCGGGGCTTGTACTAGCATAAGTGATATATATATTCGCGTCACGCACCACCGTGGCTCTGAGCGCCGCGCGCGGGATCTCTGCATACTGAGCGCGCGTGTACAGAGGCTGAAAGAGGCGTGTACGCTCGGCTAATCTGCGTGATGAGTGCGGCCTGACATTTACTTATCGAACTTTATTTCCGAGGTAACGGACAGCTTTGAGGGCTGTTCGGGGTGATAATCAAGTGAAACGAGCTCCTTATCCATACGCGTACATTTCTCTCTCTCTCTCTCTCTTGTCTAGCTTTATTTTTTAATTTTTACTTTTTTTATGCACCAGACATCGTAAATACATGTACTCCAGCAGCTTAAGGCAGGCCTTTCGAAACCAGAAATCACTTTCAGACTAATTTTTTCGAAAGCGTAGACAGAAGGTGGCTAAATATTGTTAAATCTGAGCCTCATTCTTCGTCCAGGCTGTCTTGTGCAGTTTCGGAACGAAGTATAAAATAAGGATTCTGATGGCAGGTGTAATACACGTGCGTTGTATCAGTACAATTCACTCAGCTTTATTTTGCAATAGATAACGCGCGATCGCGGTCTTTAAAAACTTCAGAGTGACAAAGGTCTCTGAATCGCACTGAATGGGAAAAGTCATACAACGGGCACGTCTGATTTCTTACAGTCAACACCTACGTCGGGGTCTATACGCAAAGTTAAACACATCGCGGTGGGTCAGTGACTGTGGCATTCTGCTGCTGAGCTGCTGAGTACGATGTTGCTACTATGTGCAACTAAGTGTACTATGTGCCGCGGGGTCGATTCGCGTTTCCGCGGCCAAGTCTCGATGGCAGCAGCAAAAACGCTGCCACCACCTACCGAGCTTTTGGTGCACGTTAATGTGCCATTCGTAGTAGAAATTAATCCGAGGCCTACAACTACGGCGTCTCTCAGAGACCCCTGGCTTGCTTTGAGCTTTAAACCAAATCAAGCAATCAATCAATCAATCAACGAAGAAAATAGTCAAATAAGTTAGCAACGTGACGCGTCACCTTGAATTCCGTCCATCGCATTGCGTTTGACTTCACCTATATAACGGAAAGCGCACGCGGCGTCACTGTGACGTCATCTAGAAAAAGCGACGCTGCCATTGTACGACCTTGCCCTGAAGATAAAATCGGTATAAGCGTAGCCAGCATTCTTCATTAAAATAAAAACATTACCGGTGGTCTCGTATGGAGTCACACTTCGAAGATTAGAGACGTGTGGTCGCCCAGCAGGTGTGGTCTGAGTATACTGTATAAGAAGGGGGCAATCACTTGGGATGCGCTCGGTTCACTTTATCCCAAACATGAAGCAATTTTCCTCACTTTGCTGCAGCCTCGGAAAGCACAAACCTGCGCATCCAGGCGTCAGACGTGGAGACGTTATTAGCCAATGCTATTGGGGAGATCGGAACGTGCTCTGGGAACAGAATGACTTCTTCACGATGGGGTACCGCTCCTCCTCCGCCACAAATAGCTCTCACCGTCCCTTGGTCTCGGCACCGTGAAGCGAACCTGGCAGCCCGCCTACCGCGTGCGAGCGTGACTTCGGGCACACTCGCTGACATTGAAACGGTGCACTTATCGGTCGTGGCGAGTGGCCGCAAAACCCTTAATTAAGCCAAACTCCTTCGCGCACCGTTTGTCTCCTTCTAGGAAGGACGACCTTCCACGTCAGAGGAAATTGCTTGGCCGTGTGATGTAGTAAGTGTCCGCCGCTTCTCGCCACATGCACGGAGTAAACGTTGTCAAATGTCTGCATCGGCTTGTTGACTATATAGGGCCGTGAACTTTTGCCTTTCTTTTCGGCATGTTACACATCGCGAAACTTAGCGCAGCTTCGGGCATCGATAACACGAAAGCATCGTTGAAACGAATACAATTGCATGTTGTTTAAAGGTGCTCTAAACGTCTGACCTATTCGGTCACTGATGCTTGCAGAGTGTTATAAAACACGCGGGTAGAATAAAGGATATAACTTGCTATCTACTATTTCCAAAAGACATGCTCCGGGTAATTTGGACAGCTTTGAACCACCAACAGGAAGACTGATTAAATAATGTACACGCTCACGGGGTACCGCAAAGCGAGCTTTTAATTTTGCGGTAGCCATATTCTGCAGGTTTATCTACTGTCCAAGAACATTAAACTTCTTTGAATACAAGCTCTTCTTTAGTTACTTCAGATCAATTTGGATTCGTGGGCTCTGGGTACCTGGCCACTTTCGTTTCATCAAATGAGACAACTTGAGACCTTCTAGCCCAGGTAAGACAATGCTAAAGTCGTAAAAAAGGGAAGTTTGAAACAAAAACTACGCTCTAAGTCAGGGCATAGCTATGTGCGGTGCAGTAATAATGTGTAATTAGACGTAAGAAATCCGAACCTACACCGGATGCGCTCGTTCAAACTCTGCGCGTCTAAAACAGAAACCAGAAATGTGGGCCTACTCAACGTATGGGCCGATCCTGGAGATAGCGCAGTCTACAGTGTGGGTTGACCCAGAAGGTAGCGAAGTCTAAACAATAAACCGTGCAGTACACTATCGCGCCAAGATGCGCTTGTCTTTCAACAGTGACAATCACTGTTAACTCACCTTTCTGTCAGGAAAAGGTGTATACAGTTTCGCTTACTTAGCATTAAACTTACGCTCATTTTACGCTTATATTGTATCGAAACCACCATTCATTAATGTTACCCCTCACACTTCAACGTGAAGCAGCATGGCCACGATCTACGGCTTCTTTTTTCTAGTTTCTTATTTTTACGCAAATCAGTTATTGGAATGTGTCGTGAAAGATACATCCCTCTGCATCTTCCCTCTCCTTTCTATAAGGGGCTTGAGAGAGTATAAATTAATAAATAGATCTTATTTCCCGCCAATCAGTTGTTTAATTGGTATCTCTATGGAGTCGCTACATTTAATGAATGTCTTCCACTTCGGTTTCTTATTAACTAATTCGATTCTCCATTCCTCTTTTCTTTGACTTGTAGTTACCCAATGTTAGCACCTTTTAGGGTGTCGATTAGGTCCAGAAATATAAAATGCATACATAAAGAAAGCAGATATGCCCAATAATCGCACTGCGAATACAGCTCCATATGCACGAACTGGGGCGCTGAGATTCTTGCCTCTAAGCCCATCGTCCGTGACGTTTTGCAACCTTAATCTACGGCCGCCTCGTTTTTCCTAGCCACTAAAATCGATCTTCATTGTTAGATGAACAAATACACACAGGGCGTCACGCCGCTAAGCCTTTGTAGCAATTATTTCAGCCGACCGGCATATAGGCCAAAGCCAATGGTTGCTCTGTGGATTATGGAGGAAAAAAAGAGAGAAGAAAGCAAGAAGAAGGCGAGCGAGAAATCGGGCCAAAGAAAGTGTGCGATACGCCACGCCCAGTAAATCTCCTAAGCAACCGCCAAACCGCGCACGCCGTAGCGCGTCAGGGCGCGAAGCGCGAGAGATGAATCGCATGCTCCACGCGCGGCGAACTGCGCGCCGACGGCCAAATATTTGTGTTGGAGAGCGGGCGGCGTTGCTTTCTCGCTTGCCCAGTCGCTTCACCGCGACGAGGACTCGAGACTTCGGTAGTCTGGTGGCTTGCGCACTACCTGCTGCAACGCGTATTAAGACCCTTGGTTTCAGCTGTTCGATATGTGCCCATTCATTGGAAAGGCAGTCAGTCAGACTTGACTGCATACGTACAGCCTACGTCATCGCCATCAGCAGCAGCAGCCAGGCTTA